>NC_139707.1:13159923-13759923 GCF_964188405.1 Protomyctophum parallelum
AGAAGTGCCCTCCTGGTCACGCTGGGTTCCAGCGCCGTGGCCAACCTCGTGCCCTGTCACCACCAGCAACTACACCCACAGGTACGTAACACCATCAGGAACTACACCCACAGGTATGTAACACCATCAGGAACTACACCCACAGGTATGTAACACCATCAGGAACTACACCCACAGGTACGTAACACCATCAGGAACTACACCCACAGGTACGTAACACCTTCAGGAACTACACCCACCACAGGTACGTAACACCTTCAAGAACTACACCCACCACAGGTACGTAACACCTTCAAGAACTACACCCACCACAGGTACGTAACACCATCAGGAACTACACCCACCACAGGTACGTAACACCATCAGGAACTACACCCACAGGTAGGTAACACCATCAGGAACTACACCCACAGGTAGGTAACACCATCAGGAACTACACCCACAGGTAGGTAACACCATCAGGAACTACACCCACAGGTACGTAACACCATCAGGAACTACACCCACAGGTATGTAACACCATCAGGAACTACACCCACAGGTACGTAACACCATCAGGAACTACACCCACAGGTATGTAACACCATCAGGAACTACACCCACAGGTACGTAACACCATCAGGAACTACACCCACAGGTATGTAACACCATCAGGAACTACACCCACAGGTAGGTAACACCATCAGGAACTACACCCACAGGTAGGTAACACCATCAGGAACTACACCCACAGGTATGTAACACCATCAGGAACTACACCCACAGGTACGTAACACCATCAGGAACTACACCCACAGGTACGTAACACCATCAGGAACTACACCCACAGGTAGGTAACACCATCAGGAACTACACCCACAGGTAGGTAACACCATCAGGAACTACACCCACAGGTACGTAACACCATCAGGAACTACACCCACAGGTATGTAACACCATCAGGAACTACACCCACCACAGGTACGTAACACCATCAGGAACTACACCCACAGGTACGTAACACCAGTGTTGATTTTGTTGACTAACACGTCGACTACCGAAGAATGTGACACTCGGTTTCTTTCTTTTTTTCTTTTGTTGCAACAAGACAACGCACATCCATCCCGTGGCCTATAGGGCATACAGTACATGGGCAACTGGTGGCCCGGGGGCCACATGCACCAGCCCTCACCTTTTTTATTTTGAAGTTTCATCTTGAAACGCTGGCTCTGAAGTTTCTGAACGAATCGGAGCGTTGCATCCCTCCAGGCCAGGGGTGGGCAACTGGCGGCCCGGGGGCCACACGCGGCCCCCACCTTCACTTAGTGTGGCCCTCCATGTTAATATCAGAATACTGATGTAGTATTGATTTCAGCTGTTTACAATTCCAAACCCGCTTTAATTACTTCATGACTAGTACTTAATGACTAGTATTAAAATGTTATTGTCTTTTTGTGTCCAATGTAGTTATGTTTAATAACAGTTCATAAAGTTAACTATAATTATAACTAAATGCATTTTAAATTCAATAAAAAACTAGGTTACTTTTCAGGTTTCCAATTCAAATATAGCCCTCTGGAGTGAGTGTGGAAATATATTGGCCCTCGCCATCGTCAAAGTTGCCCACCCCTGCTCCAGGCTATGGGGTCTGAAAGTCTGTGACTTTCTGCACGTGCATTTCGTTTGTAAACAAACTGGCAGGGAGACATGTGGAAAATCCAGTGGATTATTTCTAACCTATACACAACATACAGTATATCCATATTTTAGCGTGATGATTAAGTTTAAAACAAGTAATACACTGTCTGGATGTCATCTTGAATTTGATTAAAACTGATTAGTTCTTTAATCAAAACCAGCTGTGGAGGAGGTCAAATGAAGCATGGGAATCAAACTGGTGAGCTTCATTACTTGCGATGTTATCAGTCAGGTGCTACGATGCGTATGTCCGGGGCCAGCATATGTTATGACGTCATATGCTGGTTCGAAGCTAATAATTGACTTTTGATTTAAAAACACACATAAATGAGAATTTGACCATGTTTTGGCATCCATTGTTAGGTATGCCCATATGATGACCACGGATATGGTCTAAACGTGTGAATTAATATCAGAATTTGGGTACATTATTGATTACTTAATTTAATTACTTCAGTCTATTCGTAGCTTAAAGACTATTAACATTTCATTGTCTTTTCTTATTTCCAATGTTTGTAGGTTAAGATAAACATTGGTTAAGATAGGTTAAGATATGGTTATGGTTAAGTATAACTAAATGCATTTGAAATTGAATAAAAATGTTACTTTTCAGGATTCCAATAAAAAAAATATTGCAATTTAAATAATAGCAAAAATAGCCGATCTACAAGCTCAAAACGTGTCCCACTGCGATGCATTTTGAGCTTGCAGATCGGCTATTCTTTTGCTAAAATAGAAGTAGGGCATTAGAAGAAAAACTAAAGTTAAAATACGGAGATAAGTGGTTTTGGACCCTCTGGAGTTAGTGTGTAAATATAGTGGCCCTCTCTCCACCATTAAAGTGGCCCACCCCTGCCCTGTAGGGGGCCAAAGGTGCCCTCTGTGTGCCGTGTGCCTCTCGTAAAAGTGACCCTAATGAGCTTTAAATGCACATGTTGCTCCCGAACCTCAAAACGGCAACGCTTCTATTAACTTCATTGGCTTGATTGCGTCTCGCTGTTAATAACGAGGTCTGCGAGGGGGGGGGGGGGGGGGGTCTCTTTAACTATGAGTCTGAAGAATCATAGTTTTCCATAATTTCAGACTATAGCCGTCCGTCGTTCGTCTGCTGTTTTTTTGTTCTTATTTTTTAACAAGTAGTTGACATCATAACAGTTTAACGGTTTAATTTTCTGTTGAGTCATCTTACTTACTGGCCTGGGAGTCAACTCTCTCTCTCTCTCTCTCTCTCTCTCTCTCTCTCCCCGTCATCTTGTTACTGGCCTGGGAGTCAACTCTCTCTCTCTCTCTCTCTCTCTCTCTCTCTCTCTCTCTCCCCGTCATCTTGTTACTGGCCCGGTAGTCAACTCTCTCCCCCTCTCTCTCTCTTTCTCTCTCTCCCCGAGCCCTTTGCTTCTCGAGCCCCAAGGCAAGTCATGTCGAGACGAGGCAAATGTAATGACAGCGGTGGCTTTTTGCCCCATCGTGCTGCGTACGTGCGGGGCAGCGGGAGTCCTCCTCGTGTGCTAAATGTCACCGTGTGGAAATCAGCGTGCCTTCTCAAAAGGTCCATAAAGATTACACACTTTATTGCTCCGTGGTGCGCACGAGAAGCCAAGTGTGTGTTTCAGTGACCTCACAGACATGAACTCAGGACATAAAGCTAGACCGCTAATGGTCCCATTGGGGGGGGGGGGGTTCAGCTTCAACCAGATGATGGCATGGCTGCTCAGATGGTCATGGTTTTTTTCCTGAAGGGCCGAGACTATGTTTTGTAAGCCTGTCATCTTTGTATGAGAAATAAAATTAAATGTAAAAGTGCACTTCTATTGTCTGTCACAGCACATGTGGCTACCGGGGGAAGGGGGGGGGGACTTTTTTCCAGTGACCCACATGTGCGTTCCTCGGCCACGTGCACACGCAGACAGCATTAACGCAGAATGCGTTAATGCTACGTTTAATTGAAGAATTTCTTCACCTCAATTACTTCCAAAAAACCTGAACTTTGTACATTCATTGGATCTTCTGTAGTCTGGAGTTTTCTCTAGGGTTTGGAAGTCTTTCTTGAGCTGCAATGAAAACAGGCAAAACAGTGAAAACAGTGACATCTGCTGGCAAATCCCATTGACATATATGGGATTTTCACAAACCGCAGGAAACTCAGAGCACCTGTTTGAGCCAGAAAACCCCACACCACAGAAAATCTACTGAATGTTAAAAGTTGTTAACTTTTAAGTTAACAACTAGTTAACTAAAAACTATTTTATGTATATATTTATTATTTTCCTTCCTTCTAGATTTCTTTGGAGGGGTTTTTCCCCAAGCCCGGGGCAGACTACATCTCTAGCAGCTCCACCAGCCCCGACAGAACCTTCCTGTTCATCAACGCCAGACCGGTGCACAACAAAGATATCATGAAGGTACTGGTACATAGATCATCCACTCAAAGATATCATGAAGGTACAGAGATCATCCCCTCAAAGATATCATGAGAGTACAGAGATCATCCACTCAAAGATATCATGAAGGTACAGAGATCATCCACTCAAAGATATCACGAGGGTACAGAGATCATCCACTCAAAGAGATCATGAAGGTACAGATATCATCCACTCAAAGATATCATGAAGGTACAGAGATCATCCCCTCAAAGATATCATGAAAGTACAGAGATCATCCACTCAAAGATATCATGAAGGTACAGAGATCAGTCCACAGCAAATATATCATGAAGGTACAGAGATCATCCACAGCAAAGATATCATGTAGGTACAAAGATCAGTCGGGCGAGCCCAAACCCAATCTGCCTGGGTGACGGCAGATTGCTGGGCGAGCGCTGGAACTTTGGCATGGGGGGGGGGGTCACATCAACATAATATGGAATGGATTATATACTGGCCATATATGGAGCGTGTACATGGTGAGTGTACAGGGTTTGATGAGGTCAGATCAACAATTGAGGTGCTGGCCAACTCCATATTTGCAGATCTGGGTGATTATCCAGTCTTCTCTATGTATGGTCCTCCAGGGTTAGATGAGGTCAGTGTCGTGATCTTCATAAATGGAGATGCCCATATGTGGAGGTGTTAAGGGTCTCCATGATGTCACGTGATGTCACAAGGTCAGATCCATATATGGAGATCTAAGGGTCTCCATGATTGCAAGAGATGTCATGATGGGCATGATGGATTGGCAACCATATATGTGACCAGATTTGACTGAGAGCCTGCCATCGTGCAAACTCCAGCTTTTCACCAAACTTATAGTTTTTTCCCAAAATGAGTTAATAGCACAGGCAGACTCTTCACATACTAGAGCATGTCTAAACTAAGTGTCAGAGCTAAAATCGACATATAAATATGAAATACATGCTTAAACATGTAGCTAGGTGTAATGTTACTCTATAATCTCCAAAACTGGTGGGTCAAACTGAACAACCAATTTGAAGCTATGATTCCCTGCTTTCATGTGAAATGAAAAAATCCAATGGCAGTCCCTCAGTCAAATTTAGTCGCATATGGAGATGTGACGGACATACGTGATTTGCAGGATGTCATAGTCCTTTGGTCGCAATCAGAACATTAAATACAACATACTTTTACATTAAAAGATCGTGAAAATGTGGTGCAAATATATATTATTTCACAGCAAACGTCTTTAACTCATATCTTTGCTTCTGGGGGGGGGGGGTGGGGGGGAGGGTCCCTGGAGCAACATATTTTCAGATGGGGGTCGGCGGCCAAATACATATAATGTTTGCGGTCCTTCACATGAAATAGTTTGAGAACCACTGACCCAGAAACATCATTTTTCAAAAGAAAAAAAATGTGATTTGGGGAAGACATTTTGTAGAGTCTGTTCTCTGGTCTAAATGTTGTTCTGTTTCCTCCTCATGTGGTGAACGCACCGCGCTGCCACCTGGTGGACACTGCGTCCATCAGCTGGTGCGCCAGCTCTACCTGGCCCAGTACGCCCAGCAGGGGGCGACGTCGTCGTCGTCCGGCCGTTACCCCGCCCCCCTGGTGCTGATGGTGACCGTCCCGCCCTGCTCCCTGGACGTCAATCTGACCCCCGACAAGACCCAGGTCCTTCTACATGACAAGGTACTGACCTTTGACCCTGGAGGTCAATCTGACCCCCGACAAGACCCAGGTCCTTCTACACAACAAGGTACTGACCTTTGACCCTGGAGGTCAACCTGACCCCCGACAAGACCCAGGTGCTTCTACAGAACAAGGTACTGACCTTTGACCCTGGAGGTCAACCTGACCCCCGACAAGACCCAGGTGCTTCTACACAACAAGGTACTGGCCTTTTGACCCTGGAGGTCAACCTGACCCCCGGCAAGTCCTGGGTCCTTCTAGGGCAGGGTTCCCCAATAGGCGGCCCGCGGGCCATTTGCGGCCCCTGGAAGATTTTTTTTTGTTTGCATGTCAAACTGGGCATCCTTTTCAAATGGGTCTTGCCCTGAAAATGAATTTTCAGGCAAATTGACCAATGACAAAGCTTCTGGGAAAATCTTTGAATGCAGATTGTGGCCCCTAGATGTGCCACAGAGACTAAATGTTTTTGTGGAGTGTTTTACCCATTGCTGGCTGTCTGAATACCAACGAATATATAAATAAAAAGGTCATTAAAAATTGTATATATTATTGCGTATAGCAGCTTTAAGTTGTGTAGCACTGGTCTACAGCAATGAGCGGAACACAGATCTGTCCTCTTATCTCTTAGTTGCACCGTTTTAGCGGAGCTTCACTTCAACAACTGTGCGTGTGTGTCCTTCAGGAAGCCGTGCTGACAGCAGTGGAGGCCATGCTGGTTTCTCTGTACGGCTACCGATCTGCCGAAGCCGAACCCCCCGACGCCTCGTCCTCCGCAGAACACAACAGATCTCCCGAAACCGAAGCCGCCGACGCCTCCTCCGCAGACCACAACAGGAGGAGCTCGGAGGACGGAGAGCCTTTCAGCCACGACGCCCCCCACCACCTGCCCCTGTCCACAGACAACAGCGTCCCGCGCGGGGGGGCACGGAGTGGACAGAGGGACGGCGTCCCGTGCGGGGAGGACAGTGTCCCGTCCCCTCGCTCGGACAGCGTCCGGGGGGAATTTGGGGGGCCACTGAGTGGACAGAGGGACAGCATCCCGTCTGCGGCAACACATACCTCTGCTAATAGCAGCTCCTCCTCGTCCGTATCGGAGGACTGGGTCGTCAACTCGTTCGATGCTTCTCTCCTGAACGTAAGTATAAGGCCGTCATCGCGTCACACTTACTTTCAAGTGTAGCGATATTGAATGGAAAAGTATCGTATTGATACAATCGTTTTTTTGCATTGCAAAACCATACGACACACACAGTCAGTGTTGCCGTTTACATTTCGATATACTTTGATTCTTGAAATTAAAATCGATTACACCCCTATGTTGGATGTATTACCGTGTGTTGTTGTTGCTTACTATGTGGCTCTGGGTTGAGACGCAAGGGGCTCTAATTTCGTCCATGCTAAACGCCTTATCCCTAAACTTCTTTGCCTCTTTTTCTTTCTCGTGTCAATGTTAGGGCATTCACTTCTAGTAATTTTTACTTTAACTACCTAAAAAATAAGTAGGGTAGGTACCCTCACAAAAACATGCAGTAATCCTGGTCTCTAAACTGCCTCCCCCTGGCCAGCCGGGGCGCCTGATGGAGGGGAAAGGAACTGGTTGGAATAACGTGTTCCTTCCATGCGCTACATCCAACCAGGGAAACTCCCCCCTGTCAGGTGTAAAGGAGCAACTTGGACACTCAAGCATGAAGGAAGCATGAGTTCAAGTCCGTTGCTCTCCCCAGGTTGGCGGAGGGTGTGTAGAGCCCAGGATCACATTAGATGATTGACACCGGGGTGAAAAATGGGTTACAAAATCGTGGGATAAAAAATATATTTAAAAAATAAAAAATAAATACAAAATAAATATTTGTACATTTAAAAACTGTGTACATTGGTGTAACTATAATCTACCTGATCTTAAGGCCTACAATTTTTGTCTCATCAACTAGTCAACTAGTACCAACAAGGTTGACTAGTGGATTTACTAGTCGACTAGTAATAGGCTATGGACCCCCATTTAATGACATTTCTATCTAGAACTCCCAATTTATATCGTAAAATCAATGTTAATTTAACTCTGAGTCTGAGAGTGCACAAATGGAACTTTGGGAACCACTCGTTTAGGGGTTTAGCATGGACTGGAAATAGAGCCCGTTATGCTAAACGCTTGCGCTGTAAATTGTAACCGTGACGACAGCCCTGCTCGAACGACGGTGCCGACACTGCGGCCACCGACCACCCAGAATGCAGTTGGGCGGCGAACAGACTGGCAGACGACTACCCCAACGAGTGGGTACAGAACCACCCGGGCCCAGAAGAAGTGCCCGGAGAGCGCCAGCCCTCTGCCGAGACGTGGAGTGCGGGCACTGCCTTGTCGGACCCTGCGTCTGGGAAGCCCCTCCAACCCGTCAGAGTCCACCGACCCGTCTCCGCGAGCCACTGCCACGACACGACTGTTACCACAACGGAGCTTGCAGCATCACGTAAGTCCTGTCGCAGTTATCACGCCATCGCCTGGTCGCGATTAGCTCTTCGCTAAGTCCCTCCCCAGCCCGTCCTTGTCCAATAGGCTCGTTAGCAACATTTTCTAAGTCCCTCCCTAACCCGTCCTTGTCCAATAGGCTTGTTAGCAACGTTTACTAAGTCCCTCCCCAACCCGTCCTTGTCCAATAGGCCCGTTAGCAACGTTTACTAAGTCCCTCCCCAACCCGTCCTTGTCCAATAGGCTCGTTAGCAACGGTTACTAAGTCCCTCCCCAACCCGTCCTTGTCCAATAGGCTCTTTAGCAACTGTTACTAAGAGAGTAGACATTGGCAAGCTTTTCCTTCTCTGTTGAGATGCGTGTTAACTCACTCCATGCCACATGACGCCTTATGATGCCTATCCCTTAAATGACAGGGATTCTCCATATAAATAATCGATCAATTCAGTAGCAAAAGCTTCAAAATGTCTAGTCAATGTCTAGATCTAGTCAACCAAGCCTACAGTAGACTATGCACTGGACAAATGTGCATGACATTTTTTTTAAAAACTAGAAATACGAGGCAATGTTAGAGAAACAGTATCCAACTCAATCAACTTCAACTACCGTCCAATCTGAGTTTTCATGTCATTTTCAACGGTTTAAACTATATTGAAACTGTTCCGATTGGCCCGCTGTCGCATTCATTCAATCATCATGTTCTTAATCATCCTACAGATTTTGTCCGAACATCACGCAAAGCGGTTTGGTACACAATATCTGTGTCTTGAAGACGGATCTGTTAAATTTTTGAGGGAGCCCTAGTCCCTCCTATATTCAGCTATTCACCCCTCACTTCACACGGGTGTAAAAAGGCTAAACTAAAAAAAGGACATTTTCATTTTAGTTTCTATTGATTTGATTTGATTTGATTTGTTCTCTCTATCTCTCTCTCTCTCTCTCTCTCTCTCTCTCTCACTCTCTCTCTCTCAGCGGAGGTCGGAGGTCAGAGGCTGGAGGACAGAAAGACCCCCAACATGGTGACGGAGAAGCGGGGCTCCCTGACGGCGTACCACCTGATCAGCCAGCGCGCCACCAGGGCGGCGCTGTCCCCACAGGGGCTGTTCGACAGGGAGGCGCGGGCGAGCGTCCTCGCCGACGCGCCCGCCGCCAGCCCGCATGAGGTCGGCGCCGAGGTCAGCCGCCGGTGGGAGAGCCTCGGCGACGCCGAGCGCCACAAGTGAGTAATGCTGGTGGAAAGTAGCTAAGTAATTTTACATAAGTCCAATTTTGAGGTATTTGTACTCTTTACTTGAGCATTTCCAATACTTCACTATATCTCGTATCCGAATATTGTACTTTTACTCCACGTAACATACATTAACCACTTCACGGCCCTGAGTAGAGCCCTATATGCACCCATAGGGGCCTCAGAGGAGCCTGAGCACTAGGGGTAGACAATAAAATTGATTCTGCGATTAAATATTCACGATTATTAATCGATTCACGGATGTCAAAAATCGGTTATTTAATTGTTTTGTTTTTTTAATAACACTTGTGCTGCGAAGTGAGAGGTGCTCTTATCTTCATATTTGCATGCTCAATCATTTCCGTGGTGTGTGTGTGCACACACACATGCACACGCACAAAATAATTGAGAACCGATGGGCGTAAGTGTGTTTCCAGACCATCGACTCCCGAACATTAACCCATTTAGGACTGAGACCAGATTCCACAAAACGTCTTCTAAATCATGGCAGTTTTCTGAAAAAACCTGTTTCTATATCGGTGGTTCTCAAACATTTTCATGTCAAGGACCGCCAGAAATGATATGTAATGCCACTGACCCCCCCATCTGTTTGTTTCAGGGGACCACGACAAGAAGCAAAGATTTGAGTTAAAACGTTCACTATGAAGGAATATACATTCACAGATTTGCACACACATTATCAGGTTTTTTTTCTTCCAAATTTTTTCCTAGAAGCTTCTAGGAACATCTTTGAATGCGGATTGTGGCCCCTAGATGTGTCACAGAGACTACATTTTTTGGGGGGAGCGTTTTAATCATTGCTTATTATTATTATTATTATTATTATTGTTTATAGCAGCTTTAAAGCACCAAAATGGGTTCCCGTCCTGAACGTGTTAACCCATTCTGGGCGGGAACCCCCTTTTGGTGTTTTCAAGCATTATGTTATACTTCAGCTATTGAAAAATAGCAGATCTACAAGCTCATAAGAGCTTGTAGGTCTGCTATTTTTTTTAAATCGTGAAAAAAAAAAAAAAAATCAGAGCAAACGTTTTTAACTCAAATCTTTGCGTCTGGGAGGGTCCCCTGGAACAACACATTTTCAGATGGAGCTCCGTGGCCAAATTAAGATCATCCTGGGGGTCCTTGACATGAAAAAGGTTGAGAACCACTGACGTAGAAACATGAGATTCTTCAGGATTTAGAAGACATTTGTAGAATCGTCCTCAGGTCAAAATGGGTTAATGTTTCCACTTTGTGTTATTCACATGGTAGAGAGATTGAGAGGACGTGGGGACGAGGGGGGGGGGGGGGGGGGGCTGTCATTTGCATGTGTAAAACACAGCCTGGTAATGTAGTTGATGTGAGCTATTTTCCACAGACGACTGACTCCTAAATATGAGACGAAGGTAGTCAATAATTTTTCCACCATTAAACAAAAAAATAAAAAAATAAACATCAGCTCCTCATGAAGCTCAGTGAAATATCTCCCATGTTTCCAAAGTGTCAGTGGTGAAAAGTAACTAAGTATGTTTTACTTAAGTACTGCACTTTTAGGTACTTTTACTTAATTGAGTATTGTCCATCTAGAACAGAACAGGGCTGCATGGCCACATAATAATAATGAGAAGAAGAAGAAGAAGATCTAGAAAGGTCGCAATTTTGAAGTGTGGTTGCCGCAGTCGCGTACATAGGCCCCTCCCACTAATATTGTCAGCCAATTACAATATCACGTTTTGTTATGGACGCCATTAAAATTACATTTTGGTGTATTTAATACCTTTTCATAAGCCACTGAATGCATTGTATGGTGTAGTCCCACCTACAGTCACCAATAACATTGTATGGTGTAGTCCTACAGGAGTCACCAATAACATTGTATGGTGTAGTCCTACAGGAGTCACCAATAACATTGTATGGTGTAGTCCTACAGGAGTCACCAATAATATTGTATGGTGTAGTCCTACAGGAGTCACCAATAACATTGTATGGTGTAGTCCTACAGGAGTCACCAATAATATTGTATGGTGTAGTCCTACAGGAGTCACCAATAATATTGTATGGTGTAGTCCTACAGGAGTCACCAATAATATTGTATGGTGTAGTCCTACAGTCACCAATAACATTGTATGGTGTAGTCCTACAGGAGTCACCAATAATATTGTATGGTGTAGTCCTACAGGAGTCACCAATAATATTGTATGGTGTAGTCCTACAGTCACCAATAACATTGTATGGTGTAGCCCTACAGGAGTCACCAATAACATTGTATGGTGTAGTCCTACAGGAGTCACCAATAACATTGTATGGTGTAGTCCTACAGTCACCAATAACATTGTATGGTGTAGTCCTACAGTCACCAATAACATTGTATGGTGTAGTCCTACAGGAGTCACCAATAATATTGTATGGTGTAGTCCTACAGGAGTCACCAATAATATTGTATGGTGTAGTCCTACAGGAGTCACCAATAACATTGTATGGTGTAGTCCTACAGGAGTCACCAATAATATTGTATGGTGTAGTCCTACAGGAGTCACCAATAATATTGTATGGTGTAGTCCTACAGGAGTCACCAATAATATTGTATGGTGTAGTCCTACAGTCACCAATAACATTGTATGGTGTAGTCCTACAGTCACCAATAACATTGTATGGTGTAGTCCTACAGTCACCAATAACATTGTATGGTGTAGTCCTACAGGAGTCACCAATAACATTGTATGGTGTAGTCCTACAGTCACCAATAACATTGTATGGTGTAGTCCTACAGGAGTCACCAATAACATTGTATGGTGTAGTCCTACAGTCACCAATAACATTGTATGGTGTAGTCCTACAGGAGTCACCAATAACATTGTATGGTGTAGTCCTACAGTCACCAATAACATTGTATGGTGTAGTCCTACAGGAGTCACCAATAATATTGTATGGTGTAGTCCTACAGGAGTCACCAATAATATTGTATGGTGTAGTCCTACAGTCACCAATAACATTGTATGGTGTAGTCCTACAGGAGTCACCAATAATATTGTATGGTGTAGTCCTACAGGAGTCACCAATAACATTGTATGGTGTAGTCCTACAGTCACCAATAACATTGTATGGTGTAGTCCTACAGGAGTCACCAATAACATTGTATGGTGTAGTCCTACAGGAGTCACCAATAATATTGTATGGTGTAGTCCTACAGGAGTCACCAATAACATTGTATGGTGTAGTCCTACAGTCACCAATAACATTGTATGGTGTAGTCCTACAGTCACCAATAACATTGTATGGTGTAGTCCTACAGGAGTCACCAATAACATTGTATGGTGTAGTCCTACAGGAGTCACCAATAACATTGTATGGTGTAGTCCTACAGGAGTCACCAATAACATTGTATGGTGTAGTCCTACAGGAGTCACCAATAATATTGTATGGTGTAGTCCTACAGGAGTCACCAATAACATTGTATGGTGTAGTCCTACAGGAGTCACCAATAATATTGTATGGTGTAGTCCTACAGGAGTCACCAATAATATTGTATGGTGTAGTCCTACAGTCACCAATAATATTGTATGGTGTAGTCCTACAGGAGTCACCAATAATATTGTATGGTGTAGTCCTACAGGAGTCACCAATAATATTGTATGGTGTAGTCCTACAGTCACCAATAATATTGTATGGTGTAGTCCTACAGGAGTCACCAATAATATTGTATGGTGTAGTCCTACAGTCACCAATAATATTGTATGGTGTAGTCCTACAGGAGTCACCAATAATATTGTATGGTGTAGTCCTACAGTCACCAATAATATTGTATGGTGTAGTCCTACAGGAGTCACCAATAATATTGTATGGTGTAGTCCTACAGGAGTCACCAATAATATTGTATGGTGTAGTCCTACAGTCACCAATAATATTGTATGGTGTAGTCCTACAGGAGTCACCAATAACATTGTATGGTGTAGTCCTACAGGAGTCACCAATAACATTGTATGGTGTAGTCCTACAGGAGTCACCAATAACATTGTATGGTGTAGTCCTACAGGAGTCACCAATAACATTGTATGGTGTAGTCCTACAGGAGTCACCAATAACATTGTATGGTGTAGTCCTACAGGAGTCACCAATAACATTGTATGGTGTAGTCCTACAGGAGTCACCAATAATATTGTATGGTGTAGTCCTACAGTCACCAATAACATTGTATGGTGTAGTCCTACAGTCACCAATAACATTGTATGGTGTAGTCCTACAGTCACCAATAACATTGTATGGTGTAGTCCTACAGGAGTCACCAATAACATTGTATGGTGTAGTCCTACAGTCACCAATAACATTGTATGGTGTAGTCGTACAGGAGTCACCAATAACATTGTATGGTGTAGTCCTACAGTCACCAATAACATTGTATGGTGTAGTCCTACAGGGGTCACCAATAACATTGTATGGTGTAGTCCTACAGTCACCAATAACATTGTATGGTGTAGTCCTACAGGAGTCACCAATAATATTGTATGGTGTAGTCCTACAGGAGTCACCAATAATATTGTATGGTGTAGTCCTACAGTCACCAATAACATTGTATGGTGTAGTCCTACAGGAGTCACCAATAATATTGTATGGTGTAGTCCTACAGGAGTCACCAATAACATTGTATGGTGTAGTCCTACAGGAGTCACCAATAACATTGTATGGTGTAGTCCTACAGTCACCAATAACATTGTATGGTGTAGTCCTACAGGAGTCACCAATAACATTGTATGGTGTAGTCCTACAGGAGTCACCAATAATATTGTATGGTGTAGTCCTACAGTCACCAATAACATTGTATGGTGTAGTCCTACAGGAGTCACCAATAACATTGTATGGTGTAGTCCTACAGTCACCAATAACATTGTATGGTGTAGTCCTACAGGAGTCACCAATAACATTGTATGGTGTAGTCCTACAGGAGTCACCAATAATATTGTATGGTGTAGTCCTACAGGAGTCACCAATAACATTGTATGGTGTAGTCCTACAGTCACCAATAACATTGTATGGTGTAGTCCTACAGTCACCAATAACATTGTATGGTGTAGTCCTACAGGAGTCACCAATAACATTGTATGGTGTAGTCCTACAGGAGTCACCAATAACATTGTATGGTGTAGTCCTACAGGAGTCACCAATAACATTGTATGGTGTAGTCCTACAGGAGTCACCAATAATATTGTATGGTGTAGTCCTACAGGAGTCACCAATAACATTGTATGGTGTAGTCCTACAGGAGTCACCAATAATATTGTATGGTGTAGTCCTACAGGAGTCACCAATAATATTGTATGGTGTAGTCCTACAGTCACCAATAATATTGTATGGTGTAGTCCTACAGGAGTCACCAATAATATTGTATGGTGTAGTCCTACAGGAGTCACCAATAATATTGTATGGTGTAGTCCTACAGTCACCAATAATATTGTATGGTGTAGTCCTACAGGAGTCACCAATAATATTGTATGGTGTAGTCCTACAGTCACCAATAATATTGTATGGTGTAGTCCTACAGGAGTCACCAATAATATTGTATGGTGTAGTCCTACAGTCACCAATAATATTGTATGGTGTAGTCCTACAGGAGTCACCAATAATATTGTATGGTGTAGTCCTACAGGAGTCACCAATAATATTGTATGGTGTAGTCCTACAGTCACCAATAATATTGTATGGTGTAGTCCTACAGGAGTCACCAATAACATTGTATGGTGTAGTCCTACAGGAGTCACCAATAACATTGTATGGTGTAGTCCTACAGGAGTCACCAATAACATTGTATGGTGTAGTCCTACAGGAGTCACCAATAACATTGTATGGTGTAGTCCTACAGGAGTCACCAATAACATTGTATGGTGTAGTCCTACAGGAGTCACCAATAACATTGTATGGTGTAGTCCTACAGGAGTCACCAATAACATTGTATGGTGTAGTCCTACAGTCACCAATAATATTGTATGGTGTAGTCCTACAGTCACCAATAACATTGTATGGTGTAGTCCTACAGTCACCAATAACATTGTATGGTGTAGCCCTACAGGAGTCACCAATAATATTGTATGGTGTAGTCCTACAGTCACCAATAACATTGTATGGTGTAGTCCTACAGTCACCAATAACATTGTATGGTGTAGTCCTACAGTCACCAATAACATTGTATGGTGTAGTCCTACAGTCACCAATAACATTGTATGGTGTAGCCCTACAGTCACCAATAACATTGTATGGTGTAGTCCTAGCCATTGAGTTATAAGTATACTTCCGGCAGTCCTCCGGGTGCTTCAAAACGCCACTGAGCAACTTCCACTGAAACTTCTTCCACTTCTTCCACTTCTTCCACTGAAATGAAATGGCTCCGGTTCGGTCTCTATCCTTGTATTACTCTATGGCATACACTGCACGGGGCAACATTATTTTCGTAGATCAAATAGATCAAAAGTGACCGAATGAGCGCGAGTGGCCGAGATTTGGAGTATCGGGCTTTGGTCAGAGAATCGTATCTTTAAAATACGGTATGCGGTCGTTACACTAAAAAAAACACAAACCCAATTATCATAATTAGCTTCATCATGGAATAAGGTCATATACACTGAAACGCTTCAAGCCAATTATCTTAGATTGCTGCCGTACCAATTTAAAGTAATTTAGCCCGTTTAGACCTTTACGTCAAAATTAAAAAAAAAAATCTTCTTGACCGTTTTCAGAAATAATATGTTTCTATATCAGTGGTGCTCAATATTTCATGTCAAGGATCCCCAGAATTATCTGTAATTGTCAACCGACCCCCATCTGAAAATGTGTTGTTCCAGGGACGCCCCCCAGAAACAACGATTTGAGTAAAAAACGTTCGCTCTAAAATAATATAATATATATATTCAAAGATTTGCGCCGTACACATTTTCCTGATTAAAAAGAAATAGCAGATCACCGAGCACCGAGTGCTGCACTATGAGCTTGTAGATCTGCTGTTTTTCAATAGCTAAAGTAGAACAGAATGCTTTAAAACACCAAAAAGGGGGTTTTCCGCCCGAAATGGGTTAAGGGTGGAAAATGCTGTATCAGCAGCAGCAGAACTCACTCATCAGGGGGCTTATATAAGGTATGGAGGGAGCGTATGGAAAGAACACATCTGTTGGGAATACACACACACACACACACGTCCCTGCATGTGTCTTTAAAACGTGAAATAAGATGGGCCAAATATTTGGCTTCCTAGCTCTCAGTGCATGCTGTTAAGTGGCGTTGCACTCATGCACACACACGCACACACACACACGCACACACACACACACACACACACACCAGTTAACCCGACAGGTCAGTCGGAGGGCGGGGGGGAGGTCGGGGTGGGGGGGGGCAGGAGATCATTTTAAATGCTGGATATTCCAGTAATAGTGTGGAAAGAGAGCTGTAATTAATTATGTCATAATTTGGCATTTTCTCATAAACAATAAACATGTTTTATGCTTTCGACCTCTCCATCGTGTTGCTGTTGTCGTCGCAGTCGTTTATTCACTCTGTACATTCGGTGTGTGTGTGTGTGTGTGTGCGCGTACGTGCGTGCATGTGCGTGCGTGCAGGTATGAGGAGAAAGCCAAACAACAGCAGGAGCAGCAGCGCAACAAGATGCTCTCACCAGGTACAAATAATACCCTATATTTTTATACCCTACATTTCACAAGTTCAAACTGTGTACACAATATTTTGAAAATAGCCCATCTACAAGCTCACAATGCGTTGCAACGCGACAATTGTGAGCTGGTAGATCTGCTATTTTCAAAAGATTGTGTACACAGTTTGAACTTGTGAAATGGGACATTCTGCAATATGAATACTTTTACTTTTAGTACCTTAAGAACATTTTGATGCCGATACTTTTGTACTTTTACTCAAGTACATTTTCAATTCCGTACTTTTACTTGTAACGAAGTAGTTCTAAATTGCAGTATTGGTACTTTTACTTGAGTAAAACAATTGAGTACTTTTTCCACCACTGCCTATATCCCTGACAGGAGGCCTGGGTCAGGGTGACCCCCGGGGTCAGCGGAGGGGCGTGGCCTCTCAGGGAGCCAAGCGCAAAGCCCCGTCCAATCACCAGCAGCTACTGGACGAGCTCTTCAACCAGAGGTTGGTGTTCATTATAGATCGGTTTTACTGTTAGTTCTATTTTTTTATACTTTTTGTCAAGTGCACGATTTAAAAAAGGCCAATTTAAGTAGGCCTATTGTATAATAAAAATAAATAAATACATTAAAAAATAATTATATATATATATATATATATATATATATATATACTGTATATGCATGGCTTGGTTGAATGCTTGATTCTGATTGGTTCAATCGCTGAATTCAGCTGTGTGTTATTTCTGGATAATGACCACTCCGCTCTATAACAGACCGTTGGCTAATCAACACCAGCTTTGACCAATGCCTGCCTCAGAGCATTGGTCAAATCTTTGAATATATATTCTTTCAAGCCAGTTACTAAAAACTAAAACTATGGGCATTTTGTCTATGATTTCAGTTAGTTTTAGTTAGTTTTGTTAACACCCAATACAGTTTCAGTTAGTTATCGTTATATTATTATTATTATTATTCTTTTTAATATTTTTTTATTTTGTTCTGTTTTTTAGTTGTGGTTGTCATCTCATTAGTGTCCGTTCACCTCTTCAGCAGCGCACCGAAGAAGAGCAGGAAGCCTTCTGACGACGCCGCCGCCAAGCCCTGCCGGCCCCTCCCCTTCAACATGGCCGACCTCAGGCTGAGGCACGGCCGCCTCTGGTCGTCCCAGAGTGCTGGGGCCTTCCCCGCTAACCCCCCGCCTCGGGGCGGCGGCATCCGCCTGGTGGAGCGCCTCTGCGCCGTGTCTCAGAGCGCCTGGCTGCTGCTGCGTGGCGGCCGCAGCCTTGCGCTGGTGAACCCGTGCCGCGTGGAAGAGGCCCTGCTCTTCCGGAGGCTCCTGGAGGAGAACGTGCTCCCCGCCGTGAGCCTGCCCCACCCCGTCACCCTGACAGACAGGTGAGCCTGCCCCACCCCGTCACCCTGACAGACAGGTGAGCCTGCCCCACCCCGTCACCCTGACAGACAGGTGAGCCTGCCCCACCCCGTCACCCTGACAGACAGGTGAGCCTGCCCCACCCCGTCACCCTGACAGACAGGTGAGCCTGCCCCACCCCGTCACCCTGACAGACAGGTGAGCCTGCCCCACCCCGTCACCCTGACAGACAGGTGAGCCTGCCCCACCCCGTCACCCTGACAGACAGGTGAGGTACTGCAGTGTCCTCTGGGGGGTAGAGTTTACACATTGTGGGTGTGTTTCCTCCAGTGTCCTCTGGGGGGTAGAGTTTACACATTGTGGGTGTGTTTCCTCCAGTGTCTTCTTGGGGGGCAGAGTTTACACATTGTGGGTGTGTTTCCTCCAGTGTCCTCTGGGGGGTAGAGTTTACACATTGTGGGTGTGTTTCCTCCAGTGTCTTCTTGGGGGGCAGAGTTTACACATTGTGGGTGTGTTTCCTCCAGTGTCCTCTGGGAGGCAGAGTTTACACATTGTGAGTGTGTTTCCTCCAGTGTCCTCTTGGGGGGCAGAGTTCAGTCATTGTGGGTGTGTTTCCTCCAGTGTCCTCTGGGGCGTAGAGTTTACACATTGTGGGTGTGTTTCCTCCAGTGTCCTGGGGGGGGCAGAGTTGTGGCGGGCGCTGTGCACCATGCAGAAGTCGGATCGCTGCGACGCGGACGGACGACGTTCGTTCTGCGATCCCAGGCTGGTCGCCAACGGCTTCACCGTCATGGAATGTCCAGGTAGCTGCCTGCACTCACACGCACGCATGCACGCACACATACACTTGTTAACCCATTTTGACCTGGGAACGATTCTACAAATGTCTTCTAAATCGTGACAGTTTTCTGAAAAAGCTATGTTTCTATGTCAGTCGTTCTTTGATTTTTCAAAAATAGCAGACCTACAATAGGAGCTTTTAGATCTGCTATTTTTCAATAGCTAAAGTATAACATAATGCTAACACCAACAGGGGTTCCTGAACAAAATGGGTGTGTCCTTGATTGCCACCACTCTCCAACCAGGGGCCCGTTCCACAAAACTTGGATTAGAGATTAAGCCGGGATTTAACAGATATCCTGGCTTAATATATCCTGGATCAGCGATTAACCGGTTTCATGTAAACTGGTTAATCTTGCCAGATTAATTTAACCAGTTAACCTGGATATGTTGAGGCTTGATTCGGTTTCATGACAGTGATGCTACATTAGTTACCATGGAAACTAATGCTTTGGATTTAGCCTGCTCCGGACCAGGCTAACAGCCAGGTTTAACCTAATCATGATGTCTTTACTGTTCATTAAGCAGTCAAACTGATCACAAATCAATGATGTTTTCCACACTTATTTTTATCGGTCTGCATTACTAATGCAGACCTAATTTAAGCACTATATAATTTAAGCACTATATAAAATCAAAGAACCAAAATATATAGGCTGCACAACATCATGGCAGCTTGTGAGCTTGTAGATCAGCTGCTTTTGGTGAATGTTCCCCAGAATTGGTTTGCTGCCGTGCAAGTGCACGGTTAAGAAGAATTATTATATTATATTATATATATATTTATTTTTTTGTAAAAGTGAAAACCACTAAATATTACCATTACTCATTGTTTTACAACAAAAAAAGCCAACCTTGCGGTCCAGCTAGGAGGACCGCCTGGGCCCCGCCGTTCACCACCAGATGCGTGGATACATGCGATAGATGGATAGATGCGATACATCCTAACAATTTCACCAGAAGAACACAAAATATTATGCTGCGGAAACATCCCAACAATTTCAGTCAATCTCTGGACTCTGGACCCCATCCACGAACTCACTCAGCTCAGTTAGTTTTCCAGAGTCATTTGTCAGAGCTGTGAGTTGTGTGCTGTGCTGCGCTGCGTGCATGCGTGTGTGCGCTGCGTGTGCGTGCGTGTGTGTGTGTGCGTGTGCATCCATTCGTCACGGACAGACAGAGGAGTTCCTCCGCTGCGGAGCAGAGCCATCATTCTCCGTCTCCCTGCGTGACAGCTTCCTCCCCGTCGAGGCCCCGTCGAGGCCCTTGTAACAGCCATTTAACACTCCATTTGGAACGCCACAGTGTTTGACTTGGGTCGCCCCGTCCGTCCGTCCGTACGGGCGCGAGCCTCGATGTTTATTCATTATGAGTTCCTGGAGTTAGTGATGGCGTCTGGAGTGTATTAACCCATTTAGACCGCTAATTTAGACCCTGAGGAAGCATCCGTGTCGCCACTAATAGCTTTTAACCACTTTAATTAACCATTATTTTAAACTGTAGCTATTGGAAAAATACAATATTTAAAAAAATCATGACTCGTGCAAATCTTTGAATATATGGTATTTCACAGCGAACGTTTATATTATTATAATTATAATTATACAGATAATTCCGGGGCTCCTTGACACCAATATTAGTTTGAGAACTACTGATTTTAGGATTTTCAGAAAACTGCCAGGATACAGAAGAATTGTGTGTAGAACTCCAGGTCTAAATGTGTTAATCGTGGTGGCGTGTGATTTCTTTGGCACCGTTTCTTTGGCCCGTGCAGCCGACGGCCATCTGGAGGTGACGGCCATGGCCGACTGCGTGCCGTTCGTGGGCCTGGAAGACCTGAGGGAGATCGTGAGCGTCGTCCAGCGCTCGGGGAGCGCCGCGCGGGGAGCGCTGCGTGACTGCAGGCCGCTCAAAGTCACCAACTACCTGCAGGTGCTTTTCTTCTTCTGGTACCACGTAATACTGTATGTACAGCACCTCTAAAGGCTCCACGACAATGCTCCAGACATGCCAAATCAAACTGGGTTCAGGCTACTATACTTGGCCTAAACTCCCAGAACCCCAACCTTAAAAGGAGAATGCCATGCTAAGGCTTTCTTACCTTTATTTGTAGTAGTTACGTCCCGTTTTCTTGGGTGGTGAAAAGAGGACTATCTGCAAGTGTCCACCTGTAATGACATTCTAAATGCCACGTTGGAAGTGGGTTTTGGGCGGGAACCCCTTTTGGTGTTTTAAACATTATGTTATAATGTAGCTTTATAAGCTCGCGCTACGAGCTTGTAGGTCTGCTATTTTTGAAAAATGGTGAAAATCTGGCACAAATCTTTGAATATATATTCTTTCAGAGCGAACGTTTTTAACTCAAATCTTTGCTTCTGGGAGGGATCCCTGGAAGAACATATTTTCAGATGGGGGTCGGTACATATCATTTTTGGGGGTCCTTGACATGAAATATTGAGCACCACTGATAAAGAAAAAAATTGGTATTTCATAAAACTGTAAAAAATTGGTTAATAGATTAACGGTTGCCCCCTCCTCCTCCCCCGCAGAGCGAGGCCGTCCGATTGGCCCGTCAGCTGCCCGCCCGCCCCAGCCGGGACGACGTGAAGGCCATCGTGCTGCGCATGGAGCGCCAGCTGGGCGTCGATGACGCGACAACGTGCATCCACGGGAGGCCGCTGCTGCAGCCGCTCTGTGACGTCCCCGAGGACGAGAGCCAGGCCCTCGCCCTGCTGCGTCACCTCACACCTCTGTCTCTGTGACGTCCGTCCATCCCCACACCCTGCTGCGTCACCTCACACCTCTGTCTCTGTGACGTCCGTCCATCCCCACACCCTGCTGCGTCACCTCACACCTCTGTCTCTGTGACGTCCGTCCGTCCGTCCATCCCCACACCCTGCTGCGTCACCTCACACCTCTGTCTCTGTGACGTCCGTCCGTCCATCCCCACACCCTGCTGCGTCACCTCACACCTCTGTCTCTGTGACGTCCGTCCGTCCGTCCATCCCCACACCCTGCTGCGTCACCTCACACCTCTGTCTCTGTGACGTCCGTCCCCTCGCCCTCCTGCGTCGCCTCAAGGCCCCATTCATAGTCTGGATTTTCGGTGATGACGTGTGACCACCGCTTCACCCAAAAACTACAACATGACGTCACAGAGCCGCCGTGAAGAGCAAACCGCTGCTCTCCACCAAGCCCTTCTCTCGGTTACCTCACCACCGGAGCGGTGGTCACCTCACCACCGGAGCGGTGGTCACCTCACCACCGGGAGCGGTGGTCACCTCACCACCGGGAGCAGTGGTCACCTCAACACTGGAGCGGTGGTCACCTCACCACCGGAGCGGTGGTCACCTCACCACCGAGAGCAGCGGTGGTCACCTCACCACCGGAGCGGTGGTCACCTCACCACCGGAGCGGTGGTCACCTCACCACCGAGAGCAGCGGTGGTCACCTCACCACCGGGAGCGGTGGTCACCTCAACACTGGAGCGGTGGTCACCTCACCACCGGAGCGGTGGTCACCTCACCACCGAGAGCAGCGGTGGTCACCTCACCACCCGAGCGGTGGTCACCTCACCACCGGAGCAGTGGTCACCTCACCACCGAAAATCCAAACTATGAATAGGCCTTCACACCTCTGTCTCTGTGACGTCTTAAGGCCTATTCATAGTCTGGATTTTCGGTGGTGAGGTGACCACCGCTCCGGTGGTGAGCTGACCATCGGAGCTGAAATAACATTGAGCGGTGGTGAGTAAAAACAGAGAGAAGGGCTGGAGCGGTGGCGGTGGTTTGCTCTTCACCACGGCTTGTGACATCATGTTGTAGTTCGGTGGTCACCTAACCACCGAAAATCCAGACTATGTATGAGACTTTAGAGGGATGGGGCTCGTTAATGTTTTATTGATAATGAGCTCCTTATCGATCAGGCTTATCGAGCTCGGCTCGGGTTTCTGGGAGAATTTGAGAACTCTAGCGAGAATGTAGAATGACCACGGATGTTTTTCCCGGGGTTTTTGATCCGGAGTACCTCAGGGCTCTACGCTAGAGACATTTCTGTTTTCGCTCCACATTACAATGTTAACATTACTACGTTGCTAATTTTATGCGAAGGTTGTTTTTTTTCTCCAGAAATGTGGATGTGGAATGGATGTGGTGTTATAGTAGTTAATGACACGTTTGAAACATGTCGTTAACTACTTTAACCACGCAAGTTGTTTGGAAATATTATGTTATCAAATGCAATTTCACAGCCATTAATTTGCATAATGTGTTCTGGTGAACTAATAAATGAGATAGTTTCCCAAGATCAGCTACTTTTGTTTTTTTTAGGGGTGGGGGGGTGGTGGTGGTGGTGGGGGGGGGGGACTACAGCATTTTGAAGAGAATAAGATTAAGCGTGTGCGGCCGCGTCAGATCTGTGTGTAGGCGTGTGTCTAGCATGTGAGTAGGGAAAAAAAACATTTTTAATTAACGGATGAAATGACATTAATCATGTTAAAAAAAAACAAGAAAAGAAAGGAAAAAAGAAAGTTTGAATCATTTTTTAATCCTACACAAAATTTATCTTCTTTTACGGAGTTCCCTGGCCGGCGCACACAATATTTTCAAAAGATGCATGATGGGGGATTTCTGCCAAATATGCCTACTCGGCTGTGTGCCCATGCCACAAATAGCAGATCTACAAGCTTACAACATGTGGCAGTGCGACACGTTTGTGAGCTTGTGGATCTGCTATTTTCGGAGAGTGACACCTGCACATGAGCGAGCATAACACAACTTGTCTTTTGGTTCTACTGGATCTCTCCTCCACTAGTTTTTTTTTTTAATCTGTTGACGAAATTGTCAGTATAGTGTGGCAGATTGATGAAATAATCGTATTTGGCACAGACACTCTTATAGAATAAGGTGCTGGCCACTAAAAATTCCAAGATGGTGAACATTTATTTTACTAGCCCTTACCTGTTGTGAGACGGGCGCAGTACCCCCTTGTGGCCGCGGGGGGTACTGCGCCCTGGGTGCGTTTTCGCTTTTTTAATTCACTAATAAATTCATTATTGAAACTTTATTGACAGCCGTAGCCAGTAGAAGACAAACAACAATTAAAAAACATACAAAACAGTTACAAATAAATACATTGGTTCATAAAACTCTAAAAACTCTCTTGTAAAAAAATAAGAAAATCTATAAGAGGCACTCGTACCAATGTTTCCACATCAGGGAGCGGTATCTAACAGTGCTAAACCTAGGATTAGTCAACACCTTAATCACATTATTAAGTGAGCCATCAAGTCTGCTTTTAAAGCTGAACATGAGGTTTCTTAAGAGAGCCTGGAAGGTGGTTAGACCAGAGTCGCAGAAGAGCTGACTAGCACTGCCACCCCTAGGCTTCTTCAGGAGAATCCTGAGAGCATCGTTATAAGCCACCTTTAGCTTGCGCAGACTCTCTTTTTTATAATTCACCCATAAGGGGGCTGTATACAGCGGGGTGCAGTAAGCTCTAAATAGGTTCACCTTGACCTCAACTGAACAGTAGTGAAATTTCCTGGCTAACATATTAGCTTGGACATAGAGCATTCTACGCTGTCTATACATGTCAGCATCATCTTCCATCTTATCTGTAATGATGTGCCCCAAATATTTACAGCTGCTACAAACAGAGAGGGTTTGATCCGACAAGTAGAACACAGGGAAATGCTGTTTCTGATCCCCCTTGGTCCTGCAAATGACTACCACACTATTTTTGGCATTGTATTTGATGTCATACGTGACCCCATACTCAGAGCAAATGTTCAGTTCAGTTTATTAATCATTAATGTGTCAAATCGAAAAAAGGGCTTTGTTAAGACCTCCATATTATTATGGTCAATGCCTGTGTGAAAAGCTACGGCAATCACAGTGACAGACACACACACACTCAGACATTGACTGAATTATAGTATGGTGATAATTATGATATGATGATGATGATATGATTTTTCCCCCAAATTATATGTGACCAATCGCAACCCATGTGAAATGTCATCATGCTTAGCATGTGACGTGTCAAACTAGGGGGTTTTCATTAGAGATGTCCCGATACTGTATCGGTATCAGAAAAGTATCGGATCTGCCCTTATTTGGGCATATCGGGTCATATCGGTATCGGCAAATATGCCAGTCTAACCAGCGATCCGACACAGGGGTAAGGGGTTGACACTATGGTAAATAAGTAAATAAAATGTTGGGGCATGTGGAGTTTGCTTTTGAGTTGCACCAAACTGCAATATGAATATTTGAGTGAGGAGTCTGCTATAAACACAACACGAGATATATATAGGGGAGGATGGGGGAAGATGAACCACTTTTTACTTAAGTTGTCCTGGAAGCAAGGCAAAATGAGATGGCAGTCAAATCTAATGATCTACACATATTTCAGGATGTCCTCTATCAATTGAAATGATGAGTAAGCAGCTATGACAAAGGGCCATGAAAATATGACCTTTTCAAAAAACAAAAAAAAGTGGCTCAATTTGCCCCAGGTAAGGGGTAAGTTGATCCAAAATTGAACCACATGATATTTTAATGTAAAGAGCTTAAACTTGAACAGATAATGTATTCACGTATTGAAAATAATTTAATAACAATTTTCCCTTTTGCAAATAGTCTTATTTATCTGTTTATTTATTATTTAAACAATATAAAGACAATTAAATAAAGTTTGTTATTCAGAACCTTATAATATTTGCAATATTGTTAATACAATATAGCAAATTTGCAAACATTTGCAAACATCCAAATTAAAGGTCATTCAGTATAATTTGAGTAGCTAATACTTAATACAAAAATATGAATGGTGATTCACATTAAGAAAATTGGCTCAATTTACCCCAAGGAATTGGTTCAACTTGCCCCATGGACACTTTTTGACAAAACATGGCTAGCTTAATGCTCCAGGCTAATGTTTAGCTAAATTATTCACATGGGTTTTATACATTGGTATATCACCAACATCCATGATATATAAGTTTAGATCTGGGTGCTTTTGTTTTAATATAAAAATGATTATTCCAGAAAAGTTTATTTTTTTACTTTGACCAGCAAAAAACACTTTTTTGTGTATAAATGTACTTTCCACTTTGTCCATGTGTCTCTCATCTTCACAGTCAGGTTGAAATGGTGGGTGTGTCCTGATTTTGAGGTCACATGACAACTCATGTGTGTAGTTTTAAAGATACAGGGGGTGGTTCAACTTACCCGACGGTTCATCTTCCCCCATCCTCCCCTACCGTAGCTAGATAGCTATAAACACTATTCCCGGTTGGTGGACTTCAAAATAGACTCTTTTTGTCTTTTTAAGACTTAACTCTTTAGACTTCAAAATGAGACATATATTTATTATAGTTTTGCACACACAAAAAACACGCTAAACACGGCCATAGTGCCACTTGCCCAACTATGTGCCCCAAATGTGCTGACCTCATCACAGGGAGGCGGGGGGATGTCAAAAGCATGGGCGACAGGTGTGCTGAGTGACAGCTGGGACAGATGGAGACCCCGGCAGCGCGCTAGCTGACCTTTTCAATGTGGTCAAAAGATGATCGTCACATTCGTCAGTTAATCCTCCCCGATCGCTCCGATACGCTCCCAGGGGGGGGGGGGGGGGGGGGGTGTACGCTCGCTCGCTCTCCCTCCGCTGCATTCTGCTGCGGCACGCAACTTGTGGACACGAGGGGCGCGCGAGGGGGAAGAGGAGGAGGGGAGGAAGAGGAGGAGGCATGCAAAGAGTTTTTTGCTTAACCCATTCTGAACGGGAACCCCCTTTTGGTGTTTTAAAGCTCAGTTTGGACTGAGGTCGATAAAAAAAAAATCTTCTAAATCCTAACGTTTTTCACAAACATTCGCTCTGAAAGAATATATATTCAAAGATTTGCGGCCCCTTTTTCATGACTTTTCAAAAATAGCAGACCTATACAAGCTTGTAGATCTGCTATTTTTCAATAGCTAAAGTTCCCGCCCAAAATGGGTTAAGCATAAGCTATTGAAAAATAGCAGATCTACAAGCTCATAGCTACGAGCTTGTAGGTCTGCTAATTTGTTTTTAACTCAAATCTTTACTTCTGGGGGGTGTCACTGGAACAACATATTTTCAGATGGGGGTTGGCGGCGAATTACATATAATCTTGGGGGTCCTTGACATGAAAATGTTTGAGGACGACTGACATAGAAACATGGGTTTTTTAGATCAGGGTCAGGATTCAGGTCTAAATGGGTTAAGTAAAAGTATATCATTACTGCAATGTGGACATTTACTCTGATCTACACGCTCGCAATGCATCACATGGCGACACATTGTGAGCTTGTAGATCCGCTGTTTTAAATGGCCAAAACGTATAGGTGTGTATAGATAGGGCTGAAGTGGTTCATGTATATTGTGATAATAATCACAATCCAGAAAAGTAACTATCGTAACTAAAGTAAACTGAAGTTAAAGTACAATATTTGCCTCTGAGATGTAGTGGAGTAGAAGTAAACACTTCTACTGTAGGTCTGCTATTGTTGAAACATCGAAGAACGACTGACATAGAAACATAGCTTTTTCAGAAAACTGTCAGGATGTAGAAGACATTTTTTTAATCTGATCTCAGTTCAGAATCAGAATATCTTTATTGTCATTGTAAACGAAATTGATTTGCAATCCAGCTCAGTGCATTTAAAACAAAAGACATAATACTCTATATAAAATACAAGTTCTAAATGGGAAGTGGGAAATGGGAAAGTATAAAAACACGTCAAAATCGTACACGCACTCTGTTATACTTTCCCTGTCAACGGCATCCTCTCGCCCTGCAATGCTGGGGCCATCTGCGCGCTCAGAGCGCACGCCATGAAAAACTATCTGCGCTTCGCGGTGTGACCTTTTACTGTCCTAACGTTAATATTATCATAGCACCACCCGGGCTCTGGTTACTGCTCCTTAATATTATCATACCACCAGGGCTCTGGTTTCTGCTCGCTGCATGCGCTGGGATTCACTGTCCATGTGAAAGAGTGGGGGATCATATATACTCATGTACTTACTGTAGCTGTTAGCTCTGAAGTCCTTAACCCATTCAGGCCTGACGTCGAAATTAAAAAAAAAGTTTTCTAAATCCTGACGGTTTTCTGAAATCTTAAAACACCAAAAGGGGTTCCCGCCCAAAATGGGTTAAGGTTATATGGACCAGAGCTATGTAGCTGTATAGATAACTGCTACTCAGCCACATGTATACTCAATCACTTTATCTCCCCTCGGTTACTTTGGAATGAGGAGCAACTCAGGGTACGAGGAGCACATGCAGTAAGAGCTGATAGTAGGTGTTGTTGTAAGTACTGGGAGCTGATAGTAGGTGTTGTTGTAAGTACTGGGAGCTGATAGTAGGTGTTGTTGTAAGTACTGGGAGCTGATGGTAGATGTTGTAAGTACTGGGAGCTGATGGTAGGTGTTGTAAGAACTGGGAGCTGATGGTAGGTGTTGTTGTAAGTACTGGGAGCTGATAGTAGGTGTTGTAAGTACTGGGAGCTGATGGTAGGTGTTGTTGTAATTACTGGGAGCTGATGGTAGGTGTTGTAAGTACTGGGAGCTGATGGTAGGTGTTGTTGTAAGTACTGGGAGCTGATAGTAGGTGTCGTTGTAAGTACTGGAAGCTGCTTTTAGGGTAGATCGAATGGTGCTCGCGCATGCGAGGCCTCGCGCTAGGCAGCGTTTTTCTTTTTTTTTTAAACACTTTCCATCTCAGAGTCATAGCTAAAATATAGGCAGTTACGTTCTCCCTGCAACGCAGTTCGCAGCCCGTTCCGTCGCAGTTGATTTTTCACCTATTTAAGCTGCGGTCGGTTGGGGGGCCTCCGACGGCCGCGCGTCGCCTCCTCCTTCCAACCGCCGTCACTTCTTCATCCTAGTTAAGCGACACCCGGCTGTCCCGTCGTGGGCCCCCCTGTTGTCCCCCTCTGCGCTGTGCCGTGCTGGCTTGCGCTGCAGAATTAGAGCAGATCTACAAGCTCACAATGCGTTGAAGCGCGACGCGTTGTGAGCGTGTAGATCGGCCGCACCACCGCGCAACGCATGCAGTCGAATTATACACACAAATACTTTGTCAGGCATGGACCGACGAATTTTGATCGATCACAAACTATCTGCAGGCAATCAAGCAAATGTGATAATATTTATAACAAATAACAGCAACACAAGCAGCTGTTCATTTTACTTTTATAACCAGTAATTTGAGCTGCACTGCAGGGCAGACTGGGGCCCGTTCCACGAAACTTGGATTAGAGATTAAGCTTAATTAATATGTTGAGGCTTGATTTGGTTTCATGAAAGTGATGCTACATTAGTTACCATGGAAACTAATGCTTTGGACTTAGCCTGCTCCGGACCAGGCTAACAGCCAGGTTTAACCTAATCCTGATGTCTTTACTGTTCATTAAGCAGTCAAACTGATCACAAACCAATGATGTTTTCCAGATTTATTCAATTATTATGGGTTTATGTTGCCTTATTTGTATCGGTCTGCATTAAAGGACTAATTTAAGCACTATATAAAATCAAATAACCAAAATATATAGGCTGCACAATATCATGACAGCTTGTGAGCTTGTAGATCAGCTGCTTTTGGTGAATGTTCCCCATGAATAGGTTTGCTGTCGTGCAAGTGCACGGTTAAGAAGAATTATTATATTATATTATTATTTTATTTTTTTGTAAAAGTGAAAACCACTAAATATTACCATTATTCATTGTTTTACAACATATTACCATTGTAACGTTTCACCCACTACTAGTCCTACATACTTACACCTAGAAACCCCATTCAAACCTATTTAGGTTCATCCTACGGTGGACATGTGTGCCTGAAAAGGAATCTTTGAAATGTTTCATAGTTTTAGAAATATAGTGCTTTCAAATTTGAGACATTTATAGGCAGATAGTGGCACTTCAAAAAAATCACTTTCACCTAGAAACTCCATTCACACTTTGTAAAATTCAGCTTACTGTGGAGACACATGCTGGAACTTCTTTTACTTTTTGTTTTGTAGTTTCTGAGTTATTTAACTTAAACGCCCAATGCATTCTCAATGGCAATAGCACAAATTTTGGCATGCTACATGAACCCATGACCCTCACCAGTCTGGCCCCTGTCTGGACAACAACCCCCTTCCCCAAAGGTAGCTCCCTCAGAGGAGGGAGTTATGGCCAAATATCACAATGCGACAATATCATTATGCTTACAATATTAAGAATTATGTTTTAAGTTAATAGTAGTGGTAAAATGTAAACTATATTTTTGGGGTAGTTAATCATTCAGTCTATCCACTATTGAGAGTATGTTCTCTCTTTAATTACAGCAGCAGTATTTATTTTAGAAGCTTAAATCCTTGTATCAGTAAGTCTTGAATAGATTAGTAAAGATAATGAGATATACAGAAGGGGGCTGTAATGCAACTATTGAGGATGCAAACTGCCTTAATACCCCATGAAGAAGAAGGATCAGTAAATCTGTGATCCACATAATGGGTCTAGAGACAAAAAGCCAGACTGTCTATTAAGCCAGGCTTGCTGATCCCGGCTCGCCAAATCCGCCAATTCTGAGCCTCGCTTGGCTTTAGTGGAACGGAATAAACCAGGCTGTAAAGATCAGGATTTAAAAAGCCTGGCTTTGGCCTAAATCCTGGATTAGTTAATCCAAGTTTCGTGAAACAGGCCCCTGGTTGGGTGGTGGTTTTATATCAGTTATGATCAGGGCAACAGGGTTGTGTTCCATTGGTATTCGTTGTATAGTAATACATAGACAAGTTAAATTGCTCATATAGATCATCAGACTGTCAGCCCCAGAGACCCCTCCTGTGACAGCTTGCTTGACATGACTCATGTCATGTTAACTATAGCTTCCTTACAACAAATAAAATATCATCGTGTGGAGGACCACAATCTCTGCATTCACACTGTTAAGCTGCTAAATTAGGCAGTGCATGTCAATTTCTTACTCATTGGAGATGAGAACCTGGCATAATATTTGCGCTAACGCGCGCGCACATTGTTCCCCGACATCTCGCACAGGGCCTCGCATTTCTCCCAGACGCCCCTGGGTGTTGTAAGTACTGGGAGCTGATAGTAGGTGTTGTTGTAAGTACTGGGAGCTGATGGTAGGTGTTGTAAGTACTGGGAGCTGATATTAGGTGTTGTTGTAAGTACTGGGAGCTGATGGTAGGTGTTGTTGTAAGTACTGGGAGCTGATAGTAGATGTTGTAAGTACAGGGAGATGATGGTAGGTGTTGTTGTAAGTACTGGGAGCTGATTGTAGGTGTTGTTGTAAGTACTGGGAGCTGATGGTAGGTGTTGTAAGTACTGGGAGCTGATAGTAGGTTTTGTTGTAAGTACTGGGAGCTGATGGCAGGTGTTGTAAGTACTGGGAGCTGATGGCAGGTGTTGTAAGTACTGGGAGCTGATGGTAGGTGTTGTAAGTACTGGGAGCTGATGGCAGGTGTTGTAAGAACTGGGAGCTGATGGCAGGTGTTGTAAGTACTGGGAGCTGGTGGCAGGTGTTGTAAGTACTGGGAGCTGATGGTAGGTGTTGTAAGTACTGGGAGCTGATTGTAGGTGTTGTTGTAAGTACTGGGAAATGATGGTAGGTGTTGTAAGTACTGGGAGCTGATAGTAGGTTTTGTTGTAAGTACTGGGAGCTGGTGGCAGGTGTTGTAAGTACTGGGAGCTGATGGTAGGTGTTGTAAGTACTGGGAGCTGATAGTAGGTTTTGTTGTAAGTACTGGGAGCTGATGGCAGGTGTTGTAAGTACTGGGAGCTGATGGTAGGTGTTGTAAGTACTGGGAGCTGATGGCAGGTGTTGTAAGTACTGGGAGCTGATGGCAGGTGTTGTAAGTACTGGGAGCTGGTGGCAGGTGTTGTAAGTACTGGGAGCTGATGGTAGGTGTTGTAAGAACTGGGAGCTGATGGCAGGTGTTGTAAGAACTGGGAGCTGATGGCAGGTGTTGTAAGTACTGGGAGCTGATGGCAGGTGTTGTAAGAACTGGGAGCTGATGGCAGGTGTTGTAAGAACTGGGAGCTGATGGCAGGTGTTGTAAGAACTGGGAGCTGATGGTAGGTGTTGCGCTCCACCTTCCAGAGGTCTATAGTGCATTGTAACAGGGACAGACTCCATCTCCCAGAGGTCTAGTTCATTGTTACGGGGATAGGCTCTATCTCCCAGAGGTCTAGAGCATTGTTACGGGGATAGACTCCATCTCCCAGAGGTCTAGAGCATTGTTACAGGGACAGACTCCATCTCCCATAGGTCTAGTGCATTGTTATGGGGATATAGTCCATCTCTCAGAGGTCTACTGCATTGTTACGGGGATAGACTCCATCTCGCAGAGGTCTACTGCATTGTTACGGGGATCTCCCAGAGGTCTATAGAGCATTGTTACGGGGATAGACTCCATCTCCCAGAGGTCTACTGCATTGTTACGGGGAAAGACTACATCCCCCAGAGGTCTAGAGCATTGTTACGGGGATCTCCCAGAGGTCTAGTGCATTGTTACGGGGATAGCTGGACTCCATCTCCCAGAGGTCTAGAGCATTGTTACGGGGATAGACTCACGCACACCCTGGCTGATACCGACAATAAGCCTCTCTGGCCTACTTTACTTGGTACGGTAAAGCATTTTGTGGCCGATACTCAAAATGTGAATATCAGAATACAGGCCCATCCCACCGCAGTGTGAGTGTACTTGGGGTAATGTAATGTCTCCAAGGAAGCTGGCAGCTACAAGTTAGCACATGTGTCGTCGAGGATTTGTTGGACTTTGTGGGTTTGGAAGGGATTACGGTGCAAATCTCCACAGCATTTAATGCAGCCACAGCCACGGGATTAAACACGACTATCTGTCAATGCCAAAGGGCCCCGGCAGCTGGCACTAATTGAGTGAAAGGAATTATGGGTAGCAGTGTCGTTGGCATGCGGTCCGTCTCGGCTCGCCAGCTATAACGAAGGTCCCACCGCGGCACGCAAGGCACTGCGATGCCACCGGGAGGGGTGGCGAGATCCTGTATGTCTGTTGGACGCACGTCAAGCCACCGGCCGCTCTCACATGTCACTCTGAAAGCCAAAAGAGCAAACGGGCTATTCGTTGAGAGCTAATAAGTCTCCTTGTTTGAGTGATTATGAAACAAACATTTTGTCATTTTGTGTGTATTTACAATTTTCAATACTTTTACTTCTACTGCCATCTCAGAGGCAAAATATTGTAGCCTACCTTTTCTACACTACATTGTTTTCACAGCTTTAGTTACTTAGCAGATTTAGATTAATACATTAACCACCTCAGCCCTGTATACAGATCTACAAGCTCAACAACCCGTCTTGTGAGCTTGTAGATCTTTATACATTTTGAACTTGTGAAACGGGACATTCTGCACAACTTCTTTAGTATTGATACTTTTACTAAAGTTAAAACATGTGAGTACTAGACTAGTTCTTCCATCATTGCCTGAAAGTACACCAACAGACCAACATGTTTGTTTTTTTCAAAATCATTAAAGGGACACTTCACCCTTTTTGCAACCAGATCTTATTTTAATGATGTTTGGGAGACAAGAAACACTTTCCTGGGGGTTTTTATGTGGGTAATTTGTGTTTTTAGATATTTTAGTATTTCAAAGTGTCCATGATGTCATGGACACTCACTTACTTCCTGGACTACATGTTGTCGCAGTAAGATAACCACAAGGAGGAGTAGTGGCACCAAAGCATTATGGGAATTGTAGTCCAGGAAGGAAGTCAGCCCAGTGTGCATGACATCACAGACATTTTTAAATACTGAAATATCTAAAAAAAAAAACACATATACCCACATAAAAAACCCAGGAGAGTTGTTTCTTGTGTAGGGAGGGAGTGTAGTGTGGAACAGCACTGTTGGGAATTAACCCATTCTGACCTGAGATCAGATTCATACAAGGTTTCCGCCGGACACACACTGGTCTGATGAACCCATTCTGACCCGAGATCAGATTCTAAAAATGTCAGTCGTTCTTCGATTTTTCAAAAATAGCAGACCTACAAGCTCGTAGCGCGCCACTCGGTGGCGCGCTATGAGCTTGTAGATCTGCTATTTTTCAATAGCTAAAGCACGACATGATGCCGACACCAAAATGGGTGCCCGTTCAGAATGGGTTAAGTTCAGGATTTGTCTTGGGTCCATTTCAATTAAATCTTCATGTGTGCGTGGACAGAGTAGTGGGCCATGGGTCACAAACAGACACACAAACAAACAGCGTCAGTGGCGTGCACAGACATTTAGAGGGGCAGGTGCTCAAGTGAAAAAAGGGGCACCTTGTGCAGCGCATGGAACAGGCCGGTTGCCTTAATAGTGTGAGATTTATAGATTTTGGGGCCTAAACAATATATTAGGAGCTTTTTATCAAGAATTGATCAATGTACACTGTACAAAAAAAAATCCAGAGGGAAAAGGGCAGGGGGTGCTCTAACACCCACTAGTGTCTATCTGTGCACGCCACTGAACAACGTTCTCCTTCTGGGAGTGAGAGAGAAAGAGAGAGAGTCATTATGTTACATGGAGAGCGTTCGACAGGTGCCATTTCATTTCCCTGCCATTTGGAGCCAAGTTGTGACCTTACACAGCATGTTTAAATGGCAACGACACGCTTAAGCAACGTTACACCGGAGGGTGGGTGTGCGTTACCGTCATTGTAGAAAAGAGTCATCCTAGTTCTCAACAGCAACCCTCCCCCTGACCTACTCATGGATTGGATCCACCCATTTCCTGCTGTCACTCCCGAGTCCCTACGAATCCCTAATCACACCTGTGCTCACTCACACCTCAATCAGTGGCCTGCTATACTGTTTGAGTGCCTGTCCCTTCAGTTGTTTGGCAGCAGCAGCATGAACTCCACCTTGGAACCTCTCTGACCTGGTCTGGAGTCTCAGGTGCTATTTACACGAGGATGGTGTTCATATAAAACGTTAAAATAAAGTATCGTTTGCTGCTGTCATTTAGACGAGAACCGTGTTCTCAGGAGGTGAAAACGCAACGAAGTGAAACCACCTCCCAGAGTGGAAATCTTTGAGAACACCGTTCCCTCTGGTCTCCATATAAACAGGCAAAACGGTGAATCCGCAAAACTTATGACATCATGGCTCACGTTGGCTCACAGCGCATATGTTTATTACATTGATGCAGAGCCATATCATTATGATATAATGGAGTTCCTGAACAAGCTTGCCTCCCTCCTCGCCTACAAAGTGATGCTCATCAGCGATGTTGAATGTAAAACCATGATGTAAATAAAAAGCCTTGTGATAGACGGCAGCCGCGGCAGCAGCGTTTATGTAGCCTAATGTATTATAAAATATATACCATCCCGTGGCGCGCCCAGAGCAGTGTTGCGCCGCTTTGAAGGGCTTCTTCTTCTTGTACGTGGGTGACCTGTCTATTTGGCAGCCCGTTATCGCCACCTAGCGACAGTATAGCATAATAGCACATCATATCATAACGTGTGCGTTCTCGTGTAAAGGGTAAGAAAAAATGAGAACCCAACGGGACTTTGACGTGTTATATGGAGATGGTCGCCGTCTAAAAGAGGCCTCAGAATCAGACCATTATTTGTCAATAAAGTGAGTTCAGTTCATACTTTGTATGCTATAATTTATTGGTTATTGTGATTATTAGATCGCAACTGTTTGCCTTGAAACTTTATAGAGAAGATGGTGTGTAATGCACAGTGCACATAATTGACTTGTTTAGTATTCATGGAAATGCAGTATTTAACCTATAGAGTTAATTGAAATGTTGTTTGTATTATAAGTTTGCTTGGTACTCTTTAATGTATTTAGTGATAGCTACCCACCCACACCTTGAGTACCAAGTTTGCATTAGGTCTAATTGTCTATTTGTCTGTATAAATGTGGCTTTCACCTGGGCCATGCAGGCTCTGCCAGTGGGCCTAATGAGGCCAACTCCTTTCACCTGGGCCAGGCTCTGCCAGTGGGCCTAATGAGGCCAACTCCTTTCACCTGGGCCAGGCTCTGCCAGTGGGCCTAATGAGGCCAACTCCTTTCACCTCAGTTGCATCATTCCCAAGTAGGCCGGTGGCCGACTGCGACCGGCACGTACAGTACAGGTCTAGTAATATCAAAACGGTGCACACAGGCCTGACGGCCGCTGAGAGACCCCCGGGTTCAGGTGGATCGTCACTGGCTCAGATATGTGTTCTCCTGTTACCGTCCTCCTAATGACCCCGGCCCCCCTCACACCGCAGAGTGAACCCAACACCGTTAACAAAGTCATCAAATCCAAAATAAAATGACACACACTATAATTGAGCCCCATTCCCTTCTGGAGCTCTATTCTGGGACCTGCATGCTCCGTTTAGAAATGGGACACTCACTGACGGTAGAGAGATAAAGAGAGAGAGAGATAATTACTTGATGATTTTAATTAGCTTTTGCAGAGCTAACTGGATGTAGCTTAAAGCCCCGCGATTAGCCTTAATCACTATAAAACATTAAAAGACGGAGATCTCCGTTCCATGGCACTCAATGTGGATAAGGATAAGGGACAGCTTCTGATTTTTAAATGGTTGCCTTTATATGGATAAAGGCACTTTAAGTGCCTTTATCCACACACACGGACCTAATCAAGCGTCTTAAAAACCACAAGCCGTGCTTCAATCCACAGGGGAACTGCTATAAATAGTTTTGTGTTTTTATTTTCTTCAGGCGGGTAATTACTGGCACACACACACACACACAACACACACACACAAAAGAGGGTGTGGCGTGCAGCCGCGTTTTTTGTTTTACGGGCGATGCAGGTCCGCAGGTTGTGGGAGAGTTTACAGCCGCGACCATTATTCAATCTCACGGGTCACCGCCGCCCCTCCGCCGCGGGGCACGGAGGCTCCTGGTTTTCCTTTCTAATCACTCGTCAACAACGTGTCCCACAGCACAACGTTTTTAACCCACTTTGGGGCAGGAACCCCTTTTGGTGTTTTAAGCATCATGTTACACTCATAGCGCGGCACTCCGCGCTACGAGCTTGTAGGTCTGCTATTTTTGAAAAGTTATGAAAATGTAGTGCAAATCTTTGAATATATATATTCTTGCACAGTGAATGTTTTTAACTCAAATCTTTGCTTCAGGGGGTCCCTGGAACACATATTTTCAGATTGGGGTCCATGTTTGAGAAACAGGAGGTTTTGTCAACTGTCAATAGAAGGCATTTGTAGAATCGTCCTAAATGGATTAACGAAGTGAGGCTTGGAGGTGAGCTGAAATACCAGCAGAGCGAAGCAACGGGTCATTATTAGAGTGCATGGGCAACATGTGGGTCGGCTCTCCACCGGTGGGTCGCCAGGTATATAGACAAAACACTTTAACTAGGCTAGAAACAACATTTCTAAGAATTATTACTGTGTGCCTAGCAGCTCGCCATGAAGTCTGTGGTTGGAGTTTGCTTGGTTGGTTGCAGTTGGAGTTTGGAGTTGGAACGTTCAAACGCACACAGGCACACAGTTCAAACGTCGTTCAAACCTGCAGGCTCTGCCTGAGCCAATTGATTGCCATGGCAAACCCACAGCCGGGGACTGCCCATAGATCCGAAGTCCCGTTAGTCCGAACATGCATTAAGGTTGGCGAACATGCATTAAGGTTGGCAAGGTTGGCGGGGACCATGCATTAAGTTTGGTGAACATGCATTAAGGTTGGTGAAGATGCATTAAGGTTGCCGAACATGCATTAAGTTTGGCGAACATGCATTAAGGTTGCCGAACATGCATTAAGTTTGGCGAACATGCATTAAGGTTGGCGAACACACATTAAGGTTGGCGAACATGTATTAAGGTTGGCAAGGTTGGCGGGGACCATGCATTAAGTTTGGTGAACATGCATTAAGGTTGCCGAACATGCATTAAGGTTGCCGAACATGCATTAAGGTTGGTGAAGATGCATTAAGGTTGGCGAACATGCATTAAGTTTGGCGAACATGCATTAAGGTTGGCGAACATGCATTAAGGTTGGTGAAGATGCATTAAGGTTGGTGAAGATGCATTAAGGTTGGCGAAGATGCATTAAGGTTGGCGGGGACCCTGCATTAAGTTTGGTGAACATGCATTAAGGTTGGTGAAGATGCATTAAGATTGCCGAACATGCATTACGTTTGGCGAACATGCATTAAGGTTGCTGAACATGCATTAAGTTTGGCGAACATGCATTAAGGTTGGCGAACACGCATTAAGGTTGGCGAACATATATTAAGGTTGGCAAGGTTGGCGGGGACCATGCATTAAGTTTGGTGAACATGCATTAAGGTTGTTCAAACCTGCAGGCTCTGCCTGAGCCAATTGATTGCCATGGCAAACCCACAGCCGGGGACTGCCCATAGATCCGAAGTCCCGTTTGTCCGAACATGCATTAAGGTTGGCGAACATGCATTAAGGTTGGCAAGGTTGGCGGGGACCATGCATTAAGTTTGGTGAACATGCATTAAGGTTGGTGAAGATGCATTAAGGTTGCCGAACATGCATTAAGTTTGGCGAACATGCATTAAAGTTGCCAAACATGCATTAAGTTTGGCGAACATGCATTAAGGTTGGCGAACACGCATTAAGGTTGGCGAACATGTATTAAGGTTGGCAAGGTTGGCGGGGACCATGCATTAAGTTTGGTGAACATGCATTAAGGTTGGTGAAGATGCATTAAGGTTGCCGAACATGCATTAAGGTTGGTGAAGATGCATTAAGGTTGGCGAACATGCATTAAGTTTGGCGAACATGCATTAAGGTTGGCGAACATGCATTAAGTTTGGCGAACATGCATTAAGGTTGGTGAAGATGCATTAAGGTTGCCGAACATGCATTAAGTTTGGCGAACATGCATTAAGGTTGCCGAACATGCATTAAGTTTGGCGAACATGCATTAAGGTTGGCGAACACGCATTAAGGTTGGCGAACATGTATTAAGGTTGGCAAGGTTGGCGGGGACCATGCATTAAGTTTGGTGAACATGCATTAAGGTTGGTGAAGATGCATTAAGGTTGCCGAACATGCATTAAGGTTGGTGAAGATGCATTAAGGTTGGCGAACATGCATTAAGTTTGGCGAACATGCATTAAGGTTGGTGAAGATGCATTAAGGTTGGCGAACATGCATTAAGTTTGGCGAACATGCATTAAGGTTGGCGAACATGCATTAAGGTTGGTGAAGATGCATTAAGGTTGGTGAAGATGCATTAAGGTTGGCGAAGATGCATTAAGGTTGACGAAGATGCATTAAGGTTGGTGAAGATGCATTAAGGTTGGTGAAGATGCATTAAGGTTGGCGAACACGCATTAAGGTTGGCGAAGATGCATTAAGGTTGGCGAACATGCATTACGTTTGGCGAACATGCATTAAGGTTGCCGAACATGCATTAAGTTTGGCGAACATGCATTAAGGTTGGCGAACACGCATTAAGGTTGGCGAACATACATTAAGGTTGGCAAGGTTGGCGGGGACCATGCATTAAGTTTGGTGAACATGCATTAAGGTTGTTCAAACCTGCAGGCTCTGCCTGAGCCAATTGATTGCCATGGCAAACCCACAGCCGGGGACTGCCCATAGATCCGAAGTCCTGTTTGTCCGAACATGCATTAAGGTTGGCGAACATGCATTAAGGTTGGCAAGGTTGGCGGGGACCATGCATTAAGTTTGGTGAACATGCATTAAGGTTGGTGAAGATGCATTAAGGTTGCCGAACATGCATTAAGTTTGGCGAACATGCATTAAGGTTGCCAAACATGCATTAAGTTTGGCGAACATGCATTAAGGTTGGCGAACACGCATTAAGGTTGGCGAACATGTATTAAGGTTGGCAAGGTTGGCGGGGACCATGCATTAAGTTTGGTGAACATGCATTAAGGTTGGTGAAGATGCATTAAGGTTGCCGAACATGCATTAAGGTTGGTGAAGACGCATTAAGGTTGGCGAACATGCATTAAGTTTGGCGAACATGCATTAAGGTTGGCGAACATGCATTAAGTTTGGCGAACATGCATTAAGGTTGGTGAAGATGCATTAAGGTTGCCGAACATGCATTAAGTTTGGCGAACATGCATTAAGGTTGCCGAACATGCATTAAGTTTGGCGAACATGCATTAAGGTTGGCGAACACGCATTAAGGTTGGCGAACATGTATTAAGGTTGGCAAGGTTGGCGGGGACCATGCATTAAGTTTGGTGAACATGCATTAAGGTTGGTGAAGATGCATTAAGGTTGCCGAACATGCATTAAGGTTGGTGAAGATGCATTAAGGTTGGCGAACATGCATTAAGTTTGGCGAACATGCATTAAGGTTGGTGAAGATGCATTAAGGTTGGCGAACATGCATTAAGTTTGGCGAACATGCATTAAGGTTGGCGAACATGCATTAAGGTTGGTGAAGATGCATTAAGGTTGGTGAAGATGCATTAAGGTTGGCGAAGATGCATTAAGTTTGACGAAGATGCATTAAGGTTGGTGAAGATGCATTAAGGTTGGTGAAGATGCATTAAGGTTGGCGAACACGCATTAAGGTTGGCGAAGATGCATTAAGGTTGGCGAACATGCATTACGTTTGGCGAACATGCATTAAGGTTGCCGAACATGCATTAAGTTTGGCGAACATGCATTAAGGTTGGCGAACACGCATTAAGGTTGGCGAACATACATTAAGGTTGGCAAGGTTGGCGGGGACCATGCATTAAGTTTGGTGAACATGCATTAAGGTTGTTCAAACCTGCAGGCTCTGCCTGAGCCAATTGATTGCCATGGCAAACCCACAGCCGGGGACTGCCCATAGATCCGAAGTCCTGTTTGTCCGAACATGCATTAAGGTTGGCGAACATGCATTAAGGTTGGCAAGGTTGGCGGGGACCATGCATTAAGTTTGGTGAACATGCATTAAGGTTGGTGAAGATGCATTAAGGTTGCCGAACATGCATTAAGTTTGGCGAACATGCATTAAGGTTGCCAAACATGCATTAAGTTTGGCGAACATGCATTAAGGTTGGCGAACACGCATTAAGGTTGGCGAACATGTATTAAGGTTGGCAAGGTTGGCGGGGACCATGCATTAAGTTTGGTGAACATGCATTAAGGTTGGTGAAGATGCATTAAGGTTGCCGAACATGCATTAAGGTTGGTGAAGATGCATTAAGGTTGGCGAACATGCATTAAGTTTGGCGAACATGCATTAAGGTTGGCGAACATGCATTAAGTTTGGCGAACATGCATTAAGGTTGGTGAAGATGCATTAAGGTTGCCGAACATGCATTAAGTTTGGCGAACATGCATTAAGGTTGCCGAACATGCATTAAGTTTGGCGAACATGCATTAAGGTTGGCGAACACGCATTAAGGTTGGCGAACATGTATTAAGGTTGGCAAGGTTGGCGGGGACCATGCATTAAGTTTGGTGAACATGCATTAAGGTTGGTGAAGATGCATTAAGGTTGCCGAACATGCATTAAGGTTGGTGAAGATGCATTACGGTTGGCGAACATGCATTAAGTTTGGCGAACATGCATTAAGGTTGGTGAAGATGCATTAAGGTTGGCGAACATGCATTAAGTTTGGCGAACATGCATTAAGGTTGCGAACATGCATTAAGGTTGGTGAAGATGCATTAAGGTTGGTGAAGATGCATTAAGGTTGGCGAAGATGCATTAAGGTTGGTGAAGATGCATTAAGGTTGGTGAAGATGCATTAAGGTTGGCGAACACGCATTAAGGTTGACGAAGATGCATTAAGGTTGGCGAACATGTATTAAGGTTGGCAAGGTTGGCGGGGACCATGCATTAAGTTTGGTGAACATGCATTAAGGTTGGTGAAGATGCATTAAGGTTGCCGAACATGCATTAAGGTTGGTGAAGATGCATTAAGGTTGGCGATCATGCATTAAGGTTGGTGAACATGCATTAAGGTTGGTGAAGATGCATTAAGGTTGGCGAAGATGCATTAAGGTTGGCGAAGATGCATTAAGGTTGGCGAAGATGCATTAAGGTTGGCGAAAATGCATTAAGGTTGGTGAAGATGCATTAAGGTTGGCGAAGATGCATTAAGGTTGCCGAACATGCATTAAGGTTGGTGAAGATGCATTAAGTTTGCCGAACATGCATTCAGGTTGCCAAACATGCATTAAGGTTGCCGAAGATGCATTAAGGTTGGCGAACATGCATTAAGGTTGGCGAAGATGCATTAAGGTTGGTGAAGATGCATTAAGGTTGGTGAAGATGCATTAAGGTTGGCGAACATGCATTAAGGTTGGCGAACATGCATTAAGGTTGGCGAACATGCATTAAGGTTGGCGAAGATGCATTAAGGTTGGCGAAGATGCATTAAGGTTGGCGAAGATGCATTAAGGTTGGCGAAGATGCATTAAGGTTGGCGAAGATGCATTAAGGTTGCCGAACATGCACTAAGGTTGCCGAACATGCACTAAGGTTGCCGAACATGCATTCAGGTTGCCGAACATGCATTAAGGTTGCCGAAGATGCATTAAGGTTGGCGAACATGCATTAAGGTTGGCGAACATGCATTAAGGTTGGTGAACATGCATTAAGGTTGGCGAACATGCATTAAGGTTGGCGAACATGCATTAAGGTTGGTGAAGATGCATTAAGGTTGGTGAAGATGCATTAAGGTTGGTGAAGATGCATTAAGGTTGGCGAACATGCATTAAGGTTGGCGAACATGCATTGAGTTTGATGAAGATGCATTAAGGTTGGTGAAGATGCATTAAGGTTGGTGAAGATGCATTAAGGTTGGTGAAGATGCATTAAGGTTGGCGAAGATGCATTAAGGTTGGCGAAGATGCATTAAGGTTGATGAAGATGCATTAAGGTTGGTGAAGATGCATTAAGGTTGGCGAACATGCATTAAGGTTGGTGAAGATGCATTAAGGTTGGTGAAGATGCATTAAGGTTGGCGAAGATGCATTAAGGTTGGCGAAGATGCATTAAGGTTGATGAAGATGCATTAAGGTTGGTGAAGATGCATTAAGGTTGGCGAACATGCATTAAGGTTGGTGAAGATGCATTAAGGTTGGTGAACATGCATTAAGGTTGCCGAACATGCATTCAGGTTGCCGAACATGCATTAAGGTTCCCGAAGATGCATTAAGGTTGGCGAACATGCATTAAGGTTGGCGAACATGCATTAAGGTTGGCGAACATGCATTAAGGTTGGCGAACATGCATTAAGGTTGGCGAACATGCATTAAGGTTGGCGAACATGCATTAAGGTTGGCGAAGATGCATTAAGGTTGGCGAAGATGCATTAAGGTTGCCGAACATGCACTAAGGTTGCCGAACATGCACTAAGGTTGCCGAACATGCATTCAGGTTGCCGAACATGCATTAAGGTTGCCGAAGATGCATTAAGTTGGCGAACATGCATTAAGGTTGGCGAACATGCATTAAGGTTGGCGAACATGCATTAAGGTTGGCGAACATGCATTAAGGTTGGTGAAGATGCATTAAGGTTGGTGAAGATGCATTAAGGTTGGTGAAGATGCATTAAGGTTGGCGAACATGCATTAAGGTTGGCGAACATGCATTGAGGTTGATGAAGATGCATTAAGGTTGGTGAAGATGCATTAAGGTTGGTGAAGATGCATTAAGGTTGGTGAAGATGCATTAAGGTTGGCGAAGATGCATTAAGGTTGGCGAAGATGCATTAAGGTTGATGAAGATGCATTATGGTTGGTGAAGATGCATTAAGGTTGGCGAACATGCATTAAGGTTGGCGAACATGCATTAAGGTTGGCGAACATGCATTAAGGTTGGCGGACATGCATTAAGGTTGGCGAAGATGCATTAAGGTTGGCGAACATGCATTAAGGTTGGCGAAGATGCATTAAGGTTGCCGAACATGCACTAAGGTTGCCGAACATGCACTAAGGTTGCCGAACATGCATTCAGGTTGCCGAACATGCATTAAGGTTGCCGAAGATGCATTAAGGTTGGCGAACATGCATTAAGGTTGGCGAACATGCATTAAGGTTGGCGAACATGCATTAAGGTTGGCGAACATGCATTAAGGTTGGTGAAGATGCATTAAGGTTGGTGAAGATGCATTAAGGTTGGTGAAGATGCATTAAGGTTGGCGAACATGCATTAAGGTTGGCGAACATGCATTGAGGTTGATGAAGATGCATTGAGGTTGGTGAAGATGCATTAATGTTGGTGAAGATGCATTAAGGTTGGTGAAGATGCATTAAGGTTGGCGAAGATGCATTAAGGTTGGCGAAGATGCATTAAGGTTGATGAAGATGCATTAAGGTTGGTGAAGATGCATTAAGGTTGGCGAACATGCATTAAGGTTGGTGAAGATGCATTAAGGTTGATGAAGATGCATTAAGGTTGGTGAAGATGCATTAAGGTTGGCGAACATGCATTAAGGTTGATGAAGAAGCATTAAGGTTGGTGAAGATGCATTAAGGTTGGCGAACATGCATTAAGGTTGGTGAAGATGCATTAAGGTTGGTGAAGATGCATTAAGGTTGGTGAAGATGCATTAAGGTTGGCGAAGATGCATTAAGGTTGGCGAAGATGCATTAAGGTTGATGAAGATGCATTAAGGTTGGTGAAGATGCATTAAGGTTGGCGAACATGCATTAAGGTTGGTGAAGATGCATTAAGGTTGGTGAACATGCATTAAGGTTGCCGAACATGCATTAAGGTTGGTGAAGATGCGCTGCTCCCGTGCTTGCGGTTAGGGTTAGAGCCGGGGTTAGTAATTCAGTATTTTAGCTGTGACGTGAGCGCCCCCTCCTGAGATACTTCCGGGTCCTACTTTTGTGTCGCTTTTGTGTCCCCATGGAGTTATACTGTGACGCTCCGTCGGACTAAATCTGAGACGAAAACAACCACGAAAGTCTCATTTTACCGCTTTCCTCGCAACAACAAAGCTGCGCTGCTCTCCCAAATCTGGCTGTGACAGGCCGTCTGCCCCACATGGAATACTATCGCCATATTTTATTGTGTCAACTAAATCCTCATTAATGCAAACTAGATTCAACATACTCAAGCCTGCACACATTCTAAATATCCCCCGGAATATTTTACTGAGCAAATGGACTATTGCCACCTTCAATAATAATGATAATAAAAGTCTTTATTGTCTCCACATCATATATTTTTGTTGTCATGGACACTTGTACAAAACATTAATAATTCTACTCGAGTTGGAAGCATTAACCCTCTATGGCTTCCTTTCTGAAAAATAACGTCAATTTAAAAAGATTCACGCGTTTAGATATTCTATTTACAATGGGATGCGGACGGGAGCTGGTGCCACTTGGACCCGGACGTAACGTAGCACTACAAAATGACGTCGGACTTAAATACTGAATGGTCGAACTAACAGGAGGTCGAACCAATGCCACGCTACCAACCCAGCCTTGCCTTTTGGCTTTACTTAGTCGGTCCACTTTTCACAGTTAGTTTGCACTCTTCAGATATACTCTCCACAGTTTACCATTGCACAACGGAAATGACATACTAGGGTGTTGTGGAAGTTCAACCTGCCACTGGGACTGAATGGTTAAAATTTGAATTATTATTTATGATTGCAGAGTGATATTTGTTATTTTGACTATATATATATATATATATTGTGTGATGCTTTATTAAAGTTAATTGACTGTTGACTCCATTGAAGGGAGCAACTACCAACTACTAGCTGTGGGGTGTGGGGAACATGCCAACAGTGGGAGGGTTGTGTTTAGAGATCTCTTGACTTTGATTATATTATGGGAATCATTTATAGAGTAGTATACACTTTATACTTTAATATGTGTGTTATGACTTATGAATTATTTGTGATGTCTCTGGACATTGATGCACTGGTTCGATTGTGGAATCAATCCGGGGTTGGTTTGGTCTAAATGGGAGGGGCCTAGCCTTTATAAGGAGCACCTGCCACTGCCGCAATCAAGGTAGGATTGTAGGGAGCAGAGCAGACCTTGAAAGAGCCAACCTGGCCAGTGGGCTGTAAATATCTCGTTTGTGTTTGGCTGGTTTGTTTGAATGATGTGGACTCTGCAAAGGTGAAATAAAAACTGATTGTTTTTGTATAGAAAAGACTTTTTTAGCATTTTGGGAGTATTTCGAGAGCTGGTTCAGTGCCAATTTTGGCCTTCACTCAGACAAGAGTGTGACAGGTGGGGTATATTCCTGATTTTCCTGATTGTTCTCAACTCGCATCGTTCCCAAGTAAGCCGGTGACTGACGGGGCAAGGCAGTCGGGCACAGTCCGTGATTAATAATAGAACGTTTGTGTAACAAGAAACGTTTTCTTTCAAAAACACTGAGACATTGTCAATTTCATATTGCGATCGGGGGCAGCAGTGGCTGAGGAAGTATGAGCGGCCCGGAGCTATAGCTTCCAGCAGCGCCGATGCTTGCCTCCTAAAACAAACATGGACATCCATCTCTCTCTCTCTCTCTCACTCTCTCTCTCTCTCTCTCTCTCCACCAAGACCTGACTTCTTGGAAAACCCTGCCTGTCAGTCAGCCATGCAGCAGCAGCTTCTCGCATAATGAACCGGGGCGTACTAATCTGTAAAGATGTACCATAAATATCATCGCTGAGACGTCCAGATGTGTCCGGGGGTATACGTGACACATACCTGACACGGCGCTACATCCGTCTCTGGGAATTAAGTGCGCCGGCCGGCCAGACCCTTTCCATAACCCAGCGAGACCTGCTGAGTCTCCATGTAGATTATATATACAAGATGTCTTCTAAAATACTAAAACCATGTGTAGATTATACAAAATGTCTTCTAAAATACTAAAACCATGTGTATATTCTACAAGATCAGTGGTCTCAAACTGTTAAGGACCCCCAGAAATTGAATGTATTTGGCCGCCGACCCCCATTCTGAAATTAAGATTTTCCAGGAAGCAAAGATGAGTTAAAAACGTTTGCTGTGAAATATATATATATTCAAAGCTTTGCACACATTTTCACGATTTTTCTAAAAAATAGCAGATCTAACAAGCTCGTAGCCGCGCTATATGAGCTTAATTGTAGATCTGCTATGTTTCACCATTTAAATAATGGTTATAATTGTCAAAAGCTAAGGTGTCACAGATCTCGTCCTCGGGTCTAGATGGGATAACCTGGCGCTCTCCTCCCAGGAACATCTATTCCTCATCACTCGTCCCCCCCAGAGTCGTCGCCTTGGAGCGCGGCCCGTTTCGGGAGCCGGCGACCCCTCACCCTGCAAAACAAACACTGATATACTGAGGAGAAGAAGCGTTTGGTAAACAGGGGCTGGAAGCACTGTGGGGCGGCCGGGGCGCTAAACCGGCCGTCCCGCGGCTAGCCCCCAGACTTCCAGTAGCTTTACAAAGAACATTAATCATGCGGAGTTCCCCCCAGACGTCCATGTTTTTTTTGGGATGGGGAATACTTGATTCCTTCTCCTTAAGCCATTTAGACCCGAGGGCCCGATTCAGGAACAAAAAAGTCTTCTAAATCCTGACAGTTTTCGGGGGGAAATAAAAATAAAACTTATGATGCTCAAGCCTTTTCATGTCAAGGACCCCCAACACTTTGGGCTCTTTTTTCCTCCATGCTAAACCCCTTATCTCTAAACTACATTGCCTTCATTTTCTCTCTTTACTATTTTGAAAAACATTTTCGAATAGTTAAAATAGCCGATCTACAAGCTCACAATGTGTCGATGTAGATCGGCTGGTTGAACTATTCAAAAATGTTTAAAAAAATAGCACAAATAAATAAAGGCAAAGTAGTTTAAGGATAAGGGGTTTAGTATCTATTTGGCTACCGACTCCCATCCCGAAATTCTTTGTTCCATGGATGGACCCACGGAAGCAAAGCTTTGATTTAAAAAAATACACATATAAAGATTTGAACATGCAGAATAAATTAAATAAAACAGCAGAGATCTATAGTAGCTCATAGCGCGGCACAAAGTTCTACGCTACGATCTTGTAAATCTGGTATTTTTTTTTAACAGCCAAAGTAACAAATATAACGCTTGAAGTGGTTAAAACTGATCATCGACTCTGTTTTTTTTTAAACACTTTTGAAATCTAAATCTAAAAACGACTCGGACGCCTTGGCGGCCGTAAGGGGTTAAGTGGAAAAGCGCGCGCGGAGCAGACGAGAAGGATAAATCACGGCGAGTGAAGACAGCTGCCTTCCCGCTTATAGCTCTGCTGCACCAGGACGGGCGGCCCGGCCCCAGACGGATACCTTTATTGCTTTTCATTGCTTTTCCTTTTGGACCCACGAGAGTTTTTCACAAAACAAGCTGTCGTCTCAGCCCCGGGCCCATGACGCTCTGGTTGTTTAAGTGATTACGACCTGTGCACAGCTGTCTGGAACGAACGTACGTCGCCCTCTGATTGCATTAAGAGGTCTCCCCCGGGTGCGTTTGATTTCGCTCAGCGCGACATTCGCTAAGCAGGCGCTGCTGCTGCAGCTCCCGTCGCCACGATGGACGCTGCATGCACTTTGCAGTGCAGGCTTGGATCAGCTAGGGCAGGGGTGGGAAACTTTGATGATGGCGAGGGCCAATATATTTCCACACTCACTCCAGAGGGCCACAGTGCATATTACTGTCGTAGCAATATTTGCTATATTTGAATTGAAAACCTGTATTTATTTTTGCTATTTTTGAATTGGAATCCTGAAAAGTAACTCAAACGCGTCGCATTTTGAGCTTGTACATCAGCTATTTGAATTGAAAACCTGAATATTTCTTTGAGAAACCCTAGCTCAGGGGTGGGCAACTGGCGGCCCGGGGGCCACATGCGGTCTCTCCACAGACCATGTCAGACCTGGCCACTCCCACTTTCCCTTCCACTCACACAGTCAGTTCACTCACCTGTCTCCAACCCCCTTGTCATCCCACCTGTGAACACTTCAATCAGCCTGCCCCATATATAACTGGACTCACACTTTGTCAGTTCATACATTCATGTTATGTTGTCTACCCTGGAGCTCTTGCCTGTGCCTCTGTTCTTCTGGACCCTGCCGTGAATACCACTGGTAATTGCTCGTACCTATTTTTGTTTTGTGTTTTTGGGATTGCTTATCCTCTGCCCGATTTTGTTACCTTGCCTTTGTTCTGCCTTTACTTAATAAATTAGTGTTTGAACACTATTCCGCTGGTTGTGAGTCGTGACTCTGCATTTTGGGTTCAGCACATTTTGACACCGTAACACCTTCACTTAATGCGGCTCGCATTAATCGCGTTAAAATCAGAATACTGATAGTATTGATTTCAGTATACAATTCCAAACCCGCTTTAATTATTTCATGACTAGTATTAAATGACTAGTACTTAATGACTATAGTATTAAAATGTTATTGTCTTTTTGTGTCCAATGTAGTTATGTTAACATTTCATATAGTTAACATAACTATAACTAAATCAGGGGGGCAGTCAGCCAGATATTTCGTGAAGCCTCATTTGAAATCGGTAGTTCATATAATGGCCTGTTGTGGCGCTGGACCGGACCCAAAAAGCCCCATAGCTCCATAGAGGCCCATGTATTTTGGCCCAACTTCACCTAGACTGTATTACCTTAATAAACATGGTCATGAATACTTTCTTCTTCCAGTCACTAGTTTAAAGTCTCATTTCTAATGTCATAATATTCTTTTTGGAAAATTATGGTCCCATTAATTAAAAAAATGACCATAAAGAAAAAAAAACATCGCGTATGTTCTGAGGGGCGTGGCTACCATTACAGTCTATGATCGGGATTCCCCTCCCACTCGAGTCAAAATAAAAACCAACGGAGAAGAAGGGGGGAAGTCCCGCCTCGTTGTCTGTGCAGCCAATGACCAGCTGGTATACAAAACGGAGCCAGCCAATGGCCAGCTGGTACCAAAGATGGCGACTTACATCAGGAATTAGCATATTATTACAGGCTTCATTTTACGTTCATGTTAGACCCGGGGAACGCTTTGTCCATATTTTTTACAGTCTATGAACTAAATGCATTTGAAATTCAATAAAAAGGTTACTTTTCAGGATACCAATTCAAAAATAGCAAAAAAATATTCAGGTTTTCAATTCAAATATAACAAAGCTGAGGCTAATTTGTGACCCGAGTCCCTGGTTAGGCCTTTCTATTCGATAAAAATATATATACCTAATAAAAACATTTTATGTATTACCATGTTTTGTTCTTGTTTACTGTAAATCGCCCTGAAGTGTCTGCTGTGCTAAATGCCTAAATTGTAAAAATCTGCAATCGGTTTGATACAGAGACAGCAATGGCAGCCAAACTGTTCAGGAGATTATTAATTTTTTAATGCAAAATAAGCATGACTCTTCACGAGCATGTCTGAAATAAATGCTGAAATCGACATGTAAAGATGAAATAAATACTTAAATATGTAGCTAGGTGTAATGTTAGAGTCCACAGAAGACATGTAAATATGAAATACATGCTTAAACATGTAGCTAGGTGTAATTGAGTCTACATAAGTGAACCTTTCAAGCCTGTTTTCTCAACTCGCTGTTTCTCTGCAAGACAAAACAAAATCAATGACTTATCCTCGGTCAGAAACGGTCACATATTATGTTTTTAATTTGTTTTGTTATATATGATCTATTGTGTTTTATGTTTCTTTGTACATGTGATATGGACCCCGAGTCTGAAATAAAGATTGAGTTGAATTGAGTCCCGTCTCTCCCCCAGTATATTAACGACACTCGTCATAACGGGGTGGAAACAGGTGTTAATGCTGTGCCTTTTGGAGCGTCCATGGGGAACTGTGTTGTGCTCCAGTGGCTTCCTGTTCAACCGTGTCATTTGGAGGAAGTGGCTTCTCCCGCTGAGAGGCCTGTCAGCAACATGCACTTATCCAGACGCACGCACGCACGCACGCACGCACGCACGCACGCACGCACGCACGTCCATGGTTCCTGCATCTGTCTGCACCGAGATCCAGATGTTCGGAGCACCTGGCTAACACATCCCACTCCCCCCCCCTACCCCCCCCCCCCCCCCCCCCAACACATGCACGCATGCACGCACACAGAGGACAGGGCTTTCCCCACTGCTCTCCAGATGTGCAGTGGGGCGAATTAAAGGATCCTCAGTGCTTATTTAACTCTTGAGAGTTACAGACCCGTGGGGGCCATTATGCACCCTCAGTGGTCCATTTTGCACCCTTAGTGGTCCATTATGCACCCTCAGTGGTCCATTTTGCACCCTTAGTGGTCCATTATGCACCCTCAGTGGTCCATTATGCACCCTCAGTAGTCCCTGAAGCAGATCTACAAGCTCATGTACCGGACCGCCAACGCCAAGAGTCATTTTTTCTACTACGGCATGTCCGGGTTTTGCCTGCGCCGATCTCGTTGGATTCATTTCATTTAATGACTAAAATAGTGCATTTTAGAGAGAAGCTGGGGACATGAGACGCTTCCCAGCTTCGAGAATAGACTTTTACTAAGGTCTAGCAGGCTTTGTGTCGGTGAGTAGCTACGTTGTTTTGTTTATTTGCTGGGAATTGTAAACCCTCGAAAATTGCTAGACGGCTTCCACAGGGCGTCAGTGAGAGACTCGCTGTAAGGACCAGGGCTAGATCAGGAGGCCACGGGTTCAAGTCCCGGCACTGACAGTGTGTCCCTTGTGAGGACACGGCCCTCCCTGCGCCTGCACTGCTCACTGCTAGAGCCGTAAAAAGCAGCAGATGATATCGCTATACGTCATGTTGTAGTATTGTTTTGTAGTCATCAGTTATCCGGAACTTCCTTTCCCCTCAAACCAATTTTTCTCAATAAAAGCTGCAGGATACGAGAGCTTTTATTGTTATTCTTCCGGTTTGAAGAAAAAGGATGTTCCGGATGATTCTTCCTGCCTGATGACTACAAAACAATTCTACAATTTACAATTACAATTTACAATTTAGGCATTTAGCAGACGCTCTTAATCCAGAGCGACTTACATTTAAGCAAGAACAAAGCATGGGAATACATCACATAAAAAGCATTTATCATGAAACATGCGTAAGCTAAGAAAGTAACAGTGGAATATTTATATAGTGAAACTATACATACACTATACATATAAACTATACATCTTTACTACTATGCTATATATGTGTACTATGGCGTGCTATGACTACATACAATACAATTACAGTGCTGTCTACATAACATGCTATAAGTCTGTATCAAATGCTATATAATCCAACAGAAATGCTATCTAAGGGTTTAGGGTAAGTGCTAAGGGCCATGATGGAGTCTGAAAAGGTGGGTTTTCAGGCTACGGCGGAAGATTGGGAGTGATGCTGCAGTTCTGACTGCAATGGGAAGTGCATTCCACAGTTTTGGAGCCAGAAGGGAGAAGAGTTTGGGACGTGTGGAGCGTTGTCCCGGCGTTTTTAGTGAGGGTACTTCCAGCTTCCCTGCGTTGGCTGATCTGAGTGCGCGGGAGGGTTTGTAGGGTTCAATCATACTTGTAAGATATGGGGGAGCCATACCTTTGGTTGCTTTGAATGCCAGCATCAGAGTTTTGTATTCTGTGCGGGCAGCGACCGGGAGCCAGTGGAGGGAGCGGAGCAGGGGGGAGACATGTGAGAATTTTGGCTGGTTGAAGACCAAGCGAGCTGCTGCATTTTGGATCAGCTGGAGAGGCTTAAGTGCACATGCTGGTAGGCCAGTAAGGAGGGAGTTACAGTAGTCGAGTTTTGATAAGACTGTTGTCTGGATTAGGAGCTGGGCTGATTCCTGGGTGAGGAACGGTCTAATTCGTCGTATGTTATAGAGTGTGAACCTACAGGATCGAGTGACAGCTGTGATGTGAGGTTTGAACGAGAGCTGACTGTCCAGGACAACACCAAGATTCCTGGCTGTTGGGACAGACGTTACCAGGGCGTTGTCTACGGAGATAGTTAGCTCCCGCATAGGGCAGGACTTAGCTGGGAAGAAGAGAAGCTCAGTCTTGTCTGGGTTCAGCTTGAGATGGTTGGAGGACATCCACTGTGAGATGTCAGCCAGGCATGCAGTGATGCGCTCTTCCACCTGAGTGGTAGAGGGGGGGAAGGATAGGAACAGTTGTGTGTCATCGGCGTAGCAGTGATAGGATATATTGTGGGCAGAGATGATAGTGCCAAGGGATTTAGTGTACAGTGAGAAAAGGAGGGGACCAAGTACAGATCCCTGTGGGACCCCAGTTTGGAGGGTTCGGGGGGATGATAACAGTCCTTTCCAGGAAACCTGGTAGGTCCGGTCGGTGAGGTAGGAGGAGAACCACTTTAGTGCCGTTCCACCGATGCCTAGCTCCGCTAGGGTGTCTAGGAGCAGCTGGTGGTTCACTGTGTCAAATGCTGCTGATAGGTCTAGGAGAATCAGTACTGCAGAGTGGGAAGCAGCTTGGGCAGCATGTAGTGCTTCTGTGACTGCCAGCAGGGCAGTTTCTGTGGAGTGGGCCTTCTTGAATCCGGACTGGTTGGGATCCAGCAGGTTGTTCTGTGAGAGATGGAGAGAGAGCTGTTTGGAGACGACACGTTCAATGGTTTTAGAAATAAATGAAAGGAGTGATACCGGTCTGTAGTTCTTGACATCTGAAGGGTCAAGGGTTGGTTTTTTGAGGAGTGGTGTTACTCTGGCTGACTTGAGGGCAGATGGGACGCAGCCTGAGGTTACTGAGGTGTTGATGATGGAGGTGATGAAGGGGAGCAGATCAGGTGCGATGGTTTGGAAGATTGGAGACGGGACAGGGTCAAGAGGGCAGGTGGTGGGTCTAGAGGATGTCACTAGTTGTAGAACCTCGTCTGGGGAAAGAGGAGAGAAGGAGGACATGCATGGTATGTTGGGGTTAGTGTTGGTTGAGTCGGATGCTACTTTATGTGGGAGGGGAGGAAAGGAGCTGCTGATATCATCAACCTTCTTCTCGAAGTAGTTGACAAAAACATCAGCAGTGAGGGATGAAGGTTGAGTGGGGGGAGGGGGTTTAAGGAGGGAGGTGAAAGTGGAGAAGAGCTTCCTTGGGTTAGAGGTACAGGATTGGATCTTGGTGTGGTAGAAAGAGGTTTTAGCAGTGGTTAGTGAGTGGGCAAAGGCAGAGAGGAGTGAGTGAAAGTGTGAAAGGTCATCTTGTAGCTTCGTCTTGTGCCACTTTCTTTCGGCTGCCCTTAGAGGTGTTCGTTCAGATCTGAGAGTTTCAGATAGCCAGGGAGCCGGTGGACATGAGCGAGCTGGCCTGGATGAGAGCGGGCAGTGTTGGTCGAATGCAGATGAGATAGAGGAGAGAAAGGATGAGGTTGCAGTGTCAGGTGAGAGGGAGAGGAAGGACTCCAGGGAGGGTAGAGAGGAGAGAATAGAGGATGAGAGGGAGGAGGGGTTTAGGGACTTGAGATTGCATCGGGAGGTGACGTTCGGAGGGTTAATAGGTTTAGGCGGGAGGGTGGAGAGAGAGAGGGAGAAGGTTATGAAGTGGTGGTCAGACCTAGTTGAGGGGGTAACAGAGAGTGTGGAGGGAGAGCAGGCTCTGGAGAACACAAGGTCCAAAACATTACCAGCCTTGTGAGTGGGAGGGGAGGGAGATAGGGAGAGGTCAAATGAGGCCAGAAGGGATGTAACGGGAAGATATTTCTCTGCGGTAGGAAGGTTGAAGTCCCCCAGTAGAATCAGAGGGGTGCCATCTTCCGGAAACGAGCTGATCAGAGAGTCTAGTTCTTCCAGGAAGTTCCCGAGAGTTCCTGGAGGGCGATACAGCACAATGAGGATGAGGGGGACTGGCTGTGATATTGAGATAGCATGAAATTCACATGTGGACAGAGAAAGGTGAGAGAGATTTAAGACACGGAAATTCCATTTGGGGGATGTTAGTAGCCCAGTACCACCCCCTGTACCTGTTTGGCGGGGGGTGTGGGTGAACTTGTGTGAAACAGAGAGCGCGGCGGGAGTTGCAGTGTTATCTGGGGTGATCCAGGTTTCAGTCAGAGCAAGGAAATGCAGAGACTTGAGGGAGGCGTGGCCTGAAATGAATTCAGGCATATTCTTCTTGGTAGCTGCTCGGCAGTTCCATAGTCCTCCCTCCACCACAATGTGATGGCTGGGTGAACGCGCTGGGTAGATGAGATTTGAGGGATCTCTGTGATTGTAGGGGTAGTGTCTAGGGCGACATGAGGAGGACAGTATAGGGACGGTGGGAAAACACATTCTAAACAGGTATAAGAGATAATAATAATAAAGTAATAATAATAATAATGATAATAATAATAAGGTACAACTAATAATTATAACATAATAATAGTAATAATAATAATAATAGGAAGTAGGAAGTAAGTTGATACAAAACCCCTAGGGCGGCCTCCTTCGATGTGTCTGGATGTGTCTAGGTGTCCGGGTCTTGGACACTAGGCTATCTTAGTCAGCCTGTGTGATTCTTTGAAATTGGAACGATACAGCGAGGAAACAGCGAGGGTCTTTGGAACGAACTTTGAAATTGGAACGATACAGCGAGGAAATTTGGAACGATAGAGAAAGGGTATGTCTCCAAAATGTTCGGAGTGTGTTTCCACTTACTGTACTCAGGAGCAAGCAAGCAGACCGTTAGCCACAGTGTATTTGAAATAGGGCGGTACTTATAGTGCCTGATGTCTATTTTCTGGAAATAGGCGGGGCCTAAGAGCTGTTCAAGTGAGCTGTTTGATAGCTCAGTTGAATAGCAGTTAGTCCGGAATAGATCTCTTCCAGTTTCAAAATGCAGTGTGACTAAACTAAAAACACAGACAGAAGACAGAAGTACAAGTAAAATAAAGAAATGAAGGTGTTTCCACTTACTGTACTCAGGAGCAAGCAAGCAGACCGTTAGCCACAGTGTATTTGAAATAGGGCGGTACTTATAGTGCCTGATGTCTATTTTCTGGAAATAGGCGGGGCCTAAGAGCTGTTCAAGTGAGCTGTTTGATAGCTCAGTTGAATAGCAGTTAGTCCGGAATAGATCTCTTCCAGTTTCAAAATGCAGTGTGACTAAACTAAAAACACAGACAGAAGACAGAAGTACAAGTAAAATAAAGAAATGAAGGGAAAACAACAGATAGTACAGAACAAGATAGAGAAAGGGTATGTCTCCAAAATTTCAGAGTGTGTTTCCACTTACTGTACTCAGGAGCAAGCAAGCAGACCGTTAGCCACAGTGTATTTGAAATAGGGCGGTACTTATAGTGCCTGATGTCTATTTTCTGGAAATAGGCGGGGCCTAAGAGCTGTTCAAGTGAGCTGTTTGATAGCTCAGTTGAATAGCAGTTAGTCCGGAATAGATCTCTTCCAGTTTCAAAATGCAGTGTGACAACATGACGTAGCGATATCATCCGCTCCAAACCGGTTGACGCAGCAATTTTGTAACACAGACCAGGCTTTCCTGAAAGCCTGGTGAAAAGCCTAGGGTGACGTCTCTTATGGCATATATTTTCTAATGGGGGTCCACAGGCTAATGAGTGTCAATTTGCGGGTCCTTGACATGAAAAAGTTTGAGAACCACTGCAGTATTACACTACTTGGCATTTGTTTGCTTGTAGCTCGAGCAATAATGAAGAATCCAAGCCATCCTGACTGTTTGAGATTCTGCCGCATGGAGAACGGTTTCATCTGAGGTTGATGATTTCGAACAACTGTTTAACCTGGTGGTCTTGGAGCAGTTCAAGAACACTGTGCCATATAATGTTGCCACATACATCACAGAGAACAAAGTAAAGTCTCCAGGTGAGGCAGCAGTCTTGGCTGATGAATACATGTTGATTCATAAAGGCAATTTCAGTGGCCAGAGTACACACAAAGGTTACAGGGATCCATTTTCTCATGTAACGGTCAGTTCTGAGTTTCACAGCCACAAGGCTGACCATGTGGTGAAACCGAGCGGGCAGGACAGCTCAGTTGAGGTATGTCACTACTGCAAAGGTAATGGACACTGGAAACTTCAATGTCCGGAGTTCTCAGATCTAAAGATATGTCTTCCAGTTCACAGATAAGACCAGCTGCACTGGCCAATTCACTTAGGCCAGGTGCGTTGCCTCAGCAGGGTTCACTCTTGCAGCCACGGATGGATGGGTATCTACGGAGGGGTTCTTGGCGATCAAAGGAAGTAACAAAAGAGTGCCAGTAAAGGTAATGCGAGACTGTGGTACACTTGATTCATTTGTGCGAGCCTCTACATTACCTTTTTCATCTGAAACAGACACAGGGGATACTATTTTAATTCAGGGAATGGCCATGGGTGTTTTTCCTGTTCCAGTGCATAAAATGTCTCTCGTTTCAGATTTGGTGAGTGGAGAGGTTCACATGGGGGTGCGGTCAGAGTTGATGGTGTCGACATACTTCTCGGTAATGATCTCTGTGGAGAGCGAGTATGGGCAGATCAGGTACAAAATGTGATCACTCGAAAATGGCCGAGGTCAGTTCAGAGAAACTGTTCATCAAACCGACAAAACAAACATGGCAGATCAAGGCGACGTGTGACAAAACAATGTTACTCAAGTCAGACTGTGGTGAAAGCAGGAACAGTGAATCCTTCTCTTTGTACAGCCAGAGTGTGAGGGTGCAGTTCCAGAGTTCACCGTACAAGGTCGGTTGAACATTTCTCAATACTTGACAAATCACAATACACCGACGTCCCTTCCAAAGTCAAATCAGAGACGGATGGGATGGGCTTTGTCACACCCACAGTTTGGTCATTTTCCATATCAAAAGGTTTTGAAAATGTGATTGTAGATCACATGTTTTGTGTTGTATACTGTTGCTCACTCTGTGATTTTGTTTCCTTGTCACTATAGGCTGTCCTGTCTCTGGTTCTCTTAATTCGCTCCTGGTATACAAGGTTGCTGAGGCTGGGGGAAGGATGGCGTGGCAAAGTGGAGGAGGTAACATGTATTAATAGTTGAGCGTACAGGGGCACATTTTGTTGTTCTGGTAAGCCTGGTTTATGGTTTGCAGATTGATATGGTAGTTCTCCGGTCCCACCTGCCCCAAGCGTCCAGACGCCAGAGCTACCTCCGGGCGGATGCGAAGGGCAGTGGGGCCACAGCTGGACTATTATAGGAGAATGAGCATCCAGGGGCATTACAGTATTCGGTGGCTATTGGATTTGTTTAGTTTTGATGGTATTGGTTCTTGGTTGCTAATTTGTGTTTTGTTTTCCTTTTAGATAATGTGGTGGAACCTCATTTTTATGGAGGGGGGTGTGACGGCCTTGCCCCCTCTGCCTCACTGTAGGCTAGTCGGCAGCCTCTGTGATGGCAGAGTGGAGCAGGCCGTCAGCCCAATTGTGCTCACCTGAGGTGGGTGGAGCTTAGGGCACTATATAGGGAGCTCTCCTGGCTGCAGCTCACTCTCTCTCTGTCCTCCCTGCAAGCAGGACTTGCCACCCTTTTGTTTAAGTTATGTTTTGCACCAACTAATACAACACGCACCCACCACTCTCCACACATCCATACACTGCAGACATTACTGACAACTGATATCCTCACATCCCACACTTCATTATTTGCTATTCTTTAATTACCTTACTGTAATAAATATCATTACAAAACGTTTATGCTCTTGTGTGGACTCCCTGTTTTGCCATGCATCCCCTAATGACACAGTCTCAAGTGAAATAGACTGCAAAAAAAAGTTTCTTTCCACAAACCATCAGATGCATGAACAAACTGATAAGAACCAGATGGAATCAGGGAAAATGAAAACGCTATCCCCCCTGCCTTGCACATTTTACCCTCTTCTTGCACCATTAAGCTTGAATTCCACCTTTTATTTACTCGAATATGTACCTGTACACAGCTTACAGCTTAGGTGGTTCGGGCATCTGGTTAGGATGCCTCTTGAGCGTCTCCCTAGTACAAGATATTATCTTGTACGTACAAGATAATTATTATCTTGTACGGACAAGATAATATCTTGTACGGACGAGATATCATCTTGTACAGACAAGATAAAATATATTTTGAATGCATGGCCATTCAGGGGCTCCGTAGATTTTGATTATTATATTACAAAACATACATTAACCACTTCAGCCCTGCATGGATTTCAGCCATTTGAAAATAGCTGATCTACAAGCTCACAATGCCTCACAATGCAACACATTGTGAGCCTGTAGATCTGCTATTTTTAAGTTATTTGAATAGATTTTTAAACAAGGACTAAAAGGGTTTTAAATGTGTTAATGTATTGACACTGTGGGGGCACGGTGGCACAGTCGGTAGTGCTGTCGCCTCACAGCTAGAAGGTCCTGGGTTCGATTCCCGGACTCACACTGTGGAAATTGGGGGTGTGTTCCCTCCTCCCATCAGTGCCCATACCCGAGGCGGTGTTGGCAAAAGGGTCCTTTCTGTGTGGAGTTTGCATCTTCTCCCTGTGTCCCCTAGGGCAGGTATACCCCTCACAAAAAACATGCAGTAATCCTGGTCTCTAAAACTACCTCCCTCTGGCCAGCCGGGGTGCCTGATGGAGGGGAAAAGGAACTGGTTGGAATAATGTGTTCCTTTCACACGCTACGTCCAGCCGGAGCCGGGGAAACTCCCCCCTGTCAGGTGCAAAGAAGCAGCTTGGACTGATCATGCATAGAAGGAAGCATGGGGCTTGTCCGCTGCCCCCCCCCCCCCTCCCCCAGGTTGGCAGAGGAAGCATAGCTCCCAGGATTACATTAGATAATTGACACTGGGTGAAAAAAAAGGGTTGCAAAATCATGGGATAAAAACATTAAAAAAAAGTACATATTTTACTTTTCTGAAGTAGCTTGTAGTAGCTTGTGAGCTTGTAGATCAACATGGGGACCCCTGGGTCCCCATGTTGATTCTGGATTTCATTGGGCACGTGCAGACGCATGTATACGCACACACACACACACACACACACACACACACACGGGACTAGGCTAATTGACATCACCTACTATAAGTGACTGTTCAGTTGTGTTGCGTGTTTCCTTGTATAAAATATAGGCCATTTTTCCACGAGGACTAAGGGTTTTAAATGTGTTAATTTATTGACACTGTGGGGAAGTTAAATTATTTGTGGGTCACCGGCCTGTCTCATCTGCAGTGCTGTGCTGGTAATCCTGTTGATTGGGAAGGTGCCAAAGCACCGCAGAGGAGGGGTGTTCATGTTCATAATTATTTGTATGGTGTTTTGGTATTTTTATAATTCATTTCTGAATGACTTTGGAAATTCCTTTATGATTAACAGTAATTGTGTAGATCAGGGGTGGGCAACCTAATTACACACACACACACGCGCACGCACGCACGCACGCACGCACACACACACACACACACACACACACACACACACACACACACACACACACACACACACACACACACACACACACACACACACACACACACACACACACACACACACACACACACACAATGTATTTGATTTATACCTCCCCAGTGTCCCCCATACTATAGTATGCCATTCATCATTTGAAAATCACGGAAAAGCCACAGGCTATAGTTGTAACGGTGAGCCGTTTATTATTATTGCTATTTCTAGTATTGTTATTTATTTCATGGTTATGGTTGGTTAAATATATATACAGTATGTAGGGGAGAGCCGCCATGGTTGTAACATTTTGCACGTTTCACTCTTTTACTCAGAGATCCATACATCAATATTTCCAGGCAACGGACCTACACATGACTGCTACCAAAAACCACTTCAAGTTTTTCAATTGATAAAACAGGTCGGGAGTTATTAAACCGAACATGGACAGTTGGACACTGTTCCAGTCTTACATTTGCTGCGCATTAATTGTAACGCCATGCGCGATAAATGTAACGACGCTAAAAAACACCATTAAACATATCGTTTTCAGCTTAAATCAATTATATGTCATTGAAGCAACTCTTTTAAAAAAAATTCATACCATGGATGTGGTAAGAAAATGTATAAAACATAAGGGAAATATTAGTTTGAGTGAAAATACATTGATTACACAAAAAAGATAAAACGTTTGATTGATTGAGTTGTACAATGTTATACAACCCTAAATTAATTTAGAATACACTCTGTAATTGAAAGACAGCTGCCTGAACATAATATTGGCCAATATGTCAAATATGTAAATATGACCTTATATAATCGTATGAAATGGTATTGCGTGTGTTACAATTCTTTGGCGTTGCTTACATACCAGAATGAACGTGCATTTCGTTGAAACACGATGCAAACTAATGAAGAACATAAGCATGAAGACATCCATTTGGATTTTTACTCATCAACATCAAAGAAAGAAACTGTAGCCCACAGATACTCCAGGTGTAAAACTTTACGCCTTTTGAGAAAAGCCAGTTTTTCGCCAATAATTCCCAGTATAAAGGTAAACACTTGAAACTTTCTGGGCATGTAGAGTACAATGCTGTAAACATACTGACACGATGATGTCATGATGGAGTTGACCAATCAAGATATAACGTGCAGGTTACAACCATAACGCGTTACAACCTTGAACCTCTCCCCTCAAGTCGCTATTTCCATACTAACAAATAGTGGAGGCCCTACAGGCAAAAAGCGTGCACTTTACAATAAATGTATGAAATTTGGCACACAGTTAGAGCATGCCATAAGGAACATTTTTGGCTATATACAGTATAGGGCCATCGCAGATTTGGCCCGTGGTGACCTTGGCAGCCATTTGGAAAATGGCCACCAAATGGTCGTTATTTTACAAATGCAGGTTCTAGACCACCTAGGATCTTGATTCTGGTGACTAATCCCACATTTTCAAGGATTAGGAATACAGTGGTACTGTTTAGGTTTGTCCTGTGACCATAGTTTTTTTCAAAATGGCCACCCATCCACTGTTATTTTACAATAACTCCAGTTATTAACCTTGGATCTTGATTCTGGTGGCTAATCATACATTTTCAAGGATGAGGAATACAGTGGTACTATTTACAACTTGTTAGATAATTGTCAAACCATTGAAATGTGTAATATCGATGTAGTTCTGTACTTGTTTTCAAACTGTGAGAGTCAAGTGAGCCCAGGTCATCAGCTGGCATACTCCATGTACTCCTCATCAGACCCCCTTCCAGGGGGCATCGGGGGTAGTTATGAAGGCAAAGTACCGCAAAAGAATCAAACCACTTTGGCAACACAACTACAACACAGATTTGTTCTGCGCGGGCGTGAGGGGAACATTGGTTACCGTAATGACTGGAAAATTACGCAGAGGAAAAATGGTAAATTAACTTCTGTGGCGCCGGTCGGGGCACCACGGCCACTTTGGCCGTATGGGCATATACTTTTTCGAGGGGCACACGCCCAAAGAGAGGGGCAACGACGGCCACCGTGAAATTCCTGCCCTGGTACATAAATAAATAAATGCTTAAACCTGTACCTGTAGTTGTAATGTTAGAGACCACAGAGACCAAGTGAACCTTTCAAGCCTGTTTTCTCAACTTGTGGTTTTCTGCAAGACATTACTATAAGCCATATCTCCAAAACTGGTGGGTCAAACTGAACAACCAATATGTCAATTTGAAGCTAGGATTCCCTGCTTTCATATGATGTGAAAAAACGAAAATTCAAAAAAATCATCATTTATTTTAAGCCTATAGAATCCAGCCATCCAGGATGCTGCTGAATCATAACCATAAAACCTTTGATTCTGTGAAAAATGAAAACCGCTAAACAAAGGGTATTCATTAAAGGTATATCATATAATTAAATATTCCTTTTATCTTTGTTTTACTCCAATCTTTGCTAATGATGGATTTTGTTTTTGCAAATCTCTTTTAGTTATTACTTAACCATGTAATCAGGATAGGCATTAATAAGCTACTAGCTTCCGCCTATACCTTTTCGATCATGTCAAATGAGTTTAATACATGATTATTCTTGTAATGTTCCAATGGCATAAGATCGAAATAAACCATTCATTCATTCAAAGATAATCAATTTCAAGATCTAAAAAAATAGGTCAAAATGACCTCTCGGTCATGCGAGTGCTGAGGGCGTTCATGCACCACAAGGGGTGCACGCACCACAGTTTGGGAACCCCTGGGTAATAATAATAATAATAATAATAATAATAATAATAATAATACTAATAATAATAATAATAATAATAATAATAATAATAATAAATCAAACCCTCTAGTCAAATAAAGAGAACTTAAATAATCAAAAAACTTTATTTGACAGGTAAATAGTTGCTGTTGTACATGTGGTTTTCTTGCTAGATTGTGGTTCCATACACTTACAAACAGTGGTTCAGAAAAGGCAACTGCTAATGGAAAATAATATTAACATTAATAATAATGGCATTATACGTATACAATACAAATTAGCAAACATAATATCAAAAATCAGTTTTTACAACCTTTGTAGCAACCAATGCCTTCCTATATTGGTGTGCCATAGTGCAAACTGTTGTTTGTAAGACAGAGTTTTAGCGTGATTGCAAAATTCATACATCTCGATAATCATTAATTGTCTCTGTCTCTTAACACACACACACACACACACACACACACACACACACACACGCACACCTTTTGTGTGTGTAAGACTGCATTCATTGTGCCTTCGCGTTCAAGTCCTTCTCTGACCAGAAAAGTGGCTTTACAATCGGGAGAGTTCAAGTGTGGCGGCAATGGGATCCGTTGACAACGCGACACGTTGCCGTTACTGTGTCGCCAGTATGGAGTATGGATTAATGGAGTTAATCATTCATTATGGGGAGTGTGTATGAGCACCGGTTCAGACTTAAAAAGCCCTAACCACACCAGAGGGTTTGCCATGCAACTCCTTGCAACATGCAACTACTTATTATCATTATTCCCAATGGCAGTTTGCAAGGAGTTGCATTGGCGTGGTTTGTTTTGTTGCAAGAAGTTGCGAGTAGTTGCAAGAAGTTGCAGCTGTTAAGTGGTTTGGGCCTAACCTCAGGTGGATGGTGCTAAGATGAAAACCAGGTATACTTAATGAACTGATGGCTGTGGCCACATAAAAAACATAATTTTTGGAACTTTCTGTTCACTTTTTTGAAGAAGAAAACAACAAAACAACAAAACAAAAACAAAAGAAAAACGTCTTTCTCCTAGTATAATCATAATACAATCATGGCACTCTGTCTTTAAGTGTATCTGTGGGATTTCTAAATGTTAAACCAATTTAAAGTGATGTAAACAGCGTGTGACTGAATGAGAATAGCATATCTACAAGCTACAAGCTTGTAGATCTGCTAAAAGATATATTATCGTGAAAATGTGTCACAAATCTTTGAATATATATATAATTTCAGAGCGGACGTTTTTAACTCAAATCTTTGCTTCCTGGGGGGTCCCTGGGACAACATATTTTCAGATGGGGGTCGGCGGCCAAACACAGATGATTCTTGGGGTCCTTGACGTGAAAAAGGTTGAGCACCACTGACACAGAAACATATGGTATTTCTGAAAACGGAATCGGCCTCAGGTCTAAATGGGTTAATTAGCAGAAATAGCAGATCTACAAGCTTTATAGATCAGCTATTTCCGCTATTTTGTAATTTTTTTGGAAATAAATTCAATTTGTCACTGATTTCTTTAGTATATTTAAGTTATTTCTCACATCTGCCCTGTGCAATTTGTGATTATGAAGACTAAATATAAAATTAAAAAAAAGTTAAATTGATGCAAAAAACACAATTCAATTGTTATTCGCAAATATTTGGGTGACAATAATGAACCCATTCAGGGCGGGGAAACTACACTTCCCAGGATGCATTGCAAATTAACATCTTAATCATCAACAATGTGGGGCGACTGTGGCTCAGGAGGTAGAGCAGGTCGTCCAATGATCCATGGGTTGGCGGTTCAAATGTGTCCTTGGGCAACCCCAAATTCCTCCAATGTGCTGGATTTTACCTTGCATGGCTTCCGCCGCAATCGGTGTATGAATGTGTGTGTGAATGGGTGAATGTAATGCACTATGTAAAGCGCTATATAAATGCACCATTTACCATTTTATTTAACAATTTTGTAATCGCGACACAGCCCTATCACAGTCACTGCTTGAATAAATGGACACTGGAGGCAGACGATACCGTTTTGGGGGATAATATTATGTTCCTGTCGTTCATCTCTAGGGTCTAGAGTCCAACGTTTGGCCGTTTGTGACGTTGACCTCTCTATCCTTCTGTCCTCAACCCGGGCTGTCTCTGCATGACCACACTGTCGACCAGAGGAAAAGACAAATACAACTACAGAAAGACAACAAAAAAAATAAGATCTGATATGTGGTTCGTATAAAGCGCTGCTGCTTGTTGCTTGTTGCGACGGGGTTCGGCTACGTGTCTCTACTCCGTTTGGTTCTATTATTGCACCGCGATCTGCTGCAAAGCTGGACTGACTGATTTGGGGGGGGACCTACGTGTCAAAATGTTCTGGGTGTCCGGTCGGTCAGAAGAAGAAGAACCGGGACCCCCCCCCCTGGGCCGGTCCTGCAGCCTCTCCCTCCCCTCCCTAGGGTGACCAGCTCCAAACTGTTCATTTGAGGGACAGAAGTATCACTTGTGTGGGACAAGCTGGACGGGAAGGGATGGGACGGGGTTAGCAACTTAATACTTGAGTTGCTATTTAAATGACTTGACGTCATATTCAACCATAGGCCTAATATTGCCTATCATTTTGTTAAAAACCCCTCACATTTTGTTTTAAAATGCTAATTTTGGTCATGAGTGTTATGGCCGACTTGGTACTGTAGCCTAGGGGGATATTTCTCATGTTATTTTAACAGGCTTAAAAACACACCTTGAAGGAAGAGAGCTATACAACGGAAAGCCAACCACAAGGGGACTAAGTCTTAGGGCATTTGAACACTGATCATCCCTGCTAGCCACTCACAATGTGGGACAGCGGTTCTCATTTTGTGGGGACGCCTGAAAAGTCTTGGAAATGAGGGACTGTCCCACGCCCCAAGGGGGGACTTTCTTTCTGGTCACCCTAACCCCGTCCCCCTCCCCTCCCCCCCTCGGACCACCACCCCCGCCCACGGCTTCTCACGAGCATCCGCAGCGGTCCACCACCATGGACGGGATCTTCCCGTAGACGATCTCCTCCTTGTCGTTGAAGTAGAGCATGTTGATGGGCGACACCTTCTTGGGCGTGCAGCACGGGCCGGCCGTGCCGCGCGGCGTGGCCCTGTTGACCAGGTGCGTGTGCGGGTACTTCTCCAGGTGCAGGTATTCACACTCGCCGATGCAGTAGTTGGCCTTGTAACGCTTGGGCGCGATGATCCAGTCCCAGCCAAAGTCCTCGAAGTCCACCATCAGCGGGTAGCGGCAGCAGCGTGACTCCGGCGAGTTCTCCTCGCAGTCGAGGCCCGAGTCACGCCGGGAGCGTCGCGGGCTGTCCGAAATCTTCACCTCCAGGAAGGGTTGCTGCAATGCGTGAAGGGGGAGGGGAGCGCAAAGAGTGTGACGAAGAGTTTCAATGAATACAGGATAAACAAGTGGAATTGGAAGTAGGAGCATTTCTATTCATAACGAGCACCTTATCGATCAGGCTTATCGAGCCGGGTTCTTATCGAGCCCACTATCGAGCATTTTCTATTATTTTGTGGAAAGACGGGAGACAATATATTCTGAACAGAACCGGTATCTTTTACTAGAGCCTTCAAATACATCTAACAGACGGAAGGCAATTATTGACCTTCTTACTTTTGGGAAAATAATATTGAAGAAACTGTTAACTGGTTAATGTGTGTATCATCATTTTAAAAGTGTAATTGTGTTTCCCCGGGTAGCGCTGCAGGTACACTTTTTGACCTACATGTTTGTGCCAGCGTGGATGATTATAAATTGTATTTCTTGATCGCCTCTTATTTTGATTGTTTAAACATGACGTCATGGGCCACTATGCTCCATGGCAGGCTTGATAAGCCCAAAGGTAATTGATAACGGGTACTCAATAAGCTTGTTATCAGGTTTTTTCGGGTATCAGTTATCAAGCCTTATCCCTAATTGGAAGTGACAAGGCAAAGGAATGAGCAGACGTACAGAACTGAAACTCAAACACTATAAAACTGAAGCTGATGAATCGGTATTCTGTCCTGATTGGAGGAAATCGGGGACCCACCTGAAAGACCTCTCTGTTACTGAACTCTGTGGTAACGACTAACAAAAAAAGCCTTTGTTTTGACCCCAAAATATAACTTTAATAGCTCATGGAATAGATTCATAGTAGCAGTGTGTTTGTTAGTCCGTGTTGTACAGTCAGTCACACGGGAGCCTGCCAGGAATTTGGGGTAGGTGAACTTTTATGTAATCGGCCAATAAGACGTGGGATTATTGCTGGGGCTGTCTGGGCACGCGTCCAATCCAAGCGCAGGTGTGCGGCTCCCTGGAGTCTGAGTTCATTAGCGACTTTTCAGAGCTCTGTCAAATCCTTGCTGGCGGGTGGAAACCTAGCATAATGTCCAAAACAGTTCCTTGTTTTTAGTTGTAAAAAAACTTTAAAAAAACTAAGTAGCCAACCTAGAAGCTCACAACGCCTCAAAATGCCACGCCTTATGTGACACTCTTGAATGTGATGAAGTAGGACATTACTTTACGAGATTAAAAAAAAATCTAAACAAAAAGTAGAAATATGGAGATTCAAGGTTTCTGCCCGACAGCAATAACGTGTGAATTCCTTGTGGCTCCAAACAAACCCATGCAGGCCTGCATTAACGATGGAACGTACTGGCGCTTAAGCCCCCAGGGCCCGCAGCTTGCAGGGACCTGTGTGAGAGACTACTTCATTACAGCTGTCGCTTCCGTCGAAACCGCATTCATAGGTCAACTGTCCGATTTCAATGTAACGCAACACAGGAACTAGTGTTTTTTCATCGTCTAACACAGGGGTTTTCAACTAATTATGAACCAGGGACCACCACCCTGACTAAGAATCAACCTGGGGACCACTGTTGTGTTGGGTGGCAGGATGTGAGCGTGGTGTGGGGGGAAAAACCTTGAAATTAAATATTGACTGTTATATTAAGGGCTTAATTTAATTTGTTAATTTGAGGTGAATTATTTAACTGACATGCTAGTGGTCCAGAGCTCAAAAGATATTGAGAACCACTATTCCTATTCTATTCCTTTCACATGGTTGCCCTTATTCTGTTCTCTAAAGCCCAAACCACACCAAATGGTCAGGTTGGGATATAACGGTTATTAAAGGTAGACGACAACAAAGCAACTGAGCAGCCTTATAACTCATGGGAGCAGCCTTATGGGAACAGCCTTATGACTCTATGGGAGCAGCCTTATAACTCTATGGGAGAAGCCTTATGACTCTATGGGAGCAGCCTTATAACTCTATGGGAGCAGCCTTATAACTCTATAGGAGCAGCCTTATGACTCTATGGGAACAGCCTTATAACTCTATGGGAGCAGCCTTATAACTCTATGGGAGCAGCCTTATAACTCTATGGGAACAGCCTTATGACACTATGGGAGCAGCCATATAACTCTATGGGAGCAGCGGCGATAGTGCTGGCTGAACGCACGTACATTCACTGAGTGTGCTTTGTACTTTTACTCCACTACAATTATTTGAAATGTTTAGTTACTTGCAGTTAAGACGAATTACAGTCTAACAGCCGATCTACAAGCTCACAGTGGAGTCGAGCGGAGCGGAGTGGGACTCACCAGGCCCTCCTCTCCCGGCAGCGTGGAGGACACGGCCAGGTCGGTGCCGCGCGCGTCGAAGGCGTTGATCTCGATGCCGTGGTTGGTGTCGGGCTGCCGCAGCCAGCCACTCAGCACATGCTTGACGTCGATGCTCTGCCAGGAGCCCACGCCCGCCGCCACCTCCATCTTCAGGAAGCGGATCCGTACGCGTCTCCTGCCATCCGCCGTCACCGGCATGAGCCTGGGGGGGAGGGGGGGGAGACGCATGCCTGTCTCGATTATTACTAGGGGAGTCTAGGGCGGCATTCCTATTCGGGGTTTATGATCCGGGTCAAGAGCGGATGATATCGTTACGTCACGTTGTAGTAGTCATTGTTTTGTAGTCATCAGGCCGGAACCATCAATCTGGAATTTCCTTTCCCTCAAACCGATTTTTCCCAATAAAAGCTGCAGGCTACGAGAGCTTTTATTGTTATTCTTCCGGTTTGAGGGAAAGGAAGTTCCAGATTGAGGGTTCCGGCCTGATGACTGCAAAACAATTACTATACATGGCGTAACGATGTCATCCTGATGACTGCAAAACAATGACTACAACATGACGTAACGATATCATCCTGATGACTACAAAACAATGACTACAACATGATGTAACAATATCATCCTCTCCTGAACGGATCATGCGGCAATTTTGTAACACAGACAAGGCTTTCCTCCGAGGTGTAAATATAAGCCTGGTGACGTGAGGTTATTACTAGGGTGACCAGATCCAAACTGTCCATTTGAGGGACAGAAGTATCACTTGTTTGGGACAAGTGGAACTGGATGGGGTTAGCAACTCATTACTAAGTTGCTATTAAATGCATTGATGTCATATTTGACCGTAGGCCTAATATTATTGCCTATCATAGTCATCATCATGTTTGTTTTGTGAACGCCATTGACAATGAAGGGAAAATTCACGTCATGATGTGTCATTTACGTTATATTGTCTCTTTATTGTTAATGGCGTTTCATTTTTGTTTGTTGTACATCACCATTACATCACCTAATCAACATGAGTTTGACTTGAATATATTAGCGCCCCTCGATCAGGAGTGATTTTTTGTTTTAAAATGCTAATTTTGGTCATGGGTGGTATTGCAGACTTGGTACTGTAGCCAAGAATATATTTAAACAGGCTTAAAAACACATCTTGCAGTAAAAGAGACAATGATAGAGCTTTACAACAGAAAGCCAACTATTAGGGGGCTAACTATTACGGAACACTGATGCCTGCCAGTCACAATGTGGGACAATTTGTGGGACACCTTAAACGTCTTGGAAATGAGGGACTGTCCCACGCAAAGGGTCACCCTAATTATTATGTAGGTGATCAGTTAATCATTGATTGATTGATTGAATACTTAATTCAGACAGAAATGTAAACAGAGTGCAGTCAGACAGTGGCCTTGCTGTCTTGTTTCCATTCGGGTCCTATATATTCATAAACATGACACGACATGAAAATTAACAACAAAATTCAATATCATCACAAAAAGTAAAACACTGTATAGAGTGGAAGAAGAAAAAAGAAGGTGGTTGTAAAGAGGGGGGGGGGGTGGATCACCTGCCAAGTGATAAGTTCCTCCAAGGTGGAGTTTCGGGCCTGTTTTAAAGGAAGTCTGTGATCTGCATTTTTTTAAGGGAAGGGGTCAGGGCATTCCACGCTTTGTTGGCAGTGCTGTAGAAAGAGAATTGAGTCTTGACCAATATTTTTTTACAAGTGGGTGGTACCAGATCGCTTACTTTGTTTAGGTCAAATTAATCAGGTGGTACTGAGGGCATTGAGGGCAAAGATATGCAAGCAATATACAATTTTGAATGTCAATCCCATTTTCAATTGCTTAACTCTCTGCTACCCAAACCCAACCAAGGCTAGCAAAATGGGTTCGTAAGAGGTGGGTCATCGGCCACCTGCCAAAGAGTAGTCAAATTAGTTTGTTTTTGGGAGGTTTGAAGCTTATCTTAAAGTGACATTGGGATAGTTGGAGAACCAAGAGGTGGAAGCATGAAAGGAGGGCTGAATTAGCACTTCAGCAAGAGTCCTGAGAGGACTTTATAATTACAAAAGATGACATTCCAACTTCCAGTCCCAGGGCGGACACTCTAACCACAAGGCCACTGATCTCAGTCAACATAGCTCAGTTTTAAGTTACGTTTTCGCTTAGTTGGCCTGGGCCGTGGCTCAGCGGTCCAGGCACCTTGGCTGGTAATCCAGTCTGGCAGTGTGCTGCGGGTTCGACTCCCGATCCCGACGGCCTTTACTTGCTTGTCACTCCCCCATCTCTCTTTCCATTGCCTGTCAGTCTACTTACTGTCTATCCCTCCATACAAAATATAAAATAAAGGCAAAAGCCAAAAAAAACACACATAGAAAATAAAATAGTTTTTGTTAGTGGAAAATATAAAGGTAGTGGACAAACATTGTTCGCTATATAGTGTTTTAGTAGCGGTAGTCCCATACCTGGAGATCTGCAGCGAGACGGTGGTGTCCTGGTCAGAGGCTCGGAGGTGGACCCACAACTGGGCGCGGACCACCCGGCTCACCTGCAGCTTTTGCCTGAAGGAGAACAGGCAGCACTTTGGCACCTGGTCCACCTGCACCAGAGGGTCCGCTGCAGAGAGGACGAGAAGGTCACAGGTCAATGCTGCTGACCATCCCCACTGAGCATTTTTTGGTCTAATAGACGTCTAATATTCGTCTAAAGGGCTGTCTAAAAATGTGAGAAAAAACGGTTAAAATGAAAGTTTTTTAGACATCTATTCGTAGATTAGACGTTGATTAGCGGTTGTTCCAACGTCTATATATAGACGGTCTATATATAGACGTTTAAACAACCACAAATCAACGTCTAATCTAAGGATAGACATCTAAAAAACTTTAGACGCACATCTAATGGCTCAGTGGATCTGGTCCATGTAAATTTCCATACATGCCTCTTCTCGTCCTCTCTCTCTTATTCCTAAACGTAACCTCAGTAAAACTATGCCTAAACCTAACCTTATTCCAAAACCGTAACCTCAGTAAAACTATGCCTAAACCTAACCTTATTCCAAAACCGTAATCTCAGTAAAACTACGTCTAAACCTAACCTTATTCCTATACGTGACCTCAGTAAAACTATGTCTAAACCTAACCATAATCCTATACGTGATCTCAGTAAAACTACGCCTAAACCTAACCTTATTCCTATACGTGACCTCAGTAAAACTATGTCTAAACCTAACCATAATCCTATACGTGATCTCAGTAAAACTATGCCTAAACCTAACCTTATTCCTATACATGACCTCAGGAAAACTATGTCTAAACCTAACCTTATTCCAAAACCGTAACCTCAGTAAAACTATGCCTAAACCTAACCTTATTCAAAAACGTAATCTCAGTAAAACTATAACTAAAACCTAACCATATTTCGGTTTGGTAGCGGTCTGCGGGTGTGTTCCTAAAACAGCAGATCTAGAAGCATCGTGCATACTGTATACTCATTCTGACTTACGTTGGGTTGCCATCATCATGATGGTCTCTGCGAAGGCGTGTTCCTCGTCCTCCTCGTCCATGCCCGCCGCTGCGTCCTGCATCCTCTCTCCTGGTAGTCTGTCGTGGCGGTACTGCTGCTCTCCCGTCCTCTCTCCTACTCCTGCGCCCCCCGGTGGCACGCGGCGGTACTGCATGTCCCCTAGCACGTTGTACTGATCGAGCAGCCGCTGCAGCGGCGGCGCACGCGGCAGCAGCTGCTGCACCACGTCGCGGCTGATGTTGGGCGCCGCCCGCAGCCGCAGCTTGCTCAGGATCTGCGACTTGATGGCGTTCAGGCGCATGGTCTTGATGTGCTGCCGTGCGCTGGCACACGTGGAGCACTGCGGCTCGCCGCCGTCCTGTAAGTCAACGGAACAAGTGACCTCAATTACACCCCAAAAAAACCTGAACTTTGAACATTCAGTGGATTTTCTGTGGCCTGGAGTTTTCTCTGGGATTTGGAGGACTTTTGAGCTGAAAACAGGCAAAACAGTGAAAACAGTGACATCTGCTGGAAAATTTATTTACATATATGGGATTTGCAGGCTGTGACATCACAGAAATCAGAGCACTTGTTTGAGCCAGAAAACCCCAGACCACAGAAAATCTACTTCATGTTAAAACTTCAGGTTTTTTGGTGCAATTGAGCACAGAAAACCTATATATAAAAATAGAAAATACAACAGAAAGCCATGTAACCTATACCGCTAATCAACTTACAAATTACATATACATATACATAGAGGCAATATACATAGAGGCAATATTTCAAACTTTTTTTAAACCCATGTTTAAACCCATGTTCAATTAAATACATGTTTTAACGTTCTTTCACAGAGAAGCTGAGATTTGACAGTTTGTAGCGGTCGACAGTACTTGTGCGCTCTGCTTGCGCACTAGTAGGCCTACTTGTGTGCAACAAGCAAGTAGGCACTCGACAGAGTGCAGTTCTAGTTTCAATCTATGACCAACGGCAAACACAGCAGCAAGATTTGTGAACTTTTGCGACAAAAGAAGGTTAGCCGATGGAATACAACCACCCTAAGGACTACCATCTGTAGGCTACCAAGTAGACCACATGTAAACAGAGCTGCTACCTTTAACCTGAGCTTTGTATACTATTTAAATAGTATTGAGAGAATTTAAAAATAAATAAAAATCTGTATAAATTGTATAACGTGTATAACATGTAACGATGCAAGACATGTTTACAAAATGCTGTACTGTGTCAACTGTATATACTATTGTATTTTGACACTTGCTTTGGCAATGTAAACGTATGTTTTATCATGCCAATAAAGCTCCTTTGAAATTGCATGTTCTCCCCGTGTTCCTTGTACCCTCATGAAAAGAAAAAAAACATGCAGTAATCCTAGTCTCTAAACTGCCTCTTCCTGGGCCAGCTGGGGCGCCTGATGGAGTGGAAAGGAACTGGTGGTTGGGTGTTCCGACATGTTCAACCGGGGAAACTCTCCCCTTGTCAGGTGAAAAGAAGCGGCTTCTGAACAGGCTGATTCTAAAAATGCCTTCTAGTTTTGTATCTCCCCAGGTTGGCAGAGGGAGTGTACTAGTGCCCATTACATTAGACAATTGACACTGGATGAAAATAAATGTGTTGCAAAAAATGGTGGGATAAAAATATAGTAAAGAAAATAGTCATCTTTCAGATTGATTGATTGATTAAATAATCAGAACTGAATTGAAATGCCAAATATGAATTTAGAAACAAATAGTCACTGTGAGAGAATTTAACTAATAAAACATGTATTTAATTAAACATGGGTTTAAAAAAAGTAACTTTGAGTATTTGAAAAACTTTATATTCTATTTTGAAAATAGAATATAAAGGGACTTGTCTATGAAATGTGATGAATAAAAAATATATATATATATATATATATATATATATATATATATATGGTTAATGTGTTTTGTAAGTAGTGTAGACCTGAGGCCGATATGTTTCTATGTCAGTGGTGCTCAACTTTTTCCATGTCAAGGACCCCCAGATTTATCTGAATTTGGCTGCTGAAAATAATGTAGTTTCAGGGACCCCACCATGAAGCAAGTTAAAACGCTCTTTGTGAAAGAATATATATTCAAAGATTAGCGGGACATTTTAACGATTTTTCAATAGATAAAGTTTAGAATAATGGTTAAAACACCAAAAGGGGTTCCCGTCCTGAATCGGTTAAACTAGTAAGTAACGTTTTTCAAATAAATATAGTGGAGTAAAAGTACAAATATGTGCCTCTGGGATAGCCTGGCTCCAGCCCTGAATCGCTAGCCACACATTAAAAGAGTGTCAGGCTATGCTCAGAGATGCAGTGGAGTAGACGTAAAAGTATGGGAAATTGAAGATTATCCAGTATAAGTAAAAATCCCTCCGTAGGCCTACCAGTGTTGAGTAGGCTAATTGTATTAGAAAATGTGGTCATTCCTAAATTATTCGGTGCCATTTGTGTCCCCAGGTCAGAATGCAGCATATTTTGTGTAAAATCAGCAAAAACACTAATTACAAAAAGCGTATCTTATACTATTAAAGGTTTTCCACCATAGAAAACAAAACATGATACCCCAGAGTGAAATCAATATAAAATAATCCCTTTGATTTGAGTAGAGTTTGCTAACATGCCATGCCCCCCCATATCATGTTTGTTCAGCTTCATTGTACAAATCTCTTCAAATTCACACAAAATCAAAACTTTTGAATTTGTATTGAATTTGTATAGGCCTACTATTGTTCTAATGCTTCTCACCAAATGTTATAAATTGTAATAATGTATTTTTAATGCTTATACATCTTGAAATCAATGTTTGTCCCTGACTTTACTGTCCCTCCTGTTACGCTGATGCAAATCCACCTGTAAATGTCCCCTGACAAAATATTTCTCTAGCCAAATTACTTCAGAAAGTAGCGTTACAGTATAAATAATGGATATGGAAGAATTGGAATATGAAGCTGGACTATACATTTTACTACTTTTGTTACTGGAAATTAGGGTTAGTTAGTTAACCTGACCAAGTTACTTGGAAACTCAGAGAGTGTACAAATGGAACCTAATGGGTCCATTTGGTTCCATTTGTACACTCTCAGAGTTAAATGAACATAGATTTTTTTTTTCAAAATAAATGTGGGTCCCAGAGATAGAAACGGTGGTCTGTGCATGGCCATATTAATTAAACGCACGTCAAACTGCATGGGGGGGTCCTTTGAAATTAAAATGGTTGAAAATGACTGCTAGAGCCGTAAACATCTTCTCTTATAGGGGTCCCTGCCTGGCAGACTGTTATATGGAGGGTCCCTGCCTGGCAGACTGTTATATGGAGGAGTCCCTGCCTGGCAGACTGTCATATGGAGGGTCCCTGCCTGGCAGACTGTTATATGGAGGGTCCCTGCCTGGCAGACTGTTATATGGAGGAGTCCCTGCCTGGCAGTCTGTTATATGGAGGGTCCCTGACTGGCAGACTGTTATATGGAGGGTCCCTGCCTGGCAGACTGTTATATGGAGGGTCCCTGCCTGGCAGACTGTTATATGGAGGAGTCCCTGCCTGGCAAACTGTTATATGGAGGGTCCCTGCCTGGCAGACTGTTATATGGAGGGTCCCTGCCTGGCAGACTGTTATATGGAGGAGTCCCTCCCTGCCTGGCAGACTGTTATATGGAGGAGTCCCTGCCTGGCAGACTGCATGTCACTAACCTCTGCCTGCTGAGACTGCGTGCTGGTCGCTGATGATGATGATGATGAGATCTGCTGAGATGAAGCAGAAGAAGTCGACGATGATGATGAAGAAGAAGCAGCAGAAGATGGTGAAGATGTCTTGTGGTGGTTGTTGTCCTCCTCACAGAAGGCATGGTGGTGGTTGAGTGGTCCCAGAGCCAGCAGCACGCCGCTCACACACACCACAAGGCCGGCCACACGCATGGCTGGCTGGCTGAGCCTTGGACGTCCCAACTAAGCTCCGATATGAGGCTCCGATCGAGACCCTAAGAATATTCCTCCTCCTCCTGAGTCCTGTGCGCGTGTGTGTGTGTGTAAGTGTGTGTGTGTGTGTGTGTGTGTGTGTGCGTGCGTGCGCATGTGCACGTGTGGAAGTGTGTGTGTGTGTTGAGTTGTGTCCAGTGCAGTCCAGAGTCCACCGTGCACTAACAGACAGACAGCATGTGCTCTATTCGCAGCTCAACCTTTTTATACTCACAACTTTAAGACCGTTATGTGTCGTCTGGCTCTACGATTGGCTGGACTGCTCTGGCAACAGCCAATTAATTAACCCCGACACACACACACACACATGCACGCACGCAGTGTGGCGGAGCGAGCCCTGCTGAAGCATGACTGTCTGCCATAATCATCATGACAGTCATGGCGCAACTTGCATCCTGTTTTGGACACTTTGCAACGTTATAAACGTCTACATAAACGTTCAAATTTCAAATATAAAGTTAGGCGTAAATGGGGAGAACAGTGTGTAAAACAACTTAACAATTTAACCAACAGTTTACAGTAAGATTAAGTAAATATTATATACAGTATATGACAGTTGTTGGAATTTTCTTTTAAGTAAAAGTAGCAATATATAGCAATGTTTAATAGCCTTTTTTTATTAAGTTTTTAGTACCAAAACTATAGGCCTACCCATTATTATGAATGGCATAACAGATTCATTTTCAAACCATTTCTCAATTATTTCAACATTAAATTCTTTATTTAAATCATCAACCATGACTGTATAAATTGACATTGAAAAGGATGACTATAGGCTAAAATAACACAATTAGTTTTTGTTTTTGCATTTTCTTTGCAAGTATAAGCTTGTCGACACCGGGTTGGTGAACAGTGTCATGCTGAGAGACTGACTTTAGTTTGTCATGACACTTAATTGGCACATACATTGAACTTAAACAACATCCTGTGCATTCAAAGATATTTAGCACCATCTTCTGGTCAACCACGGCATTTACTGCTTCTCAAAGAACAGCTGCTAGCAGTGTTGGGGAGTATTAAGCTACATGTAGCTGAGCTACGTAGCTGAGCTACATTTTGCTGTAGCTTGTGGTATTTTAGCTACATTCATATTTGTGTACCTCGTCAAGTAGCTCAGCTACCTTTTGGGTCATTTTTTGTAGCTTAGCTACTGAAGTTACAAGCTACAATTTTGGGCAATAACATGAAAGAAATATATAAATTTTGACCATTGGTTGCTGTGTTAATTCTTGTACTAGAACCCCCTTTGAAAAATCAAGGACTGTTCCTTTTTCTGATTGCTTTGAGGGCATATCAGCACTTGACAGCTGCCTCTAATTGGCCTCTGATTGGCCCTGGTATCACAGGGTGGGAGGGGTCTCCCAGGGGGGAGCAGGGGTCTCCTAGAGGGGAGGAGGGGTCTCCCAGAGGGGAGCAGGGGGAGGGGGGGTCTCCCAGAGGGGAGCAGGGTGAGGAGGGGTCTCCCAGAGGGGAGCAGGGTGAGGAGGGGTCTCCCAGAGGGGAGCAGGGGGAGGAGGGGTCTCCCAGAGGGGAGCAGGGTGGGGGGTCTCCCAGAGGGGAGCAGGGTGAGGAGGGGTCTCCCAGAGGGGAGCAGGGTGAGGAGGGGTCTCCCAGAGGGGAGCAGGGTGGGAGGAGGGGTCTCCCAGAGGGGAGCAGGGGGAGGAGGGGTCTCCCAGAGGGGAGCAGGGTGGGGGGGTCTCCCAGAGGGGAGCAGGGTGAGGAGGGGTCTCCCAGAGGGGAGCAGGGGGAGGAGGGGTCTCCCAGAGGGGAGCAGGGTGAGGAGGGGTCTCCCAGAGGGGAGCAGGGGGAGGAGGGGTCTCCCAGAGGGGAGCAGGGTGAGGAGGGGTCTCCCAGAGGGGAGCAGGGGGAGGAGGGGTCTCCCAGAGGGGAGCAGGGGGAGGAGGGGTCTCCCAGAGGGGAGCAGGGGGAGGAGGGGTCTCCCAGAGGGGAGCAGGGGGAGGAGGGGTCTCCCAGAGGGGAGCAGGGTGGGGGGGTCTCCCAGAGGGGAGCAGGGTGAGGAGGGGTCTCCCAGAGGGGAGCAGGGTGAGGAGGGGTCTCCCAGAGGGGAGCAGGGTGAGGAGGGGTCTCCCAGAGGGGAGCAGGGGGAGGAGGGGTCTCCCAGAGGGGAGCAGGGGGAGGAGGGGTCTCCCAGAGGGGAGCAGGGTGAGGAGGGGTCTCCCAGAGGGGAGCAGGGTGAGGAGGGGTCTCCCAGAGGGGAGCAGGGGGAGGAGGGGTCTCCCAGAGGGGAGCAGGGGGAGGAGGGGTCTCCCCGAGGGGAGCAGGGTGGGAGGGGTCTCCCAGAGGGGAGGAGGGGTCTCCCAGAGGGGAGGGGTCTCCCAGAGGGGAGGAGGGGTCTCCCGCATGTACATTCTCAATTTAACGCTGAAAAATAAAAAGTAGCTGAGCTACTTTGAGCTACTTTTTCCATGTAGCTGTAGCTTTACAAGCTACATCTCTCCGGTGGTAGCTATGTAGCTTGATCAAGCTACTGCCATGGTGAGCTACTTGTAGCTTTACAAGCTACGCTTTCAAAGTAACTTGCCCAACACTGGCTGCTAGCAGGGTACACGCAGTGGTGTAGGCTACTAGTTAGTTAGACATGGGTTAAGGTTAGGTTTAGGTGTGCTGCCTCGTGGGAGGTTAGGTTTAGGGTGAGGGTTTGAGATAGGTTGTAGTTGTAGGACTAATGACTGGTCTAACGAATAACTAGTCTAAACCAAAAACTGTCTAAACTAAGTACTGCACTCCAACACTTGACAACAAAATAATCACCTGCACAAAATCTCTTGACATAAAGTATCTCATAACATGTCTACGGTGGATTTTTATGAAACAAACCCGCTGTGCTGTTTGAAAGAGGAACATTCAAGCTAGGTTTCCCTACTATACAGCTGCAATGTTGGTGTTAACATCGTTTAATACAAGCAGATCACCAAAAGCAATTTGGATGAATGGGATGTCAATGGAGGGTATTGCAAATTTGCAACTCTAGATTCATTTCATTATAAGAAAAAAATAGAGTTGCAAATTGCGGCTAAACTGTACCATGTGTGCTTGAATTCTTCTCACCAGATGGAACCCAGTCTGATCAATGGAAAACACTTTCATGTCAATTATGTGAATGGGATGAAAATACAGCTTCAAATACCTGATCAGTTAGCCGAAAGATAGCAGATCTACAAGGGACGACGCGTTGTGAGCTTGTAGATCTGCTATCTTTCGACAGCGTCAACATATATCGGGTACTTTTTCCTCTTCGTACAGTGATTGTTTTATCTAACTATTATTACTTTGACTTTAGCACTGACTTGTCCTTTAAATACAGTAAGTGCTACTTGTTGGGGTAGTTTTATTTGACCAGTGCACCTAACAAGAACTCAATCATGGCGGTCATAAAACAAGAAGGATCTGTGTAAACAAATCAAGATTACCTCTAATGGAGACATTGATGATCTTTAAATTCATAAGTGCTTCCCTTTGGGGTTATCTTGGTTCTGTGGTATCATCTACCATATTATCCTCTGTCACTATTATTACTTTGACTTTAGCACTGACTTGTCCTTTAAATACAGTAAGTGCTACTTGTTGGGGTAGTTTTATTTGACCAGTGCACCTAACAAGAACTCAATCATGATGGTTGGATACTCAATGTAACTATGATTGTTTTATGTCACTATTATTACTTTGACTTTAGCACTGACTTGTCCTTTAAATACAGTAAGTGCTACTTGTTGGGGTAGTTTTATTTGACCAGTGCACCTAACAAGAACTCAATCATGGCGGTCATAAAACAAGAAGGATCTGTGTAAACAAATCAAGATTACCTCTAATGGAGACATTGATGATCTTTAAATTCATAAGTGCTTCCCTTTGGGGTTATCTTGGTTCTGTGGTATCATCTCTTACATTTTGTCAATAATGTTACTGTGACATTTTGATGTTAAGAGACACATGTATCTTGTGGTAAAACAAACAAATGAAAGCACCAGTCAACTAATAACATGCAAATGGCTTGCATGTAATCTGGTGGTGAGCAATGTGTGAAGTACCATGAAACTACGACCCAGGACACCCCCTATATAAGGTTTTCTATTTCTGCCATTCATAGCATTCCTACAAGCTGGAGGAGGACACAAGGCATAGATCAGTAGGTAAGAGCCCATTATGGGGGAAACAGTGTTTTAACTTGTGTCACTATTATTACTTTAACTTTAGCACTGACTTGTCTTTTAAATTCAGTAAGTGCTACTTGTTGGGGTAGTTTTAATTGACTGGTGCACATACTCGATTGGTGGAAATAAACACTGATTAACTCATAGCATAGAAGAGTTGACTCATGCACACAAAAATAGCTCCACCTTGATGGAAGCAACAAACTCAGATGTGGTTGAAAGTTGGTGGGCGTAAGCAAACTCAGATTACCTCAAATGGAGGCATTGATGATGTTTAAATTCATAAGTGCATCTCTTTGGGGTTGTCTTGGTTCTGTATATTCATCTACCATATTATCCTCTGTCACTATTATTACTTTGACTTTAGCACTGACTTGTCCTTTAAATACAGTAAGTGCTACTTGTTGGGGTAGTTTTATTTGACCAGTGCACCTAACAAGAACTCAATCATGATGGTTGGAAACTCAATTTAACTATGGTTGTTTTATGTCACTATTATTACTTTGACTTTAGCACTGACTTGTCCTTTAAATACAGTAAGTGCTACTTGTTGGGGTAGTTTTATTTGACCAGTGCACCTAACAAGAACTCAATCATGGCGGTCATAAAACAAGAAGGATCTGTGTAAACAAATCAAGATTACCTCTAATGGAGACATTGATGATCTTTAAATTCATAAGTGCTTCCCTTTGGGGTTATCTTGGTTCTGTGGTATCATCTACCATATTATCCTCTGTCACTATTATTACTTTGACTTTAGCACTGACTTGTCCTTTAAATACAGTAAGTGCTACTTGTTGGGGTAGTTTTATTTGACCAGTGCACCTAACAAGAACTCAATCATGGCGGTCATAAAACAAGAAGGATCTGTGTAAACAAATCAAGATTACCTTTAATGGAGACATTGATGATCTTTAAATTCATAAGTGCTTCCCTTTGGGGTTATCTTGGTTCTGTGGTATCATCTCTTACATTTTGTCAATAATGTTACTGTGACATTTTGATGTTAAGAGACACATGTATCTTGTGGTAAAACAAACAAATGAAAGCACCAGTCAACTAATAACATGCAAATAGTTTGCATGTAATCTGGTGGTGAGCAATGTGTGAAGTACCATGAAACTACGACCCAGGACACCCCCTATATAAGGTTTTCTATTGCTGCCATTCATAGCATTCCTACAAGCTGGAGGAGGACACAAGGCATAGAGCAGTAGGTAAGAGCCCATTATGGGGGAAACAGTGTTTTAACTTGTGTCACTATTATTACTTTAACTTTAGCACTGACTTGTCTTTTAAATTCAGTAAGTGCTACTTGTTGGGGTAGTTTTAATTGACTGGTGCACATACTCGATTGGTGGAAATAAACACTGATTAACTCATAGCATAGAAGAGTTGACTCATGCACACAAAAATAGCTCCACCTTGATGGAAGCAACAAACTCAGATGTGGTTGAAAGTTGGTGGGCGTAAGCAAACTCAGATTACCTCAAATGGAGGCATTGATGATGTTTAAATTCATAAGTGCATCTCTTTGGGGTTGTCTTGGTTCTGTATATTCATCTACCATATTATCCTCTGTCACTATTATTACTTTGACTTTAGCACTGACTTGTCCTTTAAATACAGTAAGTGCTACTTGTTGGGGTAGTTTTATTTGACCAGTGCACCTAACAAGAACTCAATCATGATGGTTGGAAACTCAATTTAACTATGGTTGTTTTATGTCACTATTATTACTTTGACTTTAGCACTGACTTGTCCTTTAAATACAGTAAGTGCTACTTGTTGGGGTAGTTTTATTTGACCAGTGCACCTAACAAGAACTCAATCATGGCGGTCATAAAACAAGAAGGATCTGTGTAAACAAATCAAGATGACCTCTAATGGAGACATTGATGATCTTTAAATTCATAAGTGCTTCCCTTTGGGGTTATCTTGGTTCTGTGGTATCATCTACCATATTATCCTATGTCACTAATATTACTTTGACTTTAGCACTGACTTGTCCTTTAAATACAGTAAGTGCTACTTGTTGGGGTAGTTTTATTTGACCAGTGCATCTAACAAGAACTCAATCATGGCGGTCATAAAACAAGAAGGATCTGTGTAAACAAATCAAGATTACCTCTAATGGAGACATTGATGATCTTTAAATTCATAAGTGCTTCCCTTTGGGGTTATCTTGGTTCTGTGGTATCATCTACCATATTATCCTCTGTCACTATTATTACTTTGACTTTAGCACTGACTTGTCCTTTAAATACAGTAAGTGCTACTTGTTGGGGTAGTTTTATTTGACCAGTGCACCTAACAAGAACTCAATCATGGCGGTCATAAAACAAGAAGGATCTGTGTAAACAAATCAAGATTACCTCCAATGGAGACATTGATGATCTTTAAATTCATAAGTGCTTCCCTTTGGGGTTATCTTGGTTCTGTGGTATCATCTACCATATTATCCTCTGTCACTATTATTACTTTGACTTTAGCACTGACTTGTCCTTTAAATACAGTAAGTGCTACTTGTTGGGGTAGTTTTATTTGACCAGTGCACCTAACAAGAACTCAATCATGATGGTTGGATACTCAATGTAACTATGATTGTTTTATGTCACTATTATTACTTTGACTTTAGCACTGACTTGTCCTTTAAATACAGTAAGTGCTACTTGTTGGGGTAGTTTTATTTGACCAGTGCACCTAACAAGAACTCAATCATGGCGGTCATAAAACAAGAAGGATCTGTGTAAACAAATCAAGATTACCTCTAATGGAGACATTGATGATCTTTAAATTCATAAGTGCTTCCCTTTGGGGTTATCTTGGTTCTGTGGTATCATCTCTTACATTTTGTCAATAATGTTACTGTGACATTTTGATGTTAAGAGACACATGTATCTTGTGGTAAAACAAACAAATGAAAGCACCAGTCAACTAATAACATGCAAATGGCTTGCATGTAATCTGGTGGTGAGCAATGTGTGAAGTACCATGAAACTACGACCCAGGACACCCCCTATATAAGGTTTTCTATTTCTGCCATTCATAGCATTCCTACAAGCTGGAGGAGGACACAAGGCATAGATCAGTAGGTAAGAGCCCATTATGGGGGAAACAGTGTTTTAACTTGTGTCACTATTATTACTTTAACTTTAGCACTGACTTGTCTTTTAAATTCAGTAAGTGCTACTTGTTGGGGTAGTTTTAATTGACTGGTGCACATACTCGATTGGTGGAAATAAACACTGATTAACTCATAGCATAGAAGAGTTGACTCATGCACACAAAAATAGCTCCACCTTGATGGAAGCAACAAACTCAGATGTGGTTGAAAGTTGGTGGGCGTAAGCAAACTCAGATTACCTCAAATGGAGGCATTGATGATGTTTAAATTCATAAGTGCATCTCTTTGGGGTTGTCTTGGTTCTGTATATTCATCTACCATATTATCCTCTGTCACTATTATTACTTTGACTTTAGCACTGACTTGTCCTTTAAATACAGTAAGTGCTACTTGTTGGGGTAGTTTTATTTGACCAGTGCACCTAACAAGAACTCAATCATGATGGTTGGAAACTCAATTTAACTATGGTTGTTTTATGTCACTATTATTACTTTGACTTTAGCACTGACTTGTCCTTTAAATACAGTAAGTGCTACTTGTTGGGGTAGTTTTATTTGACCAGTGCACCTAACAAGAACTCAATCATGGCGGTCATAAAACAAGAAGGATCTGTGTAAACAAATCAAGATGACCTCTAATGGAGACATTGATGATCTTTAAATTCATAAGTGCTTCCCTTTGGGGTTATCTTGGTTCTGTGGTATCATCTACCATATTATCCTCTGTCACTATTATTACTTTGACTTTAGCACTGACTTGTCCTTTAAATACAGTAAGTGCTACTTGTTGGGGTAGTTTTATTTGACCAGTGCACCTAACAAGAACTCAATCATGGCGGTCATAAAACAAGAAGGATCTGTGTAAACAAATCAAGATTACCTCTAATGGAGACATTGATGATCTTTAAATTCATAAGTGCTTCCCTTTGGGGTTATCTTGGTTCTGTGGTATCATCTCTTACATTTTGTCAATAATGTTACTGTGACATTTTGATGTTAAGAGACACATGTATCTTGTGGTAAAACAAACAAATGAAAGCACCAGTCAACTAATAACATGCAAATAGTTTGCATGTAATCTGGTGGTGAGCAATGTGTGAAGTACCATGAAACTACGACCCAGGACACCCCCTATATAAGGTTTTCTATTTCTGCCATTCATAGCATTCCTACAAGCTGGAGGAGGACACAAGGCATAGAGCAGTAGGTAAGAGCCCATTATGGGGGAAACAGTGTTTTAACTTGTGTCACTATTATTACTTTAACTTTAGCACTGACTTGTCTTTTAAATTCAGTAAGTGCTACTTGTTGGGGTAGTTTTAATTGACTGGTGCACATACTCGATTGGTGGAAATAAACACTGATTAACTCATAGCATAGAAGAGTTGACTCATGCACACAAAAATAGCTCCACCTTGATGGAAGCAACAAACTCAGATGTGGTTGAAAGTTGGTGGGCGTAAGCAAACTCAGATTACCTCAAATGGAGGCATTGATGATGTTTAAATTCATAAGTGCATCTCTTTGGGGTTGTCTTGGTTCTGTATATTCATCTACCATATTATCCTCTGTCACTATTATTACTTTGACTTTAGCACTGACTTGTCCTTTAAATACAGTAAGTGCTACTTGTTGGGGTAGTTTTATTTGACCAGTGCACCTAACAAGAACTCAATCATGATGGTTGGAAACTCAATTTAACTATGGTTGTTTTATGTCACTATTATTACTTTGACTTTAGCACTGACTTGTCCTTTAAATACAGTAAGTGCTACTTGTTGGGGTAGTTTTATTTGACCAGTGCACCTAACAAGAACTCAATCATGGCGGTCATAAAACAAGAAGGATCTGTGTAAACAAATCAAGATGACCTCTAATGGAGACATTGATGATCTTTAAATTCATAAGTGCTTCCCTTTGGGGTTATCTTGGTTCTGTGGTATCATCTACCATATTATCCTCTGTCACTATTATTACTTTGACTTTAGCACTGACTTGTCCTTTAAATACAGTAAGTGCTACTTGTTGGGGTAGTTTTATTTGACCAGTGCACCTAACAAGAACTCAATCATGGCGGTCATAAAACAAGAAGGATCTGTGTAAACAAATCAAGATTACCTCTAATGGAGACATTGATGATCTTTAAATTCATAAGTGCTTCCCTTTGGGGTTATCTTGGTTCTGTGGTATCATCTCTTACATTTTGTCAATAATGTTACTGTGACATTTTGATGTTAAGTGACACATGTATCTTGTGGTAAAACAAACAAATGAAAGCACCAGTCAACTAATAACATGCAAATAGTTTGCATGTAATCTGGTGGTGAGCAATGTGTGAAGTACCATGAAACTACGACCCAGGACACCCCCTATATAAGGTTTTCTATTTCTGCCATTCATAGCATTCCTACAAGCTGGAGGAGGACACAAGGCATAGAGCAGTAGGTAAGAGCCCATTATGGGGGAAACAGTGTTTTAACTTGTGTCACTATTATTACTTTAACTTTAGCACTGACTTGTCTTTTAAATTCAGTAAGTGCTACTTGTTGCAGTAGTTTTAATTGACTGGTGCACATACTCGATTGGTGGAAATAAACACTGATTAACTCATAGCATAGAAGAGTTGACTCATGCACACAAAAATAGCTCCACCTTGATGGAAGCAACAAACTCAGATGTGGTTGAAAGTTGGTGGGCGTAAGCAAACTCAGATTACCTCAAATGGAGGCATTGATGATGTTTAAATTCATAAGTGCATCTCTTTGGGGTTGTCTTGGTTCTGTATATTCATCTACCATATTATCCTCTGTCACTATTATTACTTTGACTTTAGCACTGACTTGTCCTTTAAATACAGTAAGTGCTACTTGTTGGGGTAGTTTTATTTGACCAGTGCACCTAACAAGAACTCAATCATGATGGTTGGAAACTCAATTTAACTATGGTTGTTTTATGTCACTATTATTACTTTGACTTTAGCACTGACTTGTCCTTTAAATACAGTAAGTGCTACTTGTTGGGGTAGTTTTATTTGACCAGTGCACCTAACAAGAACTCAATCATGGCGGTCATAAAACAAGAAGGATCTGTGTAAACAAATCAAGATGACCTCTAATGGAGATATTGATGATCTTTAAATTCATAAGTGCTTCCCTTTGGGGTTATCTTGGTTCTGTGGTATCATCTACCATATTATCCTCTGTCACTATTATTACTTTGACTTTAGCACTGACTTTTACTAAATACAGTAAGTGCTACTTGTTGGGGTAGTTTTATTTGACCAGTGCATCTAACAAGAACTCAATCATGGCGGTCATAAAACAAGAAGGATCTGTGTAAACAAATCAAGATGACCTCTAATGGAGATATTGATGATCTTTAAATTCATAAGTGCTTCCCTTTGGGGTTATCTTGGTTCTGTGGTATCATCTACCATATTATCCTCTGTCACTATTATTACTTTGACTTTAGCACTGACTTGTCCTTTAAATACAGTAAGTGCTACTTGTTGGGGTAGTTTTATTTGACCAGTGCACCTAACAAGAACTCAATCATGGCCGTCATAAAACAAGAAGGATCTGTGTAAACAAATCAAGATTACCTCTAATGGAGACATTGATGATCTTTAAATTCATAAGTGCTTCCCTTTGGGGTTATCTTGGTTCTGTGGTATCATCTACCATATTATCCTCTGTCACTATTATTACTTTGACTTTAGCACTGACTTGTCCTTTAAATACAGTAAGTGCTACTTGTTGGGGTAGTTTTATTTGACCAGTGCACCTAACAAGAACTCAATCATGATGGTTGGATACTCAATGTAACTATGATTGTTTTATGTCACTATTATTACTTTGACTTTAGCACTGACTTGTCCTTTAAATACAGTAAGTGCTACTTGTTGGGGTAGTTTTATTTGACCAGTGCACCTAACAAGAACTCAATCATGATGGTTGGAAACTCAATTTAACTATGGTTGTTTTATGTCACTATTATTACTTTGACTTTAGCACTGACTTGTCCTTTAAATACAGTAAGTGCTACTTGTTGGGGTAGTTTTATTTGACCAGTGCACCTAACAAGAACTCAATCATGGCGGTCATAAAACAAGAAGGATCTGTGTAAACAAATCAAGATGACCTCTAATGGAGATATTGATGATCTTTAAATTCATAAGTGCTTCCCTTTGGGGTTATCTTGGTTCTGTGGTATCATCTACCATATTATCCTCTGTCACTATTATTACTTTGACTTTAGCACTGACTTTTACTAAATACAGTAAGTGCTACTTGTTGGGGTAGTTTTATTTGACCAGTGCATCTAACAAGAACTCAATCATGGCGGTCATAAAACAAGAAGGATCTGTGTAAACAAATCAAGATGACCTCTAATGGAGATATTGATGATCTTTAAATTCATAAGTGCTTCCCTTTGGGGTTATCTTGGTTCTGTGGTATCATCTACCATATTATCCTCTGTCACTATTATTACTTTGACTTTAGCACTGACTTGTCCTTTAAATACAGTAAGTGCTACTTGTTGGGGTAGTTTTATTTGACCAGTGCACCTAACAAGAACTCAATCATGGCGGTCATAAAACAAGAAGGATCTGTGTAAACAAATCAAGATTACCTCTAATGGAGACATTGATGATCTTTAAATTCATAAGTGCTTCCCTTTGGGGTTATCTTGGTTCTGTGGTATCATCTACCATATTATCCTCTGTCACTATTATTACTTTGACTTTAGCACTGACTTGTCCTTTAAATACAGTAAGTGCTACTTGTTGGGGTAGTTTTATTTGACCAGTGCACCTAACAAGAACTCAATCATGATGGTTGGATACTCAATGTAACTATGATTGTTTTATGTCACTATTATTACTTTGACTTTAGCACTGACTTGTCCTTTAAATACAGTAAGTGCTACTTGTTGGGGTAGTTTTATTTGACCAGTGCACCTAACAAGAACTCAATCATGATGGTTGGAAACTCAATTTAACTATGGTTGTTTTATGTCACTATTATTACTTTGACTTTAGCACTGACTTGTCCTTTAAATACAGTAAGTGCTACTTGTTGGGGTAGTTTTATTTGACCAGTGCACCTAACAAGAACTCAATCATGGCGGTCATAAAACAAGAAGGATCTGTGTAAACAAATCAAGATGACCTCTAATGGAGATATTGATGATCTTTAAATTCATAAGTGCTTCCCTTTGGGGTTATCTTGGTTCTGTGGTATCATCTACCATATTATCCTCTGTCACTATTATTACTTTGACTTTAGCACTGACTTTTACTAAATACAGTAAGTGCTACTTGTTGGGGTAGTTTTATTTGACCAGTGCATCTAACAAGAACTCAATCATGGCGGTCATAAAACAAGAAGGATCTGTGTAAACAAATCAAGATGACCTCTAATGGAGATATTGATGATCTTTAAATTCATAAGTGCTTCCCTTTGGGGTTATCTTGGTTCTGTGGTATCATCTACCATATTATCCTCTGTCACTATTATTACTTTGACTTTAGCACTGACTTGTCCTTTAAATACAGTAAGTGCTACTTGTTGGGGTAGTTTTATTTGACCAGTGCACCTAACAAGAACTCAATCATGGCGGTCATAAAACAAGAAGGATCTGTGTAAACAAATCAAGATTACCTCTAATGGAGACATTGATGATCTTTAAATTCATAAGTGCTTCCCTTTGGGGTTATCTTGGTTCTGTGGTATCATCTACCATATTATCCTCTGTCACTATTATTACTTTGACTTTAGCACTGACTTGTCCTTTAAATACAGTAAGTGCTACTTGTTGGGGTAGTTTTATTTGACCAGTGCACCTAACAAGAACTCAATCATGATGGTTGGATACTCAATGTAACTATGATTGTTTTATGTCACTATTATTACTTTGACTTTAGCACTGACTTGTCCTTTAAATACAGTAAGTGCTACTTGTTGGGGTAGTTTTATTTGACCAGTGCACCTAACAAGAACTCAATCATGGCGGTCATAAAACAAGAAGGATCTGTGTAAACAAATCAAGATTACCTCTAATGGAGACATTGATGATCTTTAAATTCATAAGTGCTTCCCTTTGGGGTTATCTTGGTTCTGTGGTATCATCTCTTACATTTTGTCAATAATGTTACTGTGACATTTTGATGTTAAGAGACACATGTATCTTGTGGTAAAACAAACAAATGAAAGCACCAGTCAACTAATAACATGCAAATGGCTTGCATGTAATCTGGTGGTGAGCAATGTGTGAAGTACCATGAAACTACGACCCAGGACACCCCCTATATAAGGTTTTCTATTTCTGCCATTCATAGCATTCCTACAAGCTGGAGGAGGACACAAGGCATAGAGCAGTAGGTAAGAGCCCATTATGGGGGAAACAGTGTTTTAACTTGTGTCACTATTATTACTTTAACTTTAGCACTGACTTGTCTTTTAAATTCAGTAAGTGCTACTTGTTGGGGTAGTTTTAATTGACTGGTGCACATACTCGATTGGTGGAAATAAACACTGATTAACTCATAGCATAGAAGAGTTGACTCATGCACACAAAAATAGCTCCACCTTGATGGAAGCAACAAACTCAGATGTGGTTGAAAGTTGGTGGGCGTAAGCAAACTCAGATTACCTCAAATGGAGGCATTGATGATGTTTAAATTCATAAGTGCATCTCTTTGGGGTTGTCTTGGTTCTGTATATTCATCTACCATATTATCCTCTGTCACTATTATTACTTTGACTTTAGCACTGACTTGTCCTTTAAATACAGTAAGTGCTACTTGTTGGGGTAGTTTTATTTGACCAGTGCACCTAACAAGAACTCAATCATGGCGGTCATAAAACAAGAAGGATCTGTGTAAACAAATCAAGATTACCTCTAATGGAGACATTGATGATCTTTAAATTCATAAGTGCTTCCCTTTGGGGTTATCTTGGTTCTGTGGTATCATCTACCATATTATCCTCTGTCACTATTATTACTTTGACTTTAGCACTGACTTGTCCTTTAAATACAGTAAGTGCTACTTGTTGGGGTAGTTTTATTTGACCAGTGCACCTAACAAGAACTCAATCATGATGGTTGGATACTCAATGTAACTATGATTGTTTTATGTCACTATTATTACTTTGACTTTAGCACTGACTTGTCCTTTAAATACAGTAAGTGCTACTTGTTGGGGTAGTTTTATTTGACCAGTGCACCTAACAAGAACTCAATCATGGCGGTCATAAAACAAGAAGGATCTGTGTAAACAAATCAAGATTACCTCTAATGGAGACATTGATGATCTTTAAATTCATAAGTGCTTCCCTTTGGGGTTATCTTGGTTCTGTGGTATCATCTACCATATTATCCTCTGTCACTATTATTACTTTGACTTTAGCACTGACTTGTCCTTTAAATACAGTAAGTGCTACTTGTTGGGGTAGTTTTATTTGACCAGTGCACCTAACAAGAACTCAATCATGATGGTTGGATACTCAATGTAACTATGATTGTTTTATGTCACTATTATTACTTTGACTTTAGCACTGACTTGTCCTTTAAATACAGTAAGTGCTACTTGTTGGGGTAGTTTTATTTGACCAGTGCACCTAACAAGAACTCAATCATGATGGTTGGATACTCAATGTAACTATGATTGTTTTATGTCACTATTATTACTTTGACTTTAGCACTGACTTGTCCTTTAAATACAGTAAGTGCTACTTGTTGGGGTAGTTTTATTTGACCAGTGCACCTAACAAGAACTCAATCATGGCGGTCATAAAACAAGAAGGATCTGTGTAAACAAATCAAGATTACCTCTAATGGAGACATTGATGATCTTTAAATTCATAAGTGCTTCCCTTTGGGGTTATCTTGGTTCTGTGGTATCATCTACCATATTATCCTCTGTCACTATTATTACTTTGACTTTAGCACTGACTTGTGCTTTAAATACAGTAAGTGCTACTTGTTGGGGTAGTTTTATTTGACCAGTGCACCTAACAAGAACTCAATCATGATGGTTGGATACGCAATGTAACTATGATTGTTTTATGTCACTATTATTACTTTGACTTTAGCACTGACTTGTCCTTTAAATACAGTAAGTGCTACTTGTTGGGGTAGTTTTATTTGACCAGTGCACCTAACAAGAACTCAATCATGGCGGTCATAAAACAAGAAGGATCTGTGTAAACAAATCAAGATTACCTCTAATGGAGACATTGATGATCTTTAAATTCATAAGTGCTTCCCTTTGGGGTTATCTTGGTTCTGTGGTATCATCTCTTACATTTTGTCAATAATGTTACTGTGACATTTTGATGTTAAGAGACACATGTATCTTGTGGTAAAACAAACAAATGAAAGCACCAGTCAACTAATAACATGCAAATGGCTTGCATGTAATCTGGTGGTGAGCAATGTGTGAAGTACCATGAAATTACGACCCAGGACACCCCCTATATAAGGTTTTCTATTTCTGCCATTCATAGCATTCCTACAAGCTGGAGGAGGACACAAGGCATAGATCAGTAGGTAAGAGCCCATTATGGGGGAAACAGTGTTTTAACTTGTGTCACTATTATTACTTTAACTTTAGCACTGACTTGTCTTTTAAATTCAGTAAGTGCTACTTGTTGGGGTAGTTTTAATTGACTGGTGCACATACTCGATTGGTGGAAATAAACACTGATTAACTCATAGCATAGAAGAGTTGACTCATGCACACAAAAATAGCTCCACCTTGATGGAAGCAACAAACTCAGATGTGGTTGAAAGTTGGTGGGCGTAAGCAAACTCAGATTACCTCAAATGGAGGCATTGATGATGTTTAAATTCATAAGTGCATCTCTTTGGGGTTGTCTTGGTTCTGTATATTCATCTACCATATTATCCTCTGTCACTATTATTACTTTGACTTTAGCACTGACTTGTCCTTTAAATACAGTAAGTGCTACTTGTTGGGGTAGTTTTATTTGACCAGTGCACCTAACAAGAACTCAATCATGATGGTTGGAAACTCAATTTAACTATGGTTGTTTTATGTCACTATTATTACTTTGACTTTAGCACTGACTTGTCCTTTAAATACAGTAAGTGCTACTTGTTGGGGTAGTTTTATTTGACCAGTGCACCTAACAAGAACTCAATCATGGCGGTCATAAAACAAGAAGGATCTGTGTAAACAAATCAAGATTACCTCTAATGGAGACATTGATGATCTTTAAATTCATAAGTGCTTCCCTTTGGGGTTATCTTGGTTCTGTGGTATCATCTACCATATTATCCTCTGTCACTATTATTACTTTGACTTTAGCACTGACTTGTCCTTTAAATACAGTAAGTGCTACTTGTTGGGGTAGTTTTATTTGACCAGTGCACCTAACAAGAACTCAATCATGGCGGTCATAAAACAAGAAGGATCTGTGTAAACAAATCAAGATTACCTTTAATGGAGACATTGATGATCTTTAAATTCATAAGTGCTTCCCTTTGGGGTTATCTTGGTTCTGTGGTATCATCTCTTACATTTTGTCAATAATGTTACTGTGACATTTTGATGTTAAGAGACACATGTATCTTGTGGTAAAACAAACAAATGAAAGCACCAGTCAACTAATAACATGCAAATAGTTTGCATGTAATCTGGTGGTGAGCAATGTGTGAAGTACCATGAAACTACGACCCAGGACACCCCCTATATAAGGTTTTCTATTTCTGCCATTCATAGCATTCCTACAAGCTGGAGGAGGACACAAGGCATAGAGCAGTAGGTAAGAGCCCATTATGGGGGAAACAGTGTTTTAACTTGTGTCACTATTATTACTTTAACTTTAGCACTGACTTGTCTTTTAAATTCAGTAAGTGCTACTTGTTGGGGTAGTTTTAATTGACTGGTGCACATACTCGATTGGTGGAAATAAACACTGATTAACTCATAGCATAGAAGAGTTGACTCATGCACACAAAAATAGCTCCACCTTGATGGAAGCAACAAACTCAGATGTGGTTGAAAGTTGGTGGGCGTAAGCAAACTCAGATTACCTCAAATGGAGGCATTGATGATGTTTAAATTCATAAGTGCATCTCTTTGGGGTTGTCTTGGTTCTGTATATTCATCTACCATATTATCCTCTGTCACTATTATTACTTTGACTTTAGCACTGACTTGTCCTTTAAATACAGTAAGTGCTACTTGTTGGGGTAGTTTTATTTGACCAGTGCACCTAACAAGAACTCAATCATGATGGTTGGAAACTCAATTTAACTATGGTTGTTTTATGTCACTATTATTACTTTGACTTTAGCACTGACTTGTCCTTTAAATACAGTAAGTGCTACTTGTTGGGGTAGTTTTATTTGACCAGTGCACCTAACAAGAACTCAATCATGGCGGTCATAAAACAAGAAGGATCTGTGTAAACAAATCAAGATTACCTCTAATGGAGACATTGATGATCTTTAAATTCATAAGTGCTTCCCTTTGGGGTTATCTTGGTTCTGTGGTATCATCTACCATATTATCCTCTGTCACTATTATTACTTTGACTTTAGCACTGACTTGTCCTTTAAATACAGTAAGTGCTACTTGTTGGGGTAGTTTTATTTGACCAGTGCACCTAACAAGAACTCAATCATGGCGGTCATAAAACAAGAAGGATCTGTGTAAACAAATCAAGATTACCTTTAATGGAGACATTGATGATCTTTAAATTCATAAGTGCTTCCCTTTGGGGTTATCTTGGTTCTGTGGTATCATCTCTTACATTTTGTCAATAATGTTACTGTGACATTTTGATGTTAAGAGACACATGTATCTTGTGGTAAAACAAACAAATGAAAGCACCAGTCAACTAATAACATGCAAATAGTTTGCATGTAATCTGGTGGTGAGCAATGTGTGAAGTACCATGAAACTACGACCCAGGACACCCCCTATATAAGGTTTTCTATTGCTGCCATTCATAGCATTCCTACAAGCTGGAGGAGGACACAAGGCATAGAGCAGTAGGTAAGAGCCCATTATGGGGGAAACAGTGTTTTAACTTGTGTCACTATTATTACTTTAACTTTAGCACTGACTTGTCTTTTAAATTCAGTAAGTGCTACTTGTTGGGGTAGTTTTAATTGACTGGTGCACATACTCGATTGGTGGAAATAAACACTGATTAACTCATAGCATAGAAGAGTTGACTCATGCACACAAAAATAGCTCCACCTTGATGGAAGCAACAAACTCAGATGTGGTTGAAAGTTGGTGGGCGTAAGCAAACTCAGATTACCTCAAATGGAGGCATTGATGATGTTTAAATTCATAAGTGCATCTCTTTGGGGTTGTCTTGGTTCTGTATATTCATCTACCATATTATCCTCTGTCACTATTATTACTTTGACTTTAGCACTGACTTGTCCTTTAAATACAGTAAGTGCTACTTGTTGGGGTAGTTTTATTTGACCAGTGCACCTAACAAGAACTCAATCATGATGGTTGGAAACTCAATTTAACTATGGTTGTTTTATGTCACTATTATTACTTTGACTTTAGCACTGACTTGTCCTTTAAATACAGTAAGTGCTACTTGTTGGGGTAGTTTTATTTGACCAGTGCACCTAACAAGAACTCAATCATGGCGGTCATAAAACAAGAAGGATCTGTGTAAACAAATCAAGATGACCTCTAATGGAGACATTGATGATCTTTAAATTCATAAGTGCTTCCCTTTGGGGTTATCTTGGTTCTGTGGTATCATCTACCATATTATCCTATGTCACTAATATTACTTTGACTTTAGCACTGACTTGTCCTTTAAATACAGTAAGTGCTACTTGTTGGGGTAGTTTTATTTGACCAGTGCATCTAACAAGAACTCAATCATGGCGGTCATAAAACAAGAAGGATCTGTGTAAACAAATCAAGATTACCTCTAATGGAGACATTGATGATCTTTAAATTCATAAGTGCTTCCCTTTGGGGTTATCTTGGTTCTGTGGTATCATCTACCATATTATCCTCTGTCACTATTATTACTTTGACTTTAGCACTGACTTGTCCTTTAAATACAGTAAGTGCTACTTGTTGGGGTAGTTTTATTTGACCAGTGCACCTAACAAGAACTCAATCATGGCGGTCATAAAACAAGAAGGATCTGTGTAAACAAATCAAGATTACCTCTAATGGAGACATTGATGATCTTTAAATTCATAAGTGCTTCCCTTTGGGGTTATCTTGGTTCTGTGGTATCATCTACCATATTATCCTCTGTCACTATTATTACTTTGACTTTAGCACTGACTTGTCCTTTAAATACAGTAAGTGCTACTTGTTGGGGTAGTTTTATTTGACCAGTGCACCTAACAAGAACTCAATCATGATGGTTGGATACTCAATGTAACTATGATTGTTTTATGTCACTATTATTACTTTGACTTTAGCACTGACTTGTCCTTTAAATACAGTAAGTGCTACTTGTTGGGGTAGTTTTATTTGACCAGTGCACCTAACAAGAACTCAATCATGGCGGTCATAAAACAAGAAGGATCTGTGTAAACAAATCAAGATTACCTCTAATGGAGACATTGACGATCTTTAAATTCATAAGTGCTTCCCTTTGGGGTTATCTTGGTTCTGTGGTATCATCTCTTACATTTTGTCAATAATGTTACTGTGACATTTTGATGTTAAGAGACACATGTATCTTGTGGTAAAACAAACAAATGAAAGCACCAGTCAACTAATAACATGCAAATGGCTTGCATGTAATCTGGTGGTGAGCAATGTGTGAAGTACCATGAAACTACGACCCAGGACACCCCCTATATAAGGTTTTCTATTTCTGCCATTCATAGCATTCCTACAAGCTGGAGGAGGACACAAGGCATAGATCAGTAGGTAAGAGCCCATTATGGGGGAAACAGTGTTTTAACTTGTGTCACTATTATTACTTTAACTTTAGCACTGACTTGTCTTTTAAATTCAGTAAGTGCTACTTGTTGGGGTAGTTTTAATTGACTGGTGCACATACTCGATTGGTGGAAATAAACACTGATTAACTCATAGCATAGAAGAGTTGACTCATGCACACAAAAATAGCTCCACCTTGATGGAAGCAACAAACTCAGATGTGGTTGAAAGTTGGTGGGCGTAAGCAAACTCAGATTACCTCAAATGGAGGCATTGATGATGTTTAAATTCATAAGTGCATCTCTTTGGGGTTGTCTTGGTTCTGTATATTCATCTACCATATTATCCTCTGTCACTATTATTACTTTGACTTTAGCACTGACTTGTCCTTTAAATACAGTAAGTGCTACTTGTTGGGGTAGTTTTATTTGACCAGTGCACCTAACAAGAACTCAATCATGATGGTTGGAAACTCAATTTAACTATGGTTGTTTTATGTCACTATTATTACTTTGACTTTAGCACTGACTTGTCCTTTAAATACAGTAAGTGCTACTTGTTGGGGTAGTTTTATTTGACCAGTGCACCTAACAAGAACTCAATCATGGCGGTCATAAAACAAGAAGGATCTGTGTAAACAAATCAAGATGACCTCTAATGGAGACATTGATGATCTTTAAATTCATAAGTGCTTCCCTTTGGGGTTATCTTGGTTCTGTGGTATCATCTACCATATTATCCTCTGTCACTATTATTACTTTGACTTTAGCACTGACTTGTCCTTTAAATACAGTAAGTGCTACTTGTTGGGGTAGTTTTATTTGACCAGTGCACCTAACAAGAACTCAATCATGGCGGTCATAAAACAAGAAGGATCTGTGTAAACAAATCAAGATTACCTCTAATGGAGACATTGATGATCTTTAAATTCATAAGTGCTTCCCTTTGGGGTTATCTTGGTTCTGTGGTATCATCTCTTACATTTTGTCAATAATGTTACTGTGACATTTTGATGTTAAGAGACACATGTATCTTGTGGTAAAACAAACAAATGAAAGCACCAGTCAACTAATAACATGCAAATAGTTTGCATGTAATCTGGTGGTGAGCAATGTGTGAAGTACCATGAAACTACGACCCAGGACACCCCCTATATAAGGTTTTCTATTTCTGCCATTCATAGCATTCCTACAAGCTGGAGGAGGACACAAGGCATAGAGCAGTAGGTAAGAGCCCATTATGGGGGAAACAGTGTTTTAACTTGTGTCACTATTATTACTTTAACTTTAGCACTGACTTGTCTTTTAAATTCAGTAAGTGCTACTTGTTGGGGTAGTTTTAATTGACTGGTGCACATACTCGATTGGTGGAAATAAACACTGATTAACTCATAGCATAGAAGAGTTGACTCATGCACACAAAAATAGCTCCACCTTGATGGAAGCAACAAACTCAGATGTGGTTGAAAGTTGGTGGGCGTAAGCAAACTCAGATTACCTCAAATGGAGGCATTGATGATGTTTAAATTCATAAGTGCATCTCTTTGGGGTTGTCTTGGTTCTGTATATTCATCTACCATATTATCCTCTGTCACTATTATTACTTTGACTTTAGCACTGACTTGTCCTTTAAATACAGTAAGTGCTACTTGTTGGGGTAGTTTTATTTGACCAGTGCACCTAACAAGAACTCAATCATGATGGTTGGAAACTCAATTTAACTATGGTTGTTTTATGTCACTATTATTACTTTGACTTTAGCACTGACTTGTCCTTTAAATACAGTAAGTGCTACTTGTTGGGGTAGTTTTATTTGACCAGTGCACCTAACAAGAACTCAATCATGGCGGTCATAAAACAAGAAGGATCTGTGTAAACAAATCAAGATGACCTCTAATGGAGACATTGATGATCTTTAAATTCATAAGTGCTTCCCTTTGGGGTTATCTTGGTTCTGTGGTATCATCTACCATATTATCCTCTGTCACTATTATTACTTTGACTTTAGCACTGACTTGTCCTTTAAATACAGTAAGTGCTACTTGTTGGGGTAGTTTTATTTGACCAGTGCACCTAACAAGAACTCAATCATGGCGGTCATAAAACAAGAAGGATCTGTGTAAACAAATCAAGATTACCTCTAATGGAGACATTGATGATCTTTAAATTCATAAGTGCTTCCCTTTGGGGTTATCTTGGTTCTGTGGTATCATCTCTTACATTTTGTCAATAATGTTACTGTGACATTTTGATGTTAAGTGACACATGTATCTTGTGGTAAAACAAACAAATGAAAGCACCAGTCAACTAATAACATGCAAATAGTTTGCATGTAATCTGGTGGTGAGCAATGTGTGAAGTACCATGAAACTACGACCCAGGACACCCCCTATATAAGGTTTTCTATTTCTGCCATTCATAGCATTCCTACAAGCTGGAGGAGGACACAAGGCATAGAGCAGTAGGTAAGAGCCCATTATGGGGGAAACAGTGTTTTAACTTGTGTCACTATTATTACTTTAACTTTAGCACTGACTTGTCTTTTAAATTCAGTAAGTGCTACTTGTTGCAGTAGTTTTAATTGACTGGTGCACATACTCGATTGGTGGAAATAAACACTGATTAACTCATAGCATAGAAGAGTTGACTCATGCACACAAAAATAGCTCCACCTTGATGGAAGCAACAAACTCAGATGTGGTTGAAAGTTGGTGGGCGTAAGCAAACTCAGATTACCTCAAATGGAGGCATTGATGATGTTTAAATTCATAAGTGCATCTCTTTGGGGTTGTCTTGGTTCTGTATATTCATCTACCATATTATCCTCTGTCACTATTATTACTTTGACTTTAGCACTGACTTGTCCTTTAAATACAGTAAGTGCTACTTGTTGGGGTAGTTTTATTTGACCAGTGCACCTAACAAGAACTCAATCATGATGGTTGGAAACTCAATTTAACTATGGTTGTTTTATGTCACTATTATTACTTTGACTTTAGCACTGACTTGTCCTTTAAATACAGTAAGTGCTACTTGTTGGGGTAGTTTTATTTGACCAGTGCACCTAACAAGAACTCAATCATGGCGGTCATAAAACAAGAAGGATCTGTGTAAACAAATCAAGATGACCTCTAATGGAGATATTGATGATCTTTAAATTCATAAGTGCTTCCCTTTGGGGTTATCTTGGTTCTGTGGTATCATCTACCATATTATCCTCTGTCACTATTATTACTTTGACTTTAGCACTGACTTTTACTAAATACAGTAAGTGCTACTTGTTGGGGTAGTTTTATTTGACCAGTGCATCTAACAAGAACTCAATCATGGCGGTCATAAAACAAGAAGGATCTGTGTAAACAAATCAAGATGACCTCTAATGGAGATATTGATGATCTTTAAATTCATAAGTGCTTCCCTTTGGGGTTATCTTGGTTCTGTGGTATCATCTACCATATTATCCTCTGTCACTATTATTACTTTGACTTTAGCACTGACTTGTCCTTTAAATACAGTAAGTGCTACTTGTTGGGGTAGTTTTATTTGACCAGTGCACCTAACAAGAACTCAATCATGGCCGTCATAAAACAAGAAGGATCTGTGTAAACAAATCAAGATTACCTCTAATGGAGACATTGATGATCTTTAAATTCATAAGTGCTTCCCTTTGGGGTTATCTTGGTTCTGTGGTATCATCTACCATATTATCCTCTGTCACTATTATTACTTTGACTTTAGCACTGACTTGTCCTTTAAATACAGTAAGTGCTACTTGTTGGGGTAGTTTTATTTGACCAGTGCACCTAACAAGAACTCAATCATGATGGTTGGATACTCAATGTAACTATGATTGTTTTATGTCACTATTATTACTTTGACTTTAGCACTGACTTGTCCTTTAAATACAGTAAGTGCTACTTGTTGGGGTAGTTTTATTTGACCAGTGCACCTAACAAGAACTCAATCATGATGGTTGGAAACTCAATTTAACTATGGTTGTTTTATGTCACTATTATTACTTTGACTTTAGCACTGACTTGTCCTTTAAATACAGTAAGTGCTACTTGTTGGGGTAGTTTTATTTGACCAGTGCACCTAACAAGAACTCAATCATGGCGGTCATAAAACAAGAAGGATCTGTGTAAACAAATCAAGATGACCTCTAATGGAGATATTGATGATCTTTAAATTCATAAGTGCTTCCCTTTGGGGTTATCTTGGTTCTGTGGTATCATCTACCATATTATCCTCTGTCACTATTATTACTTTGACTTTAGCACTGACTTTTACTAAATACAGTAAGTGCTACTTGTTGGGGTAGTTTTATTTGACCAGTGCATCTAACAAGAACTCAATCATGGCGGTCATAAAACAAGAAGGATCTGTGTAAACAAATCAAGATGACCTCTAATGGAGATATTGATGATCTTTAAATTCATAAGTGCTTCCCTTTGGGGTTATCTTGGTTCTGTGGTATCATCTACCATATTATCCTCTGTCACTATTATTACTTTGACTTTAGCACTGACTTGTCCTTTAAATACAGTAAGTGCTACTTGTTGGGGTAGTTTTATTTGACCAGGGCACCTAACAAGAACTCAATCATGGCGGTCATAAAACAAGAAGGATCTGTGTAAACAAATCAAGATTACCTCTAATGGAGACATTGATGATCTTTAAATTCATAAGTGCTTCCCTTTGGGGTTATCTTGGTTCTGTGGTATCATCTACCATATTATCCTCTGTCACTATTATTACTTTGACTTTAGCACTGACTTGTCCTTTAAATACAGTAAGTGCTACTTGTTGGGGTAGTTTTATTTGACCAGTGCACCTAACAAGAACTCAATCATGATGGTTGGATACTCAATGTAACTATGATTGTTTTATGTCACTATTATTACTTTGACTTTAGCACTGACTTGTCCTTTAAATACAGTAAGTGCTACTTGTTGGGGTAGTTTTATTTGACCAGTGCACCTAACAAGAACTCAATCATGATGGTTGGAAACTCAATTTAACTATGGTTGTTTTATGTCACTATTATTACTTTGACTTTAGCACTGACTTGTCCTTTAAATACAGTAAGTGCTACTTGTTGGGGTAGTTTTATTTGACCAGTGCACCTAACAAGAACTCAATCATGGCGGTCATAAAACAAGAAGGATCTGTGTAAACAAATCAAGATTACCTCTAATGGAGACATTGATGATCTTTAAATTCATAAGTGCTTCCCTTTGGGGTTATCTTGGTTCTGTGGTATCATCTACCATATTATCCTCTGTCACTATTATTACTTTGACTTTAGCACTGACTTGTCCTTTAAATACAGTAAGTGCTACTTGTTGGGGTAGTTTTATTTGACCAGTGCACCTAACAAGAACTCAATCATGATGGTTGGATACTCAATGTAACTATGATTGTTTTATGTCACTATTATTACTTTGACTTTAGCACTGACTTGTCCTTTAAATACAGTAAGTGCTACTTGTTGGGGTAGTTTTATTTGACCAGTGCACCTAACAAGAACTCAATCATGGCGATCATAAAACAAGAAGGATCTGTGTAAACAAATCAAGATTACCTCTAATGGAGACATTGATGATCTTTAAATTCATAAGTGCTTCCCTTTGGGGTTATCTTGGTTCTGTGGTATCATCTACCATATTATCCTCTGTCACTATTATTACTTTGACTTTAGCACTGACTTGTCCTTTAAATACAGTAAGTGCTACTTGTTGGGGTAGTTTTATTTGACCAGTGCACCTAACAAGAACTCAATCATGATGGTTGGATACTCAATGTAACTATGATTGTTTTATGTCACTATTATTACTTTGACTTTAGCACTGACTTGTCCTTTAAATACAGTAAGTGCTACTTGTTGGGGTAGTTTTATTTGACCAGTGCACCTAACAAGAACTCAATCATGATGGTTGGATACTCAATGTAACTATGATTGTTTTATGTCACTATTATTACTTTGACTTTAGCACTGACTTGTCCTTTAAATACAGTAAGTGCTACTTGTTGGGGTAGTTTTATTTGACCAGTGCACCTAACAAGAACTCAATCATGGCGGTCATAAAACAAGAAGGATCTGTGTAAACAAATCAAGATTACCTCTAATGGAGACATTGATGATCTTTAAATTCATAAGTGCTTCCCTTTGGGGTTATCTTGGTTCTGTGGTATCATCTACCATATTATCCTCTGTCACTATTATTACTTTGACTTTAGCACTGACTTGTGCTTTAAATACAGTAAGTGCTACTTGTTGGGGTAGTTTTATTTGACCAGTGCACCTAACAAGAACTCAATCATGATGGTTGGATACGCAATGTAACTATGATTGTTTTATGTCACTATTATTACTTTGACTTTAGCACTGACTTGTCCTTTAAATACAGTAAGTGCTACTTGTTGGGGTAGTTTTATTTGACCAGTGCACCTAACAAGAACTCAATCATGGCGGTCATAAAACAAGAAGGATCTGTGTAAACAAATCAAGATTACCTCTAATGGAGACATTGATGATCTTTAAATTCATAAGTGCTTCCCTTTGGGGTTATCTTGGTTCTGTGGTATCATCTCTTACATTTTGTCAATAATGTTACTGTGACATTTTGATGTTAAGAGACACATGTATCTTGTGGTAAAACAAACAAATGAAAGCACCAGTCAACTAATAACATGCAAATGGCTTGCATGTAATCTGGTGGTGAGCAATGTGTGAAGTACCATGAAATTACGACCCAGGACACCCCCTATATAAGGTTTTCTATTTCTGCCATTCATAGCATTCCTACAAGCTGGAGGAGGACACAAGGCATAGAGCAGTAGGTAAGAGCCCATTATGGGGGAAACAGTGTTTTAACTTGTGTCACTATTATTACTTTAACTTTAGCACTGACTTGTCTTTTAAATTCAGTAAGTGCTACTTGTTGGGGTAGTTTTAATTGACTGGTGCACATACTCGATTGGTGGAAATAAACACTGATTAACTCATAGCATAGAAGAGTTGACTCATGCACACAAAAATAGCTCCACCTTGATGGAAGCAACAAACTCAGATGTGGTTGAAAGTTGGTGGGCGTAAGCAAACTCAGATTACCTCAAATGGAGGCATTGATGATGTTTAAATTCATAAGTGCATCTCTTTGGGGTTGTCTTGGTTCTGTATATTCATCTACCATATTATCCTCTGTCACTATTATTACTTTGACTTTAGCACTGACTTGTCCTTTAAATACAGTAAGTGCTACTTGTTGGGGTAGTTTTATTTGACCAGTGCACCTAACAAGAACTCAATCATGGCGGTCATAAAACAAGAAGGATCTGTGTAAACAAATCAAGATTACCTCTAATGGAGACATTGATGATCTTTAAATTCATAAGTGCTTCCCTTTGGGGTTATCTTGGTTCTGTGGTATCATCTACCATATTATCCTCTGTCACTATTATTACTTTGACTTTAGCACTGACTTGTCCTTTAAATACAGTAAGTGCTACTTGTTGGGGTAGTTTTATTTGACCAGTGCACCTAACAAGAACTCAATCATGATGGTTGGATACTCAATGTAACTATGATTGTTTTATGTCACTATTATTACTTTGACTTTAGCACTGACTTGTCCTTTAAATACAGTAAGTGCTACTTGTTGGGGTAGTTTTATTTGACCAGTGCACCTAACAAGAACTCAATCATGGCGATCATAAAACAAGAAGGATCTGTGTAAACAAATCAAGATTACCTCTAATGGAGACATTGATGATCTTTAAATTCATAAGTGCTTCCCTTTGGGGTTATCTTGGTTCTGTGGTATCATCTACCATATTATCCTCTGTCACTATTATTACTTTGACTTTAGCACTGACTTGTCCTTTAAATACAGTAAGTGCTACTTGTTGGGGTAGTTTTATTTGACCAGTGCACCTAACAAGAACTCAATCATGATGGTTGGATACTCAATGTAACTATGATTGTTTTATGTCACTATTATTACTTTGACTTTAGCACTGACTTGTCCTTTAAATACAGTAAGTGCTACTTGTTGGGGTAGTTTTATTTGACCAGTGCACCTAACAAGAACTCAATCATGATGGTTGGATACTCAATGTAACTATGATTGTTTTATGTCACTATTATTACTTTGACTTTAGCACTGACTTGTCCTTTAAATACAGTAAGTGCTACTTGTTGGGGTAGTTTTATTTGACCAGTGCACCTAACAAGAACTCAATCATGGCGGTCATAAAACAAGAAGGATCTGTGTAAACAAATCAAGATTACCTCTAATGGAGACATTGATGATCTTTAAATTCATAAGTGCTTCCCTTTGGGGTTATCTTGGTTCTGTGGTATCATCTACCATATTATCCTCTGTCACTATTATTACTTTGACTTTAGCACTGACTTGTGCTTTAAATACAGTAAGTGCTACTTGTTGGGGTAGTTTTATTTGACCAGTGCACCTAACAAGAACTCAATCATGATGGTTGGAAACTCAATTTAACTATGGTTGTTTTATGTCACTATTATTACTTTGACTTTAGCACTGACTTGTCCTTTAAATACAGTAAGTGCTACTTGTTGGGGTAGTTTTATTTGACCAGTGCACCTAACAAGAACTCAATCATGGCGGTCATAAAACAAGAAGGATCTGTGTAAACAAATCAAGATTACCTCTAATGGAGACATTGATGATCTTTAAATTCATAAGTGCTTCCCTTTGGGGTTATCTTGGTTCTGTGGTATCATCTACCATATTATCCTCTGTCACTATTATTACTTTGACTTTAGCACTGACTTGTCCTTTAAATACAGTAAGTGCTACTTGTTGGGGTAGTTTTATTTGACCAGTGCACCTAACAAGAACTCAATCATGATGGTTGGAAACTCAATTTAACTATGGTTGTTTTATGTCACTATTATTACTTTGACTTTAGCACTGACTTGTCCTTTAAAAACAGTAAGTGCTACTTGTTGGGGTAGTTTTATTTGACCAGTGCACCTAACAAGAACTCAATCATGGCGGTCATAAAACAAGAAGGATCTGTGTAAACAAATCAAGATTACCTCTAATGGAGACATTGATGATCTTTAAATTCATAAGTGCTTCCCTTTGGGGTTATCTTGGTTCTGTGGTATCCTCTACCATATTATCCTCTGTCACTATTATTACTTTGACTTTAGCACTGACTTGTCCTTTAAATACAGTAAGTGCTACTTGTTGGGGTAGTTTTATTTGACCAGTGCACCTAACAAGAACTCAATCATGGCGGTCATAAAACAAGAAGGATCTGTGTAAACAAATCAAGATTACCTCTAATGGAGACATTGATGATCTTTAAATTCATAAGTGCTTCCCTTTGGGGTTATCTTGGTTCTGTGGTATCATCTCTTACATTTTGTCAATAATGTTACTGTGACATTTTGATGTTAAGAGACACATGTATCTTGTGGTAAAACAAACAAATGAAAGCACCAGTCAACTAATAACATGCAAATGGCTTGCATGTAATCTGGTGGTGAGCAATGTGTGAAGTACCATGAAACTACGACCCAGGACACCCCCTATATAAGGTTTTCTATTTCTGCCATTCATAGCATTCCTACAAGCTGGAGGAGGACACAAGGCATAGATCAGTAGGTAAGAGCCCATTATGGGTGAAACAGTGTTTTAACTTGTGTCACTATTATTACTTTAACTTTAGCACTGACTTGTCTTTTAAATTCAGTAAGTGCTACTTGTTGGGGTAGTTTTAATTGACTGGTGCACATACTCGATTGGTGGAAATAAACACTGATGAACTCATAGCATAGAAGAGTTGACTCATGCACACAAAAATAGCTCCACCTTGATGGAAGCAACAAACTCAGATGTGGTTGAAAGTTGGTGGGCGTAAGCAAACTCAGATTACCTCAAATGGAGGCATTGATGATGTTTAAATTCATAAGTGCATCTCTTTGGGGTTGTCTTGGTTCTGTATATTCATCTACCATATTATCCTCTGTCACTATTATTACTTTGACTTTAGCACTGACTTGTCCTTTAAATACAGTAAGTGCTACTTGTTGGGGTAGTTTTATTTGACCAGTGCACCTAACAAGAACTCAATCATGATGGTTGGAAACTCAATTTAACTATGGTTGTTTTATGTCACTATTATTACTTTGACTTTAGCACTGACTTGTCCTTTAAATACAGTAAGTGCTACTTGTTGGGGTAGTTTTATTTGACCAGTGCACCTAACAAGAACTCAATCATGGCGGTCATAAAACAAGAAGGATCTGTGTAAACAAATCAAGATTACCTCTAATGGAGACATTGATGATCTTTAAATTCATAAGTGCTTCCCTTTGGGGTTATCTTGGTTCTGTGGTATCATCTACCATATTATCCTCTGTCACTATTATTACTTTGACTTTAGCACTGACTTGTGCTTTAAATACAGTAAGTGCTACTTGTTGGGGTAGTTTTATTTGACCAGTGCACCTAACAAGAACTCAATCATGATGGTTGGATACGCAATGTAACTATGATTGTTTTATGTCACTATTATTACTTTGACTTTAGCACTGACTTGTCCTTTAAATACAGTAAGTGCTACTTGTTGGGGTAGTTTTATTTGACCAGTGCACCTAACAAGAACTCAATCATGGCGGTCATAAAACAAGAAGGATCTGTGTAAACAAATCAAGATTACCTCTAATGGAGACATTGATGATCTTTAAATTCATAAGTGCTTCCCTTTGGGGTTATCTTGGTTCTGTGGTATCATCTCTTACATTTTGTCAATAATGTTACTGTGACATTTTGATGTTAAGAGACACATGTATCTTGTGGTAAAACAAACAAATGAAAGCACCAGTCAACTAATAACATGCAAATGGCTTGCATGTAATCTGGTGGTGAGCAATGTGTGAAGTACCATGAAACTACGACCCAGGACACCCCCTATATAAGGTTTTCTATTTCTGCCATTCATAGCATTCCTACAAGCTGGAGGAGGACACAAGGCATAGATCAGTAGGTAAGAGCCCATTATGGGGGAAACAGTGTTTTAACTTGTGTCACTATTATTACTTTAACTTTAGCACTGACTTGTCTTTTAAATTCAGTAAGTGCTACTTGTTGGGGTAGTTTTAATTGACTGGTGCACATACTCGATTGGTGGAAATAAACACTGATGAACTCATATCATAGAAGAGTTGACTCATGCACACAAAAATAGCTCCACCTTGATGGAAGCAACAAACTCAGATGTGGTTGAAAGTTGGTGGGCGTAAGCAAACTCAGATTACCTCAAATGGAGGCATTGATGATGTTTAAATTCATAAGTGCATCTCTTTGGGGTTGTCTTGGTTCTGTATATTCATCTACCATATTATCCTCTGTCACTATTATTACTTTGACTTTAGCACTGACTTGTCCTTTAAATACAGTAAGTGCTACTTGTTGGGGTAGTTTTATTTGACCAGTGCACCTAACAAGAACTCAATCATGGCGGTCATAAAACAAGAAGGATCTGTGTAAACAAATCAAGATTACCTCTAATGGAGACATTGATGATCTTTAAATTCATAAGTGCTTCCCTTTGGGGTTATCTTGGTTCTGTGGTATCATCTACCATATTATCCTCTGTCACTATTATTACTTTGACTTTAGCACTGACTTGTCCTTTAAATACAGTAAGTGCTACTTGTTGGGGTAGTTTTATTTGACCAGTGCACCTAACAAGAACTCAATCATGATGGTTGGATACTCAATGTAACTATGATTGTTTTATGTCACTATTATTACTTTGACTTTAGCACTGACTTGTCCTTTAAATACAGTAAGTGCTACTTGTTGGGGTAGTTTTATTTGACCAGTGCACCTAACAAGAACTCAATCATGGCGGTCATAAAACAAGAAGGATCTGTGTAAACAAATCAAGATTACCTCTAATGGAGACATTGATGATCTTTAAATTCATAAGTGCTTCCCTTTGGGGTTATCTTGGTTCTGTGGTATCATCTACCATATTATCCTCTGTCACTATTATTACTTTGACTTTAGCACTGACTTGTCCTTTAAATACAGTAAGTGCTACTTGTTGGGGTAGTTTTATTTGACCAGTGCACCTAACAAGAACTCAATCATGATGGTTGGATACTCAATGTAACTATGATTGTTTTATGTCACTATTATTACTTTGACTTTAGCACTGACTTGTCCTTTAAATACAGTAAGTGCTACTTGTTGGGGTAGTTTTATTTGACCAGTGCACCTAACAAGAACTCAATCATGATGGTTGGATACTCAATGTAACTATGATTGTTTTATGTCACTATTATTACTTTGACTTTAGCACTGACTTGTCCTTTAAATACAGTAAGTGCTACTTGTTGGGGTAGTTTTATTTGACCAGTGCACCTAACAAGAACTCAATCATGGCGGTCATAAAACAAGAAGGATCTGTGTAAACAAATCAAGATTACCTCTAATGGAGACATTGATGATCTTTAAATTCATAAGTGCTTCCCTTTGGGGTTATCTTGGTTCTGTGGTATCATCTACCATATTATCCTCTGTCACTATTATTACTTTGACTTTAGCACTGACTTGTGCTTTAAATACAGTAAGTGCTACTTGTTGGGGTAGTTTTATTTGACCAGTGCACCTAACAAGAACTCAATCATGATGGTTGGATACGCAATGTAACTATGATTGTTTTATGTCACTATTATTACTTTGACTTTAGCACTGACTTGTCCTTTAAATACAGTAAGTGCTACTTGTTGGGGTAGTTTTATTTGACCAGTGCACCTAACAAGAACTCAATCATGGCGGTCATAAAACAAGAAGGATCTGTGTAAACAAATCAAGATTACCTCTAATGGAGACATTGATGATCTTTAAATTCATAAGTGCTTCCCTTTGGGGTTATCTTGGTTCTGTGGTATCATCTCTTACATTTTGTCAATAATGTTACTGTGACATTTTGATGTTAAGAGACACATGTATCTTGTGGTAAAACAAACAAATGAAAGCACCAGTCAACTAATAACATGCAAATGGCTTGCATGTAATCTGGTGGTGAGCAATGTGTGAAGTACCATGAAATTACGACCCAGGACACCCCCTATATAAGGTTTTCTATTTCTGCCATTCATAGCATTCCTACAAGCTGGAGGAGGACACAAGGCATAGATCAGTAGGTAAGAGCCCATTATGGGGGAAACAGTGTTTTAACTTGTGTCACTATTATTACTTTAACTTTAGCACTGACTTGTCTTTTAAATTCAGTAAGTGCTACTTGTTGGGGTAGTTTTAATTGACTGGTGCACATACTCGATTGGTGGAAATAAACACTGATGAACTCATAGCATAGAAGAGTTGACTCATGCACACAAAAATAGCTCCACCTTGATGGAAGCAACAAACTCAGATGTGGTTGAAAGTTGGTGGGCGTAAGCAAACTCAGATTACCTCAAATGGAGGCATTGATGATGTTTAAATTCATAAGTGCATCTCTTTGGGGTTGTCTTGGTTCTGTATATTCATCTACCATATTATCCTCTGTCACTATTATTACTTTGACTTTAGCACTGACTTGTCCTTTAAATACAGTAAGTGCTACTTGTTGGGGTAGTTTTATTTGACCAGTGCACCTAACAAGAACTCAATCATGATGGTTGGAAACTCAATTTAACTATGGTTGTTTTATGTCACTATTATTACTTTGACTTTAGCACTGACTTGTCCTTTAAATACAGTAAGTGCTACTTGTTGGGGTAGTTTTATTTGACCAGTGCACCTAACAAGAACTCAATCATGGCGGTCATAAAACAAGAAGGATCTGTGTAAACAAATCAAGATTACCTCTAATGGAGACATTGATGATCTTTAAATTCATAAGTGCTTCCCTTTGGGGTTATCTTGGTTCTGTGGTATCATCTACCATATTATCCTCTGTCACTATTATTACTTTGACTTTAGCACTGACTTGTCCTTTAAATACAGTAAGTGCTACTTGTTGGGGTAGTTTTATTTGACCAGTGCACCTAACAAGAACTCAATCATGATGGTTGGAAACTCAATTTAACTATGGTTGTTTTATGTCACTATTATTACTTTGACTTTAGCACTGACTTGTCCTTTAAATACAGTAAGTGCTACTTGTTGGGGTAGTTTTATTTGACCAGTGCACCTAACAAGAACTCAATCATGGCGGTCATAAAACAAGAAGGATCTGTGTAAACAAATCAAGATTACCTCTAATGGAGACATTGATGATCTTTAAATTCATAAGTGCTTCCCTTTGGGGTTATCTTGGTTCTGTGGTATCATCTACCATATTATCCTCTGTCACTATTATTACTTTGACTTTAGCACTGACTTGTCCTTTAAATACAGTAAGTGCTACTTGTTGGGGTAGTTTTATTTGACCAGTGCACCTAACAAGAACTCAATCATGATGGTTGGAAACTCAATTTAACTATGGTTGTTTTATGTCACTATTATTACTTTGACTTTAGCACTGACTTGTCCTTTAAATACAGTAAGTGCTACTTGTTGGGGTAGTTTTATTTGACCAGTGCACCTAACAAGAACTCAATCATGGCGGTCATAAAACAAGAAGGATCTGTGTAAACAAATCAAGATTACCTCTAATGGAGACATTGATGATCTTTAAATTCATAAGTGCTTCCCTTTGGGGTTATCTTGGTTCTGTGGTATCATCTACCATATTATCCTCTGTCACTATTATTACTTTGACTTTAGCACTGACTTGTCCTTTAAATACAGTAAGTGCTACTTGTTGGGGTAGTTTTATTTGACCAGTGCACCTAACAAGAACTCAATCATGGCGGTCATAAAACAAGAAGGATCTGTGTAAACAAATCAAGATTACCTCTAATGGAGACATTGATGATCTTTAAATTCATAAGTGCTTCCCTTTGGGGTTATCTTGGTTCTGTGGTATCCTCTACCATATTATCCTCTGTCACTATTATTACTTTGACTTTAGCACTGACTTGTCCTTTAAATACAGTAAGTGCTACTTGTTGGGGTAGTTTTATTTGACCAGTGCACCTAACAAGAACTCAATCATGGCGGTCATAAAACAAGAAGGATCTGTGTAAACAAATCAAGATTACCTCTAATGGAGACATTGATGATCTTTAAATTCATAAGTGCTTCCCTTTGGGGTTATCTTGGTTCTGTGGTATCATCTCTTACATTTTGTCAATAATGTTACTGTGACATTTTGATGTTAAGAGACACATGTATCTTGTGGTAAAACAAACAAATGAAAGCACCAGTCAACTAATAACATGCAAATGGCTTGCATGTAATCTGGTGGTGAGCAATGTGTGAAGTACCATGAAACTACGACCCAGGACACCCCCTATATAAGGTTTTCTATTTCTGCCATTCATAGCATTCCTACAAGCTGGAGGAGGACACAAGGCATAGATCAGTAGGTAAGAGCCCATTATGGGTGAAACAGTGTTTTAACTTGTGTCACTATTATTACTTTAACTTTAGCACTGACTTGTCTTTTAAATTCAGTAAGTGCTACTTGTTGGGGTAGTTTTAATTGACTGGTGCACATACTCGATTGGTGGAAATAAACACTGATGAACTCATAGCATAGAAGAGTTGACTCATGCACACAAAAATAGCTCCACCTTGATGGAAGCAACAAACTCAGATGTGGTTGAAAGTTGGTGGGCGTAAGCAAACTCAGATTACCTCAAATGGAGGCATTGATGATGTTTAAATTCATAAGTGCATCTCTTTGGGGTTGTCTTGGTTCTGTATATTCATCTACCATATTATCCTCTGTCACTATTATTACTTTGACTTTAGCACTGACTTGTCCTTTAAATACAGTAAGTGCTACTTGTTGGGGTAGTTTTATTTGACCAGTGCACCTAACAAGAACTCAATCATGATGGTTGGAAACTCAATTTAACTATGGTTGTTTTATGTCACTATTATTACTTTGACTTTAGCACTGACTTGTCCTTTAAATACAGTAAGTGCTACTTGTTGGGGTAGTTTTATTTGACCAGTGCACCTAACAAGAACTCAATCATGGCGGTCATAAAACAAGAAGGATCTGTGTAAACAAATCAAGATTACCTCTAATGGAGACATTGATGATCTTTAAATTCATAAGTGCTTCCCTTTGGGGTTATCTTGGTTCTGTGGTATCATCTACCATATTATCCTCTGTCACTATTATTACTTTGACTTTAGCACTGACTTGTCCTTTAAATACAGTAAGTGCTACTTGTTGGGGTAGTTTTATTTGACCAGTGCACCTAACAAGAACTCAATCATGATGGTTGGAAACTCAATTTAACTATGGTTGTTTTATGTCACTATTATTACTTTGACTTTAGCACTGACTTGTCCTTTAAATACAGTAAGTGCTACTTGTTGGGGTAGTTTTATTTGACCAGTGCACCTAACAAGAACTCAATCATGGCGGTCATAAAACAAGAAGGATCTGTGTAAACAAATCAAGATTACCTCTAATGGAGACATTGATGATCTTTAAATTCATAAGTGCTTCCCTTTGGGGTTATCTTGGTTCTGTGGTATCATCTACCATATTATCCTCTGTCACTATTATTACTTTGACTTTAGCACTGACTTGTCCTTTAAATACAGTAAGTGCTACTTGTTGGGGTAGTTTTATTTGACCAGTGCACCTAACAAGAACTCAATCATGATGGTTGGAAACTCAATTTAACTATGGTTGTTTTATGTCACTATTATTACTTTGACTTTAGCACTGACTTGTCCTTTAAATACAGTAAGTGCTACTTGTTGGGGTAGTTTTATTTGACCAGTGCACCTAACAAGAACTCAATCATGGCGGTCATAAAACAAGAAGGATCTGTGTAAACAAATCAAGATTACCTCTAATGGAGACATTGATGATCTTTAAATTCATAAGTGCTTCCCTTTGGGGTTATCTTGGTTCTGTGGTATCATCTACCATATTATCCTCTGTCACTATTATTACTTTGACTTTAGCACTGACTTGTCCTTTAAATACAGTAAGTGCTACTTGTTGGGGTAGTTTTATTTGACCAGTGCACCTAACAAGAACTCAATCATGGCGGTCATAAAACAAGAAGGATCTGTGTAAACAAATCAAGATTACCTCTAATGGAGACATTGATGATCTTTAAATTCATAAGTGCTTCCCTTTGGGGTTATCTTGGTTCTGTGGTATCCTCTACCATATTATCCTCTGTCACTATTATTACTTTGACTTTAGCACTGACTTGTCCTTTAAATACAGTAAGTGCTACTTGTTGGGGTAGTTTTATTTGACCAGTGCACCTAACAAGAACTCAATCATGGCGGTCATAAAACAAGAAGGATCTGTGTAAACAAATCAAGATTACCTCTAATGGAGACATTGATGATCTTTAAATTCATAAGTGCTTCCCTTTGGGGTTATCTTGGTTCTGTGGTATCATCTACCATATTATCCTCTGTCACTATTATTACTTTGACTTTAGCACTGACTTGTCCTTTAAATACAGTAAGTGCTACTTGTTGGGGTAGTTTTATTTGACCAGTGCACCTAACAAGAACTCAATCATGATGGTTGGATACTCAATGTAACTATGATTGTTTTATGTCACTATTATTACTTTGACTTTAGCACTGACTTGTCCTTTAAATACAGTAAGTGCTACTTGTTGGGGTAGTTTTATTTGACCAGTGCACCTAACAAGAACTCAATCATGGCGGTCATAAAACAAGAAGGATCTGTGTAAACAAATCAAGATTACCTCTAATGGAGACATTGATGATCTTTAAATTCATAAGTGCTTCCCTTTGGGGTTATCTTGGTTCTGTGGTATCATCTACCATATTATCCTCTGTCACTATTATTACTTTGACTTTAGCACTGACTTGTCCTTTAAATACAGTAAGTGCTACTTGTTGGGGTAGTTTTATTTGACCAGTGCACCTAACAAGAACTCAATCATGATGGTTGGATACTCAATGTAACTATGATTGTTTTATGTCACTATTATTACTTTGACTTTAGCACTGACTTGTCCTTTAAATACAGTAAGTGCTACTTGTTGGGGTAGTTTTATTTGACCAGTGCACCTAACAAGAACTCAATCATGATGGTTGGATACTCAATGTAACTATGATTGTTTTATGTCACTATTATTACTTTGACTTTAGCACTGACTTGTCCTTTAAATACAGTAAGTGCTACTTGTTGGGGTAGTTTTATTTGACCAGTGCACCTAACAAGAACTCAATCATGGCGGTCATAAAACAAGAAGGATCTGTGTAAACAAATCAAGATTACCTCTAATGGAGACATTGATGATCTTTAAATTCATAAGTGCTTCCCTTTGGGGTTATCTTGGTTCTGTGGTATCATCTACCATATTATCCTCTGTCACTATTATTACTTTGACTTTAGCACTGACTTGTGCTTTAAATACAGTAAGTGCTACTTGTTGGGGTAGTTTTATTTGACCAGTGCACCTAACAAGAACTCAATCATGATGGTTGGATACGCAATGTAACTATGATTGTTTTATGTCACTATTATTACTTTGACTTTAGCACTGACTTGTCCTTTAAATACAGTAAGTGCTACTTGTTGGGGTAGTTTTATTTGACCAGTGCACCTAACAAGAACTCAATCATGGCGGTCATAAAACAAGAAGGATCTGTGTAAACAAATCAAGATTACCTCTAATGGAGACATTGATGATCTTTAAATTCATAAGTGCTTCCCTTTGGGGTTATCTTGGTTCTGTGGTATCATCTCTTACATTTTGTCAATAATGTTACTGTGACATTTTGATGTTAAGAGACACATGTATCTTGTGGTAAAACAAACAAATGAAAGCACCAGTCAACTAATAACATGCAAATGGCTTGCATGTAATCTGGTGGTGAGCAATGTGTGAAGTACCATGAAATTACGACCCAGGACACCCCCTATATAAGGTTTTCTATTTCTGCCATTCATAGCATTCCTACAAGCTGGAGGAGGACACAAGGCATAGATCAGTAGGTAAGAGCCCATTATGGGGGAAACAGTGTTTTAACTTGTGTCACTATTATTACTTTAACTTTAGCACTGACTTGTCTTTTAAATTCAGTAAGTGCTACTTGTTGGGGTAGTTTTAATTGACTGGTGCACATACTCGATTGGTGGAAATAAACACTGATGAACTCATAGCATAGAAGAGTTGACTCATGCACACAAAAATAGCTCCACCTTGATGGAAGCAACAAACTCAGATGTGGTTGAAAGTTGGTGGGCGTAAGCAAACTCAGATTACCTCAAATGGAGGCATTGATGATGTTTAAATTCATAAGTGCATCTCTTTGGGGTTGTCTTGGTTCTGTATATTCATCTACCATATTATCCTCTGTCACTATTATTACTTTGACTTTAGCACTGACTTGTCCTTTAAATACAGTAAGTGCTACTTGTTGGGGTAGTTTTATTTGACCAGTGCACCTAACAAGAACTCAATCATGATGGTTGGAAACTCAATTTAACTATGGTTGTTTTATGTCACTATTATTACTTTGACTTTAGCACTGACTTGTCCTTTAAATACAGTAAGTGCTACTTGTTGGGGTAGTTTTATTTGACCAGTGCACCTAACAAGAACTCAATCATGGCGGTCATAAAACAAGAAGGATCTGTGTAAACAAATCAAGATTACCTCTAATGGAGACATTGATGATCTTTAAATTCATAAGTGCTTCCCTTTGGGGTTATCTTGGTTCTGTGGTATCATCTACCATATTATCCTCTGTCACTATTATTACTTTGACTTTAGCACTGACTTGTCCTTTAAATACAGTAAGTGCTACTTGTTGGGGTAGTTTTATTTGACCAGTGCACCTAACAAGAACTCAATCATGATGGTTGGAAACTCAATTTAACTATGGTTGTTTTATGTCACTATTATTACTTTGACTTTAGCACTGACTTGTCCTTTAAATACAGTAAGTGCTACTTGTTGGGGTAGTTTTATTTGACCAGTGCACCTAACAAGAACTCAATCATGGCGGTCATAAAACAAGAAGGATCTGTGTAAACAAATCAAGATTACCTCTAATGGAGACATTGATGATCTTTAAATTCATAAGTGCTTCCCTTTGGGGTTATCTTGGTTCTGTGGTATCATCTACCATATTATCCTCTGTCACTATTATTACTTTGACTTTAGCACTGACTTGTCCTTTAAATACAGTAAGTGCTACTTGTTGGGGTAGTTTTATTTGACCAGTGCACCTAACAAGAACTCAATCATGATGGTTGGAAACTCAATTTAACTATGGTTGTTTTATGTCACTATTATTACTTTGACTTTAGCACTGACTTGTCCTTTAAATACAGTAAGTGCTACTTGTTGGGGTAGTTTTATTTGACCAGTGCACCTAACAAGAACTCAATCATGGCGGTCATAAAACAAGAAGGATCTGTGTAAACAAATCAAGATTACCTCTAATGGAGACATTGATGATCTTTAAATTCATAAGTGCTTCCCTTTGGGGTTATCTTGGTTCTGTGGTATCATCTACCATATTATCCTCTGTCACTATTATTACTTTGACTTTAGCACTGACTTGTCCTTTAAATACAGTAAGTGCTACTTGTTGGGGTAGTTTTATTTGACCAGTGCACCTAACAAGAACTCAATCATGGCGGTCATAAAACAAGAAGGATCTGTGTAAACAAATCAAGATTACCTCTAATGGAGACATTGATGATCTTTAAATTCATAAGTGCTTCCCTTTGGGGTTATCTTGGTTCTGTGGTATCCTCTACCATATTATCCTCTGTCACTATTATTACTTTGACTTTAGCACTGACTTGTCCTTTAAATACAGTAAGTGCTACTTGTTGGGGTAGTTTTATTTGACCAGTGCACCTAACAAGAACTCAATCATGGCGGTCATAAAACAAGAAGGATCTGTGTAAACAAATCAAGATTACCTCTAATGGAGACATTGATGATCTTTAAATTCATAAGTGCTTCCCTTTGGGGTTATCTTGGTTCTGTGGTATCATCTCTTACATTTTGTCAATAATGTTACTGTGACATTTTGATGTTAAGAGACACATGTATCTTGTGGTAAAACAAACAAATGAAAGCACCAGTCAACTAATAACATGCAAATGGCTTGCATGTAATCTGGTGGTGAGCAATGTGTGAAGTACCATGAAACTACGACCCAGGACACCCCCTATATAAGGTTTTCTATTTCTGCCATTCATAGCATTCCTACAAGCTGGAGGAGGACACAAGGCATAGATCAGTAGGTAAGAGCCCATTATGGGTGAAACAGTGTTTTAACTTGTGTCACTATTATTACTTTAACTTTAGCACTGACTTGTCTTTTAAATTCAGTAAGTGCTACTTGTTGGGGTAGTTTTAATTGACTGGTGCACATACTCGATTGGTGGAAATAAACACTGATGAACTCATAGCATAGAAGAGTTGACTCATGCACACAAAAATAGCTCCACCTTGATGGAAGCAACAAACTCAGATGTGGTTGAAAGTTGGTGGGCGTAAGCAAACTCAGATTACCTCAAATGGAGGCATTGATGATGTTTAAATTCATAAGTGCATCTCTTTGGGGTTGTCTTGGTTCTGTATATTCATCTACCATATTATCCTCTGTCACTATTATTACTTTGACTTTAGCACTGACTTGTCCTTTAAATACAGTAAGTGCTACTTGTTGGGGTAGTTTTATTTGACCAGTGCACCTAACAAGAACTCAATCATGATGGTTGGAAACTCAATTTAACTATGGTTGTTTTATGTCACTATTATTACTTTGACTTTAGCACTGACTTGTCCTTTAAATACAGTAAGTGCTACTTGTTGGGGTAGTTTTATTTGACCAGTGCACCTAACAAGAACTCAATCATGGCGGTCATAAAACAAGAAGGATCTGTGTAAACAAATCAAGATTACCTCTAATGGAGACATTGATGATCTTTAAATTCATAAGTGCTTCCCTTTGGGGTTATCTTGGTTCTGTGGTATCATCTACCATATTATCCTCTGTCACTATTATTACTTTGACTTTAGCACTGACTTGTCCTTTAAATACAGTAAGTGCTACTTGTTGGGGTAGTTTTATTTGACCAGTGCACCTAACAAGAACTCAATCATGATGGTTGGAAACTCAATTTAACTATGGTTGTTTTATGTCACTATTATTACTTTGACTTTAGCACTGACTTGTCCTTTAAATACAGTAAGTGCTACTTGTTGGGGTAGTTTTATTTGACCAGTGCACCTAACAAGAACTCAATCATGGCGGTCATAAAACAAGAAGGATCTGTGTAAACAAATCAAGATTACCTCTAATGGAGACATTGATGATCTTTAAATTCATAAGTGCTTCCCTTTGGGGTTATCTTGGTTCTGTGGTATCATCTACCATATTATCCTCTGTCACTATTATTACTTTGACTTTAGCACTGACTTGTCCTTTAAATACAGTAAGTGCTACTTGTTGGGGTAGTTTTATTTGACCAGTGCACCTAACAAGAACTCAATCATGATGGTTGGAAACTCAATTTAACTATGGTTGTTTTATGTCACTATTATTACTTTGACTTTAGCACTGACTTGTCCTTTAAATACAGTAAGTGCTACTTGTTGGGGTAGTTTTATTTGACCAGTGCACCTAACAAGAACTCAATCATGGCGGTCATAAAACAAGAAGGATCTGTGTAAACAAATCAAGATTACCTCTAATGGAGACATTGATGATCTTTAAATTCATAAGTGCTTCCCTTTGGGGTTATCTTGGTTCTGTGGTATCATCTACCATATTATCCTCTGTCACTATTATTACTTTGACTTTAGCACTGACTTGTCCTTTAAATACAGTAAGTGCTACTTGTTGGGGTAGTTTTATTTGACCAGTGCACCTAACAAGAACTCAATCATGGCGGTCATAAAACAAGAAGGATCTGTGTAAACAAATCAAGATTACCTCTAATGGAGACATTGATGATCTTTAAATTCATAAGTGCTTCCCTTTGGGGTTATCTTGGTTCTGTGGTATCCTCTACCATATTATCCTCTGTCACTATTATTACTTTGACTTTAGCACTGACTTGTCCTTTAAATACAGTAAGTGCTACTTGTTGGGGTAGTTTTATTTGACCAGTGCACCTAACAAGAACTCAATCATGGCGGTCATAAAACAAGAAGGATCTGTGTAAACAAATCAAGATTACCTCTAATGGAGACATTGATGATCTTTAAATTCATAAGTGCTTCCCTTTGGGGTTATCTTGGTTCTGTGGTATCATCTCTTACATTTTGTCAATAATGTTACTGTGACATTTTGATGTTAAGAGACACATGTATCTTGTGGTAAAACAAACAAATGAAAGCACCAGTCAACTAATAACATGCAAATGGCTTGCATGTAATCTGGTGGTGAGCAATGTGTGAAGTACCATGAAACTACGACCCAGGACACCCCCTATATAAGGTTTTCTATTTCTGCCATTCATAGCATTCCTACAAGCTGGAGGAGGACACAAGGCATAGATCAGTAGGTAAGAGCCCATTATGGGTGAAACAGTGTTTTAACTTGTGTCACTATTATTACTTTAACTTTAGCACTGACTTGTCTTTTAAATTCAGTAAGTGCTACTTGTTGGGGTAGTTTTAATTGACTGGTGCACATACTCGATTGGTGGAAATAAACACTGATGAACTCATAGCATAGAAGAGTTGACTCATGCACACAAAAATAGCTCCACCTTGATGGAAGCAACAAACTCAGATGTGGTTGAAAGTTGGTGGGCGTAAGCAAACTCAGATTACCTCAAATGGAGGCATTGATGATGTTTAAATTCATAAGTGCATCTCTTTGGGGTTGTCTTGGTTCTGTATATTCATCTACCATATTATCCTCTGTCACTATTATTACTTTGACTTTAGCACTGACTTGTCCTTTAAATACAGTAAGTGCTACTTGTTGGGGTAGTTTTATTTGACCAGTGCACCTAACAAGAACTCAATCATGATGGTTGGAAACTCAATTTAACTATGGTTGTTTTATGTCACTATTATTACTTTGACTTTAGCACTGACTTGTCCTTTAAATACAGTAAGTGCTACTTGTTGGGGTAGTTTTATTTGACCAGTGCACCTAACAAGAACTCAATCATGGCGGTCATAAAACAAGAAGGATCTGTGTAAACAAATCAAGATTACCTCTAAATACAGTAAGTGCTACTTGTTGGGGTAGTTTTATTTGACCAGTGCACCTAACAAGAACTCAATCATGGCGGTCATAAAACAAGAAGGATCTGTGTAAACAAATCAAGATTACCTCTAATGGAGACATTGATGATCTTTAAATTCATAAGTGCTTCCCTTTGGGGTTATCTTGGTTCTGTGGTATCATCTCTTACATTTTGTCAATAATGTTACTGTGACATTTTGATGTTAAGAGACACATGTATCTTGTGGTAAAACAAACAAATGAAAGCACCAGTCAACTAATAACATGCAAATGGCTTGCATGTAATCTGGTGGTGAGCAATGTGTGAAGTACCATGAAACTACGACCCAGGACACCCCCTATATAAGGTTTTCTATTTCTGCCATTCATAGCATTCCTACAAGCTGGAGGAGGACACAAGGCATAGATCAGTAGGTAAGAGCCCATTATGGGGGAAACAGTGTTTTAACTTGTGTCACTATTATTACTTTAACTTTAGCACTGACTTGTCTTTTAAATTCAGTAAGTGCTACTTGTTGGGGTAGTTTTAATTGACTGGTGCACATACTCGATTGGTGGAAATAAACACTGATGAACTCATAGCATAGAAGAGTTGACTCATGCACACAAAAATAGCTCCACCTTGATGGAAGCAACAAACTCAGATGTGGTTGAAAGTTGGTGGGCGTAAGCAAACTCAGATTACCTCAAATGGAGGCATTGATGATGTTTAAATTCATAAGTGCATCTCTTTGGGGTTGTCTTGGTTCTGTATATTCATCTACCATATTATCCTCTGTCACTATTATTACTTTGACTTTAGCACTGACTTGTCCTTTAAATACAGTAAGTGCTACTTGTTGGGGTAGTTTTATTTGACCAGTGCACCTAACAAGAACTCAATCATGATGGTTGGAAACTCAATTTAACTATGGTTGTTTTATGTCACTATTATTACTTTGACTTTAGCACTGACTTGTCCTTTAAATACAGTAAGTGCTACTTGTTGGGGTAGTTTTATTTGACCAGTGCACCTAACAAGAACTCAATCATGGCGGTCATAAAACAAGAAGGATCTGTGTAAACAAATCAAGATTACCTCTAATGGAGACATTGATGATCTTTAAATTCATAAGTGCTTCCCTTTGGGGTTATCTTGGTTCTGTGGTATCATCTACCATATTATCCTCTGTCACTATTATTACTTTGACTTTAGCACTGACTTGTGCTTTAAATACAGTAAGTGCTACTTGTTGGGGTAGTTTTATTTGACCAGTGCACCTAACAAGAACTCAATCATGATGGTTGGATACGCAATGTAACTATGATTGTTTTATGTCACTATTATTACTTTGACTTTAGCACTGACTTGTCCTTTAAATACAGTAAGTGCTACTTGTTGGGGTAGTTTTATTTGACCAGTGCACCTAACAAGAACTCAATCATGGCGGTCATAAAACAAGAAGGATCTGTGTAAACAAATCAAGATTACCTCTAATGGAGACATTGATGATCTTTAAATTCATAAGTGCTTCCCTTTGGGGTTATCTTGGTTCTGTGGTATCATCTCTTACATTTTGTCAATAATGTTACTGTGACATTTTGATGTTAAGAGACACATGTATCTTGTGGTAAAACAAACAAATGAAAGCACCAGTCAACTAATAACATGCAAATGGCTTGCATGTAATCTGGTGGTGAGCAATGTGTGAAGTACCATGAAACTACGACCCAGGACACCCCCTATATAAGGTTTTCTATTTCTGCCATTCATAGCATTCCTACAAGCTGGAGGAGGACACAAGGCATAGATCAGTAGGTAAGAGCCCATTATGGGGGAAACAGTGTTTTAACTTGTGTCACTATTATTACTTTAACTTTAGCACTGACTTGTCTTTTAAATTCAGTAAGTGCTACTTGTTGGGGTAGTTTTAATTGACTGGTGCACATACTCGATTGGTGGAAATAAACACTGATGAACTCATAGCATAGAAGAGTTGACTCATGCACACAAAAATAGCTCCACCTTGATGGAAGCAACAAACTCAGATGTGGTTGAAAGTTGGTGGGCGTAAGCAAACTCAGATTACCTCAAATGGAGGCATTGATGATGTTTAAATTCATAAGTGCATCTCTTTGGGGTTGTCTTGGTTCTGTATATTCATCTACCATATTATCCTCTGTCACTATTATTACTTTGACTTTAGCACTGACTTGTCCTTTAAATACAGTAAGTGCTACTTGTTGGGGTAGTTTTATTTGACCAGTGCACCTAACAAGAACTCAATCATGATGGTTGGAAACTCAATTTAACTATGGTTGTTTTATGTCACTATTATTACTTTGACTTTAGCACTGACTTGTCCTTTAAATACAGTAAGTGCTACTTGTTGGGGTAGTTTTATTTGACCAGTGCACCTAACAAGAACTCAATCATGGCGGTCATAAAACAAGAAGGATCTGTGTAAACAAATCAAGATTACCTCTAATGGAGACATTGATGATCTTTAAATTCATAAGTGCTTCCCTTTGGGGTTATCTTGGTTCTGTGGTATCATCTACCATATTATCCTCTGTCACTATTATTACTTTGACTTTAGCACTGACTTGTCCTTTAAATACAGTAAGTGCTACTTGTTGGGGTAGTTTTATTTGACCAGTGCACCTAACAAGAACTCAATCATGATGGTTGGAAACTCAATTTAACTATGGTTGTTTTATGTCACTATTACTTTGACTTTAGCACTGACTTGTCCTTTAAATACAGTAAGTGCTACTTGTTGGGGTAGTTTTATTTGACCAGTGCACCTAACAAGAACTCAATCATGGCGGTCATAAAACAAGAAGGATCTGTGTAAACAAATCAAGATTACCTCTAAATACAGTAAGTGCTACTTGTTGGGGTAGTTTTATTTGACCAGTGCACCTAACAAGAACTCAATCATGGCGGTCATAAAACAAGAAGGATCTGTGTAAACAAATCAAGATTACCTCTAATGGAGACATTGATGATCTTTAAATTCATAAGTGCTTCCCTTTGGGGTTATCTTGGTTCTGTGGTATCATCTCTTACATTTTGTCAATAATGTTACTGTGACATTTTGATGTTAAGAGACACATGTATCTTGTGGTAAAACAAACAAATGAAAGCACCAGTCAACTAATAACATGCAAATGGCTTGCATGTAATCTGGTGGTGAGCAATGTGTGAAGTACCATGAAACTACGACCCAGGACACCCCCTATATAAGGTTTTCTATTTCTGCCATTCATAGCATTCCTACAAGCTGGAGGAGGACACAAGGCATAGATCAGTAGGTAAGAGCCCATTATGGGGGAAACAGTGTTTTAACTTGTGTCACTATTATTACTTTAACTTTAGCACTGACTTGTCTTTTAAATTCAGTAAGTGCTACTTGTTGGGGTAGTTTTAATTGACTGGTGCACATACTCGATTGGTGGAAATAAACACTGATGAACTCATAGCATAGAAGAGTTGACTCATGCACACAAAAATAGCTCCACCTTGATGGAAGCAACAAACTCAGATGTGGTTGAAAGTTGGTGGGCGTAAGCAAACTCAGATTACCTCAAATGGAGGCATTGATGATGTTTAAATTCATAAGTGCATCTCTTTGGGGTTGTCTTGGTTCTGTATATTCATCTACCATATTATCCTCTGTCACTATTATTACTTTGACTTTAGCACTGACTTGTGCTACTTGTTGGGGTAGTTTTATTTGACCAGTGCACCTAACAAGAACTCAATCATGATGGTTGGAAACTCAATTTAACTATGGTTGTTTTATGTCACTATTATTACTTTGACTTTAGCACTGACTTGTCCTTTAAATACAGTAAGTGCTACTTGTTGGGGTAGTTTTATTTGACCAGTGCACCTAACAAGAACTCAATCATGGCGGTCATAAAACAAGAAGGATCTGTGTAAACAAATCAAGATTACCTCTAAATACAGTAAGTGCTACTTGTTGGGGTAGTTTTATTTGACCAGTGCACCTAACAAGAACTCAATCATGGCGGTCATAAAACAAGAAGGATCTGTGTAAACAAATCAAGATTACCTCTAATGGAGACATTGATGATCTTTAAATTCATAAGTGCTTCCCTTTGGGGTTATCTTGGTTCTGTGGTATCATCTCTTACATTTTGTCAATAATGTTACTGTGACATTTTGATGTTAAGAGACACATGTATCTTGTGGTAAAACAAACAAATGAAAGCACCAGTCAACTAATAACATGCAAATGGCTTGCATGTAATCTGGTGGTGAGCAATGTGTGAAGTACCATGAAACTACGACCCAGGACACCCCCTATATAAGGTTTTCTATTTCTGCCATTCATAGCATTCCTACAAGCTGGAGGAGGACACAAGGCATAGATCAGTAGGTAAGAGCCCATTATGGGGGAAACAGTGTTTTAACTTGTGTCACTATTATTACTTTAACTTTAGCACTTACTTGTCTTTTAAATTCAGTAAGTGCTACTTGTTGGGGTAGTTTTAATTGACTGGTGCACATACTCGATTGGTGGAAATAAACACTGATGAACTCATAGCATAGAAGAGTTGACTCATGCACACAAAAATAGCTCCACCTTGATGGAAGCAACAAACTCAGATGTGGTTGAAAGTTGGTGGGCGTAAGCAAACTCAGATTACCTCAAATGGAGGCATTGATGATGTTTAAATTCATAAGTGCATCTCTTTGGGGTTGTCTTGGTTCTGTATATTCATCTACCATATTATCCTCTGTCACTATTATTACTTTGACTTTAGCACTGACTTGTCCTTTAAATACAGTAAGTGCTACTTGTTGGGGTAGTTTTATTTGACCAGTGCACCTAACAAGAACTCAATCATGATGGTTGGAAACTCAATTTAACTATGGTTGTTTTATGTCACTATTATTACTTTGACTTTAGCACTGACTTGTCCTTTAAATACAGTAAGTGCTACTTGTTGGGGTAGTTTTATTTGACCAGTGCACCTAACAAGAACTCAATCATGGCGGTCATAAAACAAGAAGGATCTGTGTAAACAAATCAAGATTACCTCTAATGGAGACATTGATGATCTTTAAATTCATAAGTGCTTCCCTTTGGGGTTATCTTGGTTCTGTGGTATCATCTACCATATTATCCTCTGTCACTATTATTACTTTGACTTTAGCACTGACTTGTGCTTTAAATACAGTAAGTGCTACTTGTTGGGGTAGTTTTATTTGACCAGTGCACCTAACAAGAACTCAATCATGATGGTTGGATACGCAATGTAACTATGATTGTTTTATGTCACTATTATTACTTTGACTTTAGCACTGACTTGTCCTTTAAATACAGTAAGTGCTACTTGTTGGGGTAGTTTTATTTGACCAGTGCACCTAACAAGAACTCAATCATGGCGGTCATAAAACAAGAAGGATCTGTGTAAACAAATCAAGATTACCTCTAATGGAGACATTGATGATCTTTAAATTCATAAGTGCTTCCCTTTGGGGTTATCTTGGTTCTGTGGTATCATCTCTTACATTTTGTCAATAATGTTACTGTGACATTTTGATGTTAAGAGACACATGTATCTTGTGGTAAAACAAACAAATGAAAGCACCAGTCAACTAATAACATGCAAATGGCTTGCATGTAATCTGGTGGTGAGCAATGTGTGAAGTACCATGAAACTACGACCCAGGACACCCCCTATATAAGGTTTTCTATTTCTGCCATTCATAACATTCCTACAAGCTGGAGGAGGACACAAGGCATAGATCAGTAGGTAAGAGCCCATTATGGGGGAAACAGTGTTTTAACTTGTGTCACTATTATTACTTTAACTTTAGCACTGACTTGTCTTTTAAATTCAGTAAGTGCTACTTGTTGGGGTAGTTTTAATTGACTGGTGCACATACTCGATTGGTGGAAATAAACACTGATGAACTCATAGCATAGAAGAGTTGACTCATGCACACAAAAATAGCTCCACCTTGATGGAAGCAACAAACTCAGATGTGGTTGAAAGTTGGTGGGCGTAAGCAAACTCAGATTACCTCAAATGGAGGCATTGATGATGTTTAAATTCATAAGTGCATCTCTTTGGGGTTGTCTTGGTTCTGTATATTCATCTACCATATTATCCTCTGTCACTATTATTACTTTGACTTTAGCACTGACTTGTCCTTTAAATACAGTAAGTGCTACTTGTTGGGGTAGTTTTATTTGACCAGTGCACCTAACAAGAACTCAATCATGATGGTTGGAAACTCAATTTAACTATGGTTGTTTTATGTCACTATTATTACTTTGACTTTAGCACTGACTTGTCCTTTAAATACAGTAAGTGCTACTTGTTGGGGTAGTTTTATTTGACCAGTGCACCTAACAAGAACTCAATCATGGCGGTCATAAAACAAGAAGGATCTATGTAAACAAATCAAGATTACCTCTAATGGAGACATTGATGATCTTTAAATTCATAAGTGCTTCCCTTTGGGGTTATCTTGGTTCTGTGGTATCATCTACCATATTATCCTCTGTCACTATTATTACTTTGACTTTAGCACTGACTTGTCCTTTAAATACAGTAAGTGCATATTATCCTCTGTCACTATTATTACTTTGACTTTAGCACTGACTTGTCCTTTAAATACAGTAAGTGCTACTTGTTGGGGTAGTTTTATTTGACCAGTGCACCTAACAAGAACTCAATCATGATGGTTGGATACGCAATGTAACTATGATTGTTTTATGTCACTATTATTACTTTGACTTTAGCACTGACTTGTCCTTTAAATACAGTAAGTGCTACTTGTTGGGGTAGTTTTATTTGACCAGTGCACCTAACAAAAACTCAATCATGGCGGTCATAAAACAAGAAGGATCTGTGTAAACAAATCAAGATTACCTCTAATGGAGACATTGATGATCTTTAAATTCATAAGTGCTTCCCTTTGGGGTTATCTTGGTTCTGTGGTATCATCTCTTACATGTTGTCAATAATGTTACTGTGACATTTTGATGTTAAGAGACACATGTATCTTGTAGTAAAACAAACAAATGAAAGCACCAGTCAACTAATAACATGCAAATGGCTTGCATGTAATCTGGTGGTGAGCAATGTGTGAAGTACCATGAAACTACGACCCAGGACACCCCCTATATAAGGTTTTCTATTTCTGCCATTCATAGCATTCCTACAAGCTGGAGGAGGACACAAGGCATAGATCAGTAGGTAAGAGCCCATTATGGGGGAAACAGTGTTTTAACTTGTGTCACTATTATTACTTTAACTTTAGCACTGACTTGTCTTTTAAATTCAGTAAGTGCTACTTGTTGGGGTAGTTTTAATTGACTGGTGCACATACTCGATTGGTGGAAATAAACACTGATGAACTCATAGCATAGAAGAGTTGACTCATGCACACAAAAATAGCTCCACCTTGATGGAAGCAACAAACTCAGATGTGGTTGAAAGTTGGTGGGCGTAAGCAAACTCAGATTACCTCAAATGGAGGCATTGATGATGTTTAAATTCATAAGTGCATCTCTTTGGGGTTGTCTTGGTTCTGTATATTCATCTACCATATTATCCTCTGTCACTATTATTACTTTGACTTTAGCACTGACTTGTGCTACTTGTTGGGGTAGTTTTATTTGACCAGTGCACCTAACAAGAACTCAATCATGATGGTTGGAAACTCAATTTAACTATGGTTGTTTTATGTCACTATTATTACTTTGACTTTAGCACTGACTTGTCCTTTAAATACAGTAAGTGCTACTTGTTGGGGTAGTTTTATTTGACCAGTGCACCTAACAAGAACTCAATCATGGCGGTCATAAAACAAGAAGGATCTGTGTAAACAAATCAAGATTACCTCTAAATACAGTAAGTGCTACTTGTTGGGGTAGTTTTATTTGACCAGTGCACCTAACAAGAACTCAATCATGGCGGTCATAAAACAAGAAGGATCTGTGTAAACAAATCAAGATTACCTCTAATGGAGACATTGATGATCTTTAAATTCATAAGTGCTTCCCTTTGGGGTTATCTTGGTTCTGTGGTATCATCTCTTACATTTTGTCAATAATGTTACTGTGACATTTTGATGTTAAGAGACACATGTATCTTGTGGTAAAACAAACAAATGAAAGCACCAGTCAACTAATAACATGCAAATGGCTTGCATGTAATCTGGTGGTGAGCAATGTGTGAAGTACCATGAAACTACGACCCAGGACACCCCCTATATAAGGTTTTCTATTTCTGCCATTCATAGCATTCCTACAAGCTGGAGGAGGACACAAGGCATAGATCAGTAGGTAAGAGCCCATTATGGGGGAAACAGTGTTTTAACTTGTGTCACTATTATTACTTTAACTTTAGCACTTACTTGTCTTTTAAATTCAGTAAGTGCTACTTGTTGGGGTAGTTTTAATTGACTGGTGCACATACTCGATTGGTGGAAATAAACACTGATGAACTCATAGCATAGAAGAGTTGACTCATGCACACAAAAATAGCTCCACCTTGATGGAAGCAACAAACTCAGATGTGGTTGAAAGTTGGTGGGCGTAAGCAAACTCAGATTACCTCAAATGGAGGCATTGATGATGTTTAAATTCATAAGTGCATCTCTTTGGGGTTGTCTTGGTTCTGTATATTCATCTACCATATTATCCTCTGTCACTATTATTACTTTGACTTTAGCACTGACTTGTCCTTTAAATACAGTAAGTGCTACTTGTTGGGGTAGTTTTATTTGACCAGTGCACCTAACAAGAACTCAATCATGATGGTTGGAAACTCAATTTAACTATGGTTGTTTTATGTCACTATTATTACTTTGACTTTAGCACTGACTTGTCCTTTAAATACAGTAAGTGCTACTTGTTGGGGTAGTTTTATTTGACCAGTGCACCTAACAAGAACTCAATCATGGCGGTCATAAAACAAGAAGGATCTGTGTAAACAAATCAAGATTACCTCTAATGGAGACATTGATGATCTTTAAATTCATAAGTGCTTCCCTTTGGGGTTATCTTGGTTCTGTGGTATCATCTACCATATTATCCTCTGTCACTATTATTACTTTGACTTTAGCACTGACTTGTGCTTTAAATACAGTAAGTGCTACTTGTTGGGGTAGTTTTATTTGACCAGTGCACCTAACAAGAACTCAATCATGATGGTTGGATACGCAATGTAACTATGATTGTTTTATGTCACTATTATTACTTTGACTTTAGCACTGACTTGTCCTTTAAATACAGTAAGTGCTACTTGTTGGGGTAGTTTTATTTGACCAGTGCACCTAACAAGAACTCAATCATGGCGGTCATAAAACAAGAAGGATCTGTGTAAACAAATCAAGATTACCTCTAATGGAGACATTGATGATCTTTAAATTCATAAGTGCTTCCCTTTGGGGTTATCTTGGTTCTGTGGTATCATCTCTTACATTTTGTCAATAATGTTACTGTGACATTTTGATGTTAAGAGACACATGTATCTTGTGGTAAAACAAACAAATGAAAGCACCAGTCAACTAATAACATGCAAATGGCTTGCATGTAATCTGGTGGTGAGCAATGTGTGAAGTACCATGAAACTACGACCCAGGACACCCCCTATATAAGGTTTTCTATTTCTGCCATTCATAGCATTCCTACAAGCTGGAGGAGGACACAAGGCATAGATCAGTAGGTAAGAGCCCATTATGGGGGAAACAGTGTTTTAACTTGTGTCACTATTATTACTTTAACTTTAGCACTGACTTGTCTTTTAAATTCAGTAAGTGCTACTTGTTGGGGTAGTTTTAATTGACTGGTGCACATACTCGATTGGTGGAAATAAACACTGATGAACTCATAGCATAGAAGAGTTGACTCATGCACACAAAAATAGCTCCACCTTGATGGAAGCAACAAACTCAGATGTGGTTGAAAGTTGGTGGGCGTAAGCAAACTCAGATTACCTCAAATGGAGGCATTGATGATGTTTAAATTCATAAGTGCATCTCTTTGGGGTTGTCTTGGTTCTGTATATTCATCTACCATATTATCCTCTGTCACTATTATTACTTTGACTTTAGCACTGACTTGTCCTTTAAATACAGTAAGTGCTACTTGTTGGGGTAGTTTTATTTGACCAGTGCACCTAACAAAAACTCAATCATGATGGTTGGAAACTCAATTTAACTATGGTTGTTTTATGTCACTATTATTACTTTGACTTTAGCACTGACTTGTCCTTTAAATACAGTAAGTGCTACTTGTTGGGGTAGTTTTATTTGACCAGTGCACCTAACAAGAACTCAATCATGGCGGTCATAAAACAAGAAGGATCTGTGTAAACAAATCAAGATTACCTCTAATGGAGACATTGATGATCTTTAAATTCATAAGTGCTTCCCTTTGGGGTTATCTTGGTTCTGTGGTATCATCTACCATATTATCCTCTGTCACTATTATTACTTTGACTTTAGCACTGACTTGTCCTTTAAATACAGTAAGTGCTACTTGTTGGGGTAGTTTTATTTGACCAGTGCACCTAACAAGAACTCAATCATGATGGTTGGAAACTCAATTTAACTATGGTTGTTTTATGTCACTATTATTACTTTGACTTTAGCACTGACTTGTCCTTTAAATACAGTAAGTGCTACTTGTTGGGGTAGTTTTATTTGACCAGTGCACCTAACAAGAACTCAATCATGGCGGTCATAAAACAAGAAGGATCTGTGTAAACAAATCAAGATTACCTCTAAATACAGTAAGTGCTACTTGTTGGGGTAGTTTTATTTGACCAGTGCACCTAACAAGAACTCAATCATGGCGGTCATAAAACAAGAAGGATCTGTGTAAACAAATCAAGATTACCTCTAATGGAGACATTGATGATCTTTAAATTCATAAGTGCTTCCCTTTGGGGTTATCTTGGTTCTGTGGTATCATCTCTTACATTTTGTCAATAATGTTACTGTGACATTTTGATGTTAAGAGACACATGTATCTTGTGGTAAAACAAACAAATGAAAGCACCAGTCAACTAATAACATGCAAATGGCTTGCATGTAATCTGGTGGTGAGCAATGTGTGAAGTACCATGAAACTACGACCCAGGACACCCCCTATATAAGGTTTTCTATTTCTGCCATTCATAGCATTCCTACAAGCTGGAGGAGGACACAAGGCATAGATCAGTAGGTAAGAGCCCATTATGGGGGAAACAGTGTTTTAACTTGTGTCACTATTATTACTTTAACTTTAGCACTGACTTGTCTTTTAAATTCAGTAAGTGCTACTTGTTGGGGTAGTTTTAATTGACTGGTGCACATACTCGATTGGTGGAAATAAACACTGATGAACTCATAGCATAGAAGAGTTGACTCATGCACACAAAAATAGCTCCACCTTGATGGAAGCAACAAACTCAGATGTGGTTGAAAGTTGGTGGGCGTAAGCAAACTCAGATTACCTCAAATGGAGGCATTGATGATGTTTAAATTCATAAGTGCATCTCTTTGGGGTTGTCTTGGTTCTGTATATTCATCTACCATATTATCCTCTGTCACTATTATTACTTTGACTTTAGCACTGACTTGTCCTTTAAATACAGTAAGTGCTACTTGTTGGGGTAGTTTTATTTGACCAGTGCACCTAACAAGAACTCAATCATGATGGTTGGAAACTCAATTTAACTATGGTTGTTTTATGTCACTATTATTACTTTGACTTTAGCACTGACTTGTCCTTTAAATACAGTAAGTGCTACTTGTTGGGGTAGTTTTATTTGACCAGTGCACCTAACAAGAACTCAATCATGGCGGTCATAAAACAAGAAGGATCTGTGTAAACAAATCAAGATTACCTCTAATGGAGACATTGATGATCTTTAAATTCATAAGTGCTTCCCTTTGGGGTTATCTTGGTTCTGTGGTATCATCTACCATATTATCCTCTGTCACTATTATTACTTTGACTTTAGCACTGACTTGTCCTTTAAATACAGTAAGTGCTACTTGTTGGGGTAGTTTTATTTGACCAGTGCACCTAACAAGAACTCAATCATGATGGTTGGAAACTCAATTTAACTATGGTTGTTTTATGTCACTATTATTACTTTGACTTTAGCACTGACTTGTCCTTTAAATACAGTAAGTGCTACTTGTTGGGGTAGTTTTATTTGACCAGTGCACCTAACAAGAACTCAATCATGGCGGTCATAAAACAAGAAGGATCTGTGTAAACAAATCAAGATTACCTCTAAATACAGTAAGTGCTACTTGTTGGGGTAGTTTTATTTGACCAGTGCACCTAACAAGAACTCAATCATGGCGGTCATAAAACAAGAAGGATCTGTGTAAACAAATCAAGATTACCTCTAATGGAGACATTGATGATCTTTAAATTCATAAGTGCTTCCCTTTGGGGTTATCTTGGTTCTGTGGTATCATCTCTTACATTTTGTCAATAATGTTACTGTGACATTTTGATGTTAAGAGACACATGTATCTTGTGGTAAAACAAACAAATGAAAGCACCAGTCAACTAATAACATGCAAATGGCTTGCATGTAATCTGGTGGTGAGCAATGTGTGAAGTACCATGAAACTACGACCCAGGACACCCCCTATATAAGGTTTTCTATTTCTGCCATTCATAGCATTCCTACAAGCTGGAGGAGGACACAAGGCATAGATCAGTAGGTAAGAGCCCATTATGGGGGAAACAGTGTTTTAACTTGTGTCACTATTATTACTTTAACTTTAGCACTGACTTGTCTTTTAAATTCAGTAAGTGCTACTTGTTGGGGTAGTTTTAATTGACTGGTGCACATACTCGATTGGTGGAAATAAACACTGATGAACTCATAGCATAGAAGAGTTGACTCATGCACACAAAAATAGCTCCACCTTGATGGAAGCAACAAACTCAGATGTGGTTGAAAGTTGGTGGGCGTAAGCAAACTCAGATTACCTCAAATGGAGGCATTGATGATGTTTAAATTCATAAGTGCATCTCTTTGGGGTTGTCTTGGTTCTGTATATTCATCTACCATATTATCCTCTGTCACTATTATTACTTTGACTTTAGCACTGACTTGTCCTTTAAATACAGTAAGTGCTACTTGTTGGGGTAGTTTTATTTGACCAGTGCACCTAACAAGAACTCAATCATGATGGTTGGAAACTCAATTTAACTATGGTTGTTTTATGTCACTATTATTACTTTGACTTTAGCACTGACTTGTCCTTTAAATACAGTAAGTGCTACTTGTTGGGGTAGTTTTATTTGACCAGTGCACCTAACAAGAACTCAATCATGGCGGTCATAAAACAAGAAGGATCTGTGTAAACAAATCAAGATTACCTCTAATGGAGACATTGATGATCTTTAAATTCATAAGTGCTTCCCTTTGGGGTTATCTTGGTTCTGTGGTATCATCTACCATATTATCCTCTGTCACTATTATTACTTTGACTTTAGCACTGACTTGTGCTTTAAATACAGTAAGTGCTACTTGTTGGGGTAGTTTTATTTGACCAGTGCACCTAACAAGAACTCAATCATGATGGTTGGATACGCAATGTAACTATGATTGTTTTATGTCACTATTATTACTTTGACTTTAGCACTGACTTGTCCTTTAAATACAGTAAGTGCTACTTGTTGGGGTAGTTTTATTTGACCAGTGCACCTAACAAGAACTCAATCATGGCGGTCATAAAACAAGAAGGATCTGTGTAAACAAATCAAGATTACCTCTAATGGAGACATTGATGATCTTTAAATTCATAAGTGCTTCCCTTTGGGGTTATCTTGGTTCTGTGGTATCATCTCTTACATTTTGTCAATAATGTTACTGTGACATTTTGATGTTAAGAGACACATGTATCTTGTGGTAAAACAAACAAATGAAAGCACCAGTCAACTAATAACATGCAAATGGCTTGCATGTAATCTGGTGGTGAGCAATGTGTGAAGTACCATGAAACTACGACCCAGGACACCCCCTATATAAGGTTTTCTATTTCTGCCATTCATAGCATTCCTACAAGCTGGAGGAGGACACAAGGCATAGATCAGTAGGTAAGAGCCCATTATGGGGGAAACAGTGTTTTAACTTGTGTCACTATTATTACTTTAACTTTAGCACTGACTTGTCTTTTAAATTCAGTAAGTGCTACTTGTTGGGGTAGTTTTAATTGACTGGTGCACATACTCGATTGGTGGAAATAAACACTGATGAACTCATAGCATAGAAGAGTTGACTCATGCACACAAAAATAGCTCCACCTTGATGGAAGCAACAAACTCAGATGTGGTTGAAAGTTGGTGGGCGTAAGCAAACTCAGATTACCTCAAATGGAGGCATTGATGATGTTTAAATTCATAAGTGCATCTCTTTGGGGTTGTCTTGGTTATGTATATTCATCTACCATATTATCCTCTGTCACTATTATTACTTTGACTTTAGCACTGACTTGTCCTTTAAATACAGTAAGTGCTACTTGTTGGGGTAGTTTTATTTGACCAGTGCACCTAACAAGAACTCAATCATGATGGTTGGAAACTCAATTTAACTATGGTTGTTTTATGTCACTATTATTACTTTGACTTTAGCACTGACTTGTCCTTTAAATACAGTAAGTGCTACTTGTTGGGGTAGTTTTATTTGACCAGTGCACCTAACAAGAACTCAATCATGGCGGTCATAAAACAAGAAGGATCTGTGTAAACAAATCAAGATTACCTCTAATGGAGACATTGATGATCTTTAAATTCATAAGTGCTTCCCTTTGGGGTTATCTTGGTTCTGTGGTATCATCTACCATATTATCCTCTGTCACTATTATTACTTTGACTTTAGCACTGACTTGTGCTTTAAATACAGTAAGTGCTACTTGTTGGGGTAGTTTTATTTGACCAGTGCACCTAACAAGAACTCAATCATGATGGTTGGATACGCAATGTAACTATGATTGTTTTATGTCACTATTATTACTTTGACTTTAGCACTGACTTGTCCTTTAAATACAGTAAGTGCTACTTGTTGGGGTAGTTTTATTTGACCAGTGCACCTAACAAGAACTCAATCATGGCGGTCATAAAACAAGAAGGATCTGTGTAAACAAATCAAGATTACCTCTAATGGAGACATTGATGATCTTTAAATTCATAAGTGCTTCCCTTTGGGGTTATCTTGGTTCTGTGGTATCATCTCTTACATTTTGTCAATAATGTTACTGTGACATTTTGATGTTAAGAGACACATGTATCTTGTGGTAAAACAAACAAATGAAAGCACCAGTCAACTAATAACATGCAAATGGCTTGCATGTAATCTGGTGGTGAGCAATGTGTGAAGTACCATGAAACTACGACCCAGGACACCCCCTATATAAGGTTTTCTATTTCTGCCATTCATAGCATTCCTACAAGCTGGAGGAGGACACAAGGCATAGATCAGTAGGTAAGAGCCCATTATGGGGGAAACAGTGTTTTAACTTGTGTCACTATTATTACTTTAACTTTAGCACTGACTTGTCTTTTAAATTCAGTAAGTGCTACTTGTTGGGGTAGTTTTAATTGACTGGTGCACATACTCGATTGGTGGAAATAAACACTGATGAACTCATAGCATAGAAGAGTTGACTCATGCACACAAAAATAGCTCCACCTTGATGGAAGCAACAAACTCAGATGTGGTTGAAAGTTGGTGGGCGTAAGCAAACTCAGATTACCTCAAATGGAGGCATTGATGATGTTTAAATTCATAAGTGCATCTCTTTGGGGTTGTCTTGGTTCTGTATATTCATCTACCATATTATCCTCTGTCACTATTATTACTTTGACTTTAGCACTGACTTGTCCTTTAAATACAGTAAGTGCTACTTGTTGGGGTAGTTTTATTTGACCAGTGCACCTAACAAGAACTCAATCATGATGGTTGGAAACTCAATTTAACTATGGTTGTTTTATGTCACTATTATTACTTTGACTTTAGCACTGACTTGTCCTTTAAATACAGTAAGTGCTACTTGTTGGGGTAGTTTTATTTGACCAGTGCACCTAACAAGAACTCAATCATGGCGGTCATAAAACAAGAAGGATCTGTGTAAACAAATCAAGATTACCTCTAATGGAGACATTGATGATCTTTAAATTCATAAGTGCTTCCCTTTGGGGTTATCTTGGTTCTGTGGTATCATCTACCATATTATCCTCTGTCACTATTATTACTTTGACTTTAGCACTGACTTGTCCTTTAAATACAGTAAGTGCTACTTGTTGGGGTAGTTTTATTTGACCAGTGCACCTAACAAGAACTCAATCATGATGGTTGGATACGCAATGTAACTATGATTGTTTTATGTCACTATTATTACTTTGACTTTAGCACTGACTTGTCCTTTAAATACAGTAAGTGCTACTTGTTGGGGTAGTTTTATTTGACCAGTGCACCTAACAAAAACTCAATCATGGCGGTCATAAAACAAGAAGGATCTGTGTAAACAAATCAAGATTACCTCTAATGGAGACATTGATGATCTTTAAATTCATAAGTGCTTCCCTTTGGGGTTATCTTGGTTCTGTGGTATCATCTCTTACATGTTGTCAATAATGTTACTGTGACATTTTGATGTTAAGAGACACATGTATCTTGTAGTAAAACAAACAAATGAAAGCACCAGTCAACTAATAACATGCAAATGGCTTGCATGTAATCTGGTGGTGAGCAATGTGTGAAGTACCATGAAACTACGACCCAGGACACCCCCTATATAAGGTTTTCTATTTCTGCCATTCATAGCATTCCTACAAGCTGGAGGAGGACACAAGGCATAGATCAGTAGGTAAGAGCCCATTATGGGGGAAACAGTGTTTTAACTTGTGTCACTATTATTACTTTAACTTTAGCACTGACTTGTCTTTTAAATTCAGTAAGTGCTACTTGTTGGGGTAGTTTTAATTGACTGGTGCACATACTCGATTGGTGGAAATAAACACTGATGAACTCATAGCATAGAAGAGTTGACTCATGCAAACAAAAATAGCTCCACCTTGATGGAAGCAACAAACTCAGATGTGGTTGAAAGTTGGTGGGCGTAAGCAAACTCAGATTACCTCAAATGGAGGCATTGATGATGTTTAAATTCATAAGTGCATCTCTTTGGGGTTGTCTTGGTTCTGTATATTCATCTACCATATTATCCTCTGTCACTATTATTACTTTGACTTTAGCACTGACTTGTCCTTTAAATACAGTAAGTGCTACTTGTTGGGGTAGTTTTATTTGACCAGTGCACCTAACAAGAACTCAATCATGATGGTTGGAAACTCAATTTAACTATGGTTGTTTTATGTCACTATTATTACTTTGACTTTAGCACTGACTTGTCCTTTAAATACAGTAAGTGCTACTTGTTGGGGTAGTTTTATTTGACCAGTGCACCTAACAAGAACTCAATCATGGCGGTCATAAAACAAGAAGGATCTGTGTAAACAAATCAAGATTACCTCTAATGGAGACATTGATGATCTTTAAATTCATAAGTGCTTCCCTTTGGGGTTATCTTGGTTCTGTGGTATCATCTACCATATTATCCTCTGTCACTATTATTACTTTGACTTTAGCACTGACTTGTGCTTTAAATACAGTAAGTGCTACTTGTTGGGGTAGTTTTATTTGACCAGTGCACCTAACAAGAACTCAATCATGATGGTTGGATACGCAATGTAACTATGATTGTTTTATGTCACTATTATTACTTTGACTTTAGCACTGACTTGTCCTTTAAATACAGTAAGTGCTACTTGTTGGGGTAGTTTTATTTGACCAGTGCACCTAACAAGAACTCAATCATGGCGGTCATAAAACAAGAAGGATCTGTGTAAACAAATCAAGATTACCTCTAATGGAGACATTGATGATCTTTAAATTCATAAGTGCTTCCCTTTGGGGTTATCTTGGTTCTGTGGTATCATCTCTTACATTTTGTCAATAATGTTACTGTGACATTTTGATGTTAAGAGACACATGTATCTTGTGGTAAAACAAACAAATGAAAGCACCAGTCAACTAATAACATGCAAATGGCTTGCATGTAATCTGGTGGTGAGCAATGTGTGAAGTACCATGAAACTACGACCCAGGACACCCCCTATATAAGGTTTTCTATTTTTGCCATTCATAGCATTCCTACAAGCTGGAGGAGGACACAAGGCATAGATCAGTAGGTAAGAGCCCATTATGGGGGAAACAGTGTTTTAACTTGTGTCACTATTATTACTTTAACTTTAGCACTGACTTGTCTTTTAAATTCAGTAAGTGCTACTTGTTGGGGTAGTTTTAATTGACTGGTGCACATACTCGATTGGTGGAAATAAACACTGATTAACTCATAGCATAGAAGAGTTGACTCATACACACAAAAATAGCTCCACCTTGATGGAAGCAACAAACTCAGATGTGGTTGAAAGTTGGTGGGCGTAAGCAAACTCAGATTACCTCAAATGGAGGCATTGATGATGTTTAAATTCATAAGTGCATCTCTTTGGGGTTGTCTTGGTTATGTATATTCATCTACCATATTATCCTCTGTCACTATTATTACTTTGACTTTAGCACTGACTTGTCCTTTAAATACAGTAAGTGCTACTTGTTGGGGTAGTTTTATTTGACCAGTGCACCTAACAAGAACTCAATCATGATGGTTGGAAACTCAATTTAACTATGGTTGTTTTATGTCACTATTATTACTTTGACTTTAGCACTGACTTGTCCTTTAAATACAGTAAGTGCTACTTGTTGGGGTAGTTTTATTTGACCAGTGCACCTAACAAGAACTCAATCATGGCGGTCATAAAACAAGAAGGATCTGTGTAAACAAATCAAGATTACCTCTAATGGAGACATTGATGATCTTTAAATTCATAAGTGCTTCCCTTTGGGGTTATCTTGGTTCTGTGGTATCATCTACCATATTATCCTCTGTCACTATTATTACTTTGACTTTAGCACTGACTTGTGCTTTAAATACAGTAAGTGCTACTTGTTGGGGTAGTTTTATTTGACCAGTGCACCTAACAAGAACTCAATCATGATGGTTGGATACGCAATGTAACTATGATTGTTTTATGTCACTATTATTACTTTGACTTTAGCACTGACTTTAGCACTGACTTGTCCTTTAAATACAGTAAGTGCTACTTGTTGGGGTAGTTTTATTTGACCAGTGCACCTAACAAGAACTCAATCATGGCGGTCATAAAACAAGAAGGATCTGTGTAAACAAATCAAGATTACCTCTAATGGAGACATTGATGATCTTTAAATTCATAAGTGCTTCCCTTTGGGGTTATCTTGGTTCTGTGGTATCATCTCTTACATTTTGTCAATAATGTTACTGTGACATTTTGATGTTAAGAGACACATGTATCTTGTGGTAAAACAAACAAATGAAAGCACCAGTCAACTAATAACATGCAAATGGCTTGCATGTAATCTGGTGGTGAGCAATGTGTGAAGTACCATGAAACTACGACCCAGGACACCCCCTATATAAGGTTTTCTATTTTTGCCATTCATAGCATTCCTACAAGCTGGAGGAGGACACAAGGCATAGATCAGTAGGTAAGAGCCCATTATGGGGGAAACAGTGTTTTAACTTGTGTCACTATTATTACTTTAACTTTAGCACTGACTTGTCTTTTAAATTCAGTAAGTGCTACTTGTTGGGGTAGTTTTAATTGACTGGTGCACATACTCGATTGGTGGAAATAAACACTGATTAACTCATAGCATAGAAGAGTTGACTCATGCACACAAAAATCGCTCCACCTTGATGGAAGCAACAAACTCAGATGTGGTTGAAAGTTGGTGGGCGTAAGCAAACTCAGATTACCTCAAATGGAGGCATTGATGATGTTTAAATTCATAAGTGCATCTCTTTGGGGTTGTCTTGGTTATGTATATTCATCTACCATATTATCCTCTGTCACTATTATTACTTTGACTTTAGCACTGACTTGTCCTTTAAATACAGTAAGTGCTACTTGTTGGGGTAGTTTTATTTGACCAGTGCACCTAACAAGAACTCAATCATGATGGTTGGAAACTCAATTTAACTATGGTTGTTTTATGTCACTATTATTACTTTGACTTTAGCACTGACTTGTCCTTTAAATACAGTAAGTGCTACTTGTTGGGGTAGTTTTATTTGACCAGGGCACCTAACAAGAACTCAATCATGGCGGTCATAAAACAAGAAGGATCTGTGTAAACAAATCAAGATTACCTCTAATGGAGACATTGATGATCTTTAAATTCATAAGTGCTTCCCTTTGGGGTTATCTTGGTTCTGTGGTATCATCTACCATATTATCCTCTGTCACTATTATTACTTTGACTTTAGCACTGACTTGTCCTTTAAATACAGTAAGTGCTACTTGTTGGGGTAGTTTTATTTGACCAGTGCACCTAACAAGAACTCAATCATGATGGTTGGATATGCAATGTAACTATGATTGTTTTATGTCACTATTATTACTTTGACTTTAGCACTGACTTGTCCTTTAAATACAGTAAGTGCTACTTGTTGGGGTAGTTTTATTTGACCAGTGCACCTAACAAGAACTCAATCATGGCGGTCATAAAACAAGAAGGATCTGTGTAAACAAATCAAGATTACCTCTAATGGAGACATTGATGATCTTTAAATTCATAAGTGCTTCCTTTTGGGGTTATCTTGGTTCTGTGGTATCATCTACCATATTATCCTCTGTCACTATTATTACTTTGACTTTAGCACTGACTTGTCCTTTAAATACAGTAAGTGCTACTTGTTGGGGTAGTTTTATTTGACCAGTGCACCTAACAAGAACTCAATCATGGCGGTCATAAAACAAGAAGGATCTGTGTAAACAAATCAAGATTACCTCTAATGGAGACATTGATGATCTTTAAATTCATAAGTGCTTCCCTTTGGGGTTATCTTGGTTCTGTGGTATCATCTCTTACATTTTGTCAATAATGTTACTGTGACATTTTGATGTTAAGAGACACATGTATCTTGTGGTAAAACAAACAAATGAAAGCACCAGTCAACTAATAACATGCAAATGGCTTGCATGTAATCTGGTGGTGAGCAATGTGTGAAGTACCATGAAACTACGACCCAGGACACCCCCTATATAAGGTTTTCTATTTTTGCCATTCATAGCATTCCTACAAGCTGGAGGAGGACACAAGGCATAGATCAGTAGGTAAGAGCCCATTATGGGGGAAACAGTGTTTTAACTTGTGTCACTATTATTACTTTAACTTTAGCACTGACTTGTCTTTTAAATTCAGTAAGTGCTACTTGTTGGGGTAGTTTTAATTGACTGGTGCACATACTCGATTGGTGGAAATAAACACTGATTAACTCATAGCATAGAAGAGTTGACTCATGCACACAAAAATAGCTCCACCTTGATGGAAGCAACAAACTCAGATGTGGTTGAAAGTTGGTGGGCGTAAGCAAACTCAGATTACCTCAAATGGAGGCATTGATGATGTTTAAATTCATAAGTGCATCTCTTTGGGGTTGTCTTGGTTATGTATATTCATCTACCATATTATCCTCTGTCACTATTATTACTTTGACTTTAGCACTGACTTGTCCTTTAAATACAGTAAGTGCTACTTGTTGGGGTAGTTTTATTTGACCAGTGCACCTAACAAGAACTCAATCATGATGGTTGGAAACTCAATTTAACTATGGTTGTTTTATGTCACTATTATTACTTTGACTTTAGCACTGACTTGTCCTTTAAATACAGTAAGTGCTACTTGTTGGGGTAGTTTTATTTGACCAGGGCACCTAACAAGAACTCAATCATGGCGGTCATAAAACAAGAAGGATCTGTGTAAACAAATCAAGATTACCTCTAATGGAGACATTGATGATCTTTAAATTCATAAGTGCTTCCCTTTGGGGTTATCTTGGTTCTGTGGTATCATCTACCATATTATCCTCTGTCACTATTATTACTTTGACTTTAGCACTGACTTGTCCTTTAAATACAGTAAGTGCTACTTGTTGGGGTAGTTTTATTTGACCAGTGCACCTAACAAGAACTCAATCATGATGGTTGGATACGCAATGTAACTATGATTGTTTTATGTCACTATTATTACTTTGACTTTAGCACTGACTTGTCCTTTAAATACAGTAAGTGCTACTTGTTGGGGTAGTTTTATTTGACCAGTGCACCTAACAAGAACTCAATCATGGCGGTCATAAAACAAGAAGGATCTGTGTAAACAAATCAAGATTACCTCTAATGGAGACATTGATGATCTTTAAATTCATAAGTGCTTCCCTTTGGGGTTATCTTGGTTCTGTGGTATCATCTCTTACATTTTGTCAATAATGTTACTGTGACATTTTGATGTTAAGAGACACATGTATCTTGTGGTAAAACAAACAAATGAAAGCACCAGTCAACTAATAACATGCAAATGGCTGGCATGTAATCTGGTGGTGAGCAATGTGTGAAGTACCATGAAACTACGACCCAGGACACCCCCTATATAAGGTTTTCTATTTTTGCCATTCATAGCATTCCTACAAGCTGGAGGAGGACACAAGGCATAGATCAGTAGGTAAGAGCCCATTATGGGGGAAACAGTGTTTTAACTTGTGTCACTATTATTACTTTAACTTTAGCACTGACTTGTCTTTTAAATTCAGTAAGTGCTACTTGTTGGGGTAGTTTTAATTGACTGGTGCACATACTCGATTGGTGGAAATAAACACTGATTAACTCATAGCATAGAAGAGTTGACTCATGCACACAAAAATAGCTCCACCTTGATGGAAGCAACAAACTCAGATGTGGTTGAAAGTTGGTGGGCGTAAGCAAACTCAGATTACCTCAAATGGAGGCATTGATGATGTTTAAATTCATAAGTGCATCTCTTTGGGGTTGTCTTGGTTATGTATATTCATCTACCATATTATCCTCTGTCACTATTATTACTTTGACTTTAGCACTGACTTGTCCTTTAAATACAGTAAGTGCTACTTGTTGGGGTAGTTTTATTTGACCAGTGCACCTAACAAGAACTCAATCATGATGGTTGGAAACTCAATTTAACTATGGTTGTTTTATGTCACTATTATTACTTTGACTTTAGCACTGACTTGTCCTTTAAATACAGTAAGTGCTACTTGTTGGGGTAGTTTTATTTGACCAGGGCACCTAACAAGAACTCAATCATGGCGGTCATAAAACAAGAAGGATCTGTGTAAACAAATCAAGATTACCTCTAATGGAGACATTGATGATCTTTAAATTCATAAGTGCTTCCCTTTGGGGTTATCTTGGTTCTGTGGTATCATCTACCATATTATCCTCTGTCACTATTATTACTTTGACTTTAGCACTGACTTGTCCTTTAAATACAGTAAGTGCTACTTGTTGGGGTAGTTTTATTTGACCAGTGCACCTAACAAGAACTCAATCATGATGGTTGGATATGCAATGTAACTATGATTGTTTTATGTCACTATTATTACTTTGACTTTAGCACTGACTTGTCCTTTAAATACAGTAAGTGCTACTTGTTGGGGTAGTTTTATTTGACCAGTGCACCTAACAAGAACTCAATCATGGCGGTCATAAAACAAGAAGGATCTGTGTAAACAAATCAAGATTACCTCTAATGGAGACATTGATGATCTTTAAATTCATAAGTGCTTCCTTTTGGGGTTATCTTGGTTCTGTGGTATCATCTACCATATTATCCTCTGTCACTATTATTACTTTGACTTTAGCACTGACTTGTGCTTTAAATACAGTAAGTGCTACTTGTTGGGGTAGTTTTATTTGACCAGTGCACCTAACAAGAACTCAATCATGATGGTTGGATACGCAATGTAACTATGATTGTTTTATGTCACTATTATTACTTTGACTTTAGCACTGACTTGTCCTTTAAATACAGTAAGTGCTACTTGTTGGGGTAGTTTTATTTGACCAGTGCACCTAACAAGAACTCAATCATGGCGGTCATAAAACAAGAAGGATCTGTGTAAACAAATCAAGATTACCTCTAATGGAGACATTGATGATCTTTAAATTCATAAGTGCTTCCCTTTGGGGTTATCTTGGTTCTGTGGTATCATCTCTTACATTTTGTCAATAATGTTACTGTGACATTTTGATGTTAAGAGACACATGTATCTTGTGGTAAAACAAACAAATGAAAGCACCAGTCAACTAATAACATGCAAATGGCTTGCATGTAATCTGGTGGTGAGCAATGTGTGAAGTACCATGAAACTACGACCCAGGACACCCCCTATATAAGGTTTTCTATTTTTGCCATTCATAGCATTCCTACAAGCTGGAGGAGGACACAAGGCATAGATCAGTAGGTAAGAGCCCATTATGGGGGAAACAGTGTTTTAACTTGTGTCACTATTATTACTTTAACTTTAGCACTGACTTGTCTTTTAAATTCAGTAAGTGCTACTTGTTGGGGTAGTTTTAATTGACTGGTGCACATACTCGATTGGTGGAAATAAACACTGATTAACTCATAGCATAGAAGAGTTGACTCATGCACACAAAAATCGCTCCACCTTGATGGAAGCAACAAACTCAGATGTGGTTGAAAGTTGGTGGGCGTAAGCAAACTCAGATTACCTCAAATGGAGGCATTGATGATGTTTAAATTCATAAGTGCATCTCTTTGGGGTTGTCTTGGTTATGTATATTCATCTACCATATTATCCTCTGTCACTATTATTACTTTGACTTTAGCACTGACTTGTCCTTTAAATACAGTAAGTGCTACTTGTTGGGGTAGTTTTATTTGACCAGTGCACCTAACAAGAACTCAATCATGATGGTTGGAAACTCAATTTAACTATGGTTGTTTTATGTCACTATTATTACTTTGACTTTAGCACTGACTTGTCCTTTAAATACAGTAAGTGCTACTTGTTGGGGTAGTTTTATTTGACCAGGGCACCTAACAAGAACTCAATCATGGCGGTCATAAAACAAGAAGGATCTGTGTAAACAAATCAAGATTACCTCTAATGGAGACATTGATGATCTTTAAATTCATAAGTGCTTCCTTTTGGGGTTATCTTGGTTCTGTGGTATCATCTACCATATTATCCTCTGTCACTATTATTACTTTGACTTTAGCACTGACTTGTCCTTTAAATACAGTAAGTGCTACTTGTTGGGGTAGTTTTATTTGACCAGTGCACCTAACAAGAACTCAATCATGGCGGTCATAAAACAAGAAGGATCTGTGTAAACAAATCAAGATTACCTCTAATGGAGACATTGATGATCTTTAAATTCATAAGTGCTTCCCTTTGGGGTTATCTTGGTTCTGTGGTATCATCTCTTACATTTTGTCAATAATGTTACTGTGACATTTTGATGTTAAGAGACACATGTATCTTGTGGTAAAACAAACAAATGAAAGCACCAGTCAACTAATAACATGCAAATGGCTTGCATGTAATCTGGTGGTGAGCAATGTGTGAAGTACCATGAAACTACGACCCAGGACACCCCCTATATAAGGTTTTCTATTTTTGCCATTCATAGCATTCCTACAAGCTGGAGGAGGACACAAGGCATAGATCAGTAGGTAAGAGCCCATTATGGGGGAAACAGTGTTTTAACTTGTGTCACTATTATTACTTTAACTTTAGCACTGACTTGTCTTTTAAATTCAGTAAGTGCTACTTGTTGGGGTAGTTTTAATTGACTGGTGCACATACTCGATTGGTGGAAATAAACACTGATTAACTCATAGCATAGAAGAGTTGACTCATGCACACAAAAATAGCTCCACCTTGATGGAAGCAACAAACTCAGATGTGGTTGAAAGTTGGTGGGCGTAAGCAAACTCAGATTACCTCAAATGGAGGCATTGATGATGTTTAAATTCATAAGTGCATCTCTTTGGGGTTGTCTTGGTTATGTATATTCATCTACCATATTATCCTCTGTCACTATTATTACTTTGACTTTAGCACTGACTTGTCCTTTAAATACAGTAAGTGCTACTTGTTGGGGTAGTTTTATTTGACCAGTGCACCTAACAAGAACTCAATCATGATGGTTGGAAACTCAATTTAACTATGGTTGTTTTATGTCACTATTATTACTTTGACTTTAGCACTGACTTGTCCTTTAAATACAGTAAGTGCTACTTGTTGGGGTAGTTTTATTTGACCAGGGCACCTAACAAGAACTCAATCATGGCGGTCATAAAACAAGAAGGATCTGTGTAAACAAATCAAGATTACCTCTAATGGAGACATTGATGATCTTTAAATTCATAAGTGCTTCCCTTTGGGGTTATCTTGGTTCTGTGGTATCATCTACCATATTATCCTCTGTCACTATTATTACTTTGACTTTAGCACTGACTTGTCCTTTAAATACAGTAAGTGCTACTTGTTGGGGTAGTTTTATTTGACCAGTGCACCTAACAAGAACTCAATCATGATGGTTGGATATGCAATGTAACTATGATTGTTTTATGTCACTATTATTACTTTGACTTTAGCACTGACTTGTCCTTTAAATACAGTAAGTGCTACTTGTTGGGGTAGTTTTATTTGACCAGTGCACCTAACAAGAACTCAATCATGGCGGTCATAAAACAAGAAGGATCTGTGTAAACAAATCAAGATTACCTCTAATGGAGACATTGATGATCTTTAAATTCATAAGTGCTTCCTTTTGGGGTTATCTTGGTTCTGTGGTATCATCTACCATATTATCCTCTGTCACTATTATTACTTTGACTTTAGCACTGACTTGTGCTTTAAATACAGTAAGTGCTACTTGTTGGGGTAGTTTTATTTGACCAGTGCACCTAACAAGAACTCAATCATGATGGTTGGATACGCAATGTAACTATGATTGTTTTATGTCACTATTATTACTTTGACTTTAGCACTGACTTGTCCTTTAAATACAGTAAGTGCTACTTGTTGGGGTAGTTTTATTTGACCAGTGCACCTAACAAGAACTCAATCATGGCGGTCATAAAACAAGAAGGATCTGTGTAAACAAATCAAGATTACCTCTAATGGAGACATTGATGATCTTTAAATTCATAAGTGCTTCCCTTTGGGGTTATCTTGGTTCTGTGGTATCATCTCTTACATTTTGTCAATAATGTTACTGTGACATTTTGATGTTAAGAGACACATGTATCTTGTGGTAAAACAAACAAATGAAAGCACCAGTCAACTAATAACATGCAAATGGCTTGCATGTAATCTGGTGGTGAGCAATGTGTGAAGTACCATGAAACTACGACCCAGGACACCCCCTATATAAGGTTTTCTATTTTTGCCATTCATAGCATTCCTACAAGCTGGAGGAGGACACAAGGCATAGATCAGTAGGTAAGAGCCCATTATGGGGGAAACAGTGTTTTAACTTGTGTCACTATTATTACTTTAACTTTAGCACTGACTTGTCTTTTAAATTCAGTAAGTGCTACTTGTTGGGGTAGTTTTAATTGACTGGTGCACATACTCGATTGGTGGAAATAAACACTGATTAACTCATAGCATAGAAGAGTTGACTCATGCACACAAAAATCGCTCCACCTTGATGGAAGCAACAAACTCAGATGTGGTTGAAAGTTGGTGGGCGTAAGCAAACTCAGATTACCTCAAATGGAGGCATTGATGATGTTTAAATTCATAAGTGCATCTCTTTGGGGTTGTCTTGGTTATGTATATTCATCTACCATATTATCCTCTGTCACTATTATTACTTTGACTTTAGCACTGACTTGTCCTTTAAATACAGTAAGTGCTACTTGTTGGGGTAGTTTTATTTGACCAGTGCACCTAACAAGAACTCAATCATGATGGTTGGAAACTCAATTTAACTATGGTTGTTTTATGTCACTATTATTACTTTGACTTTAGCACTGACTTGTCCTTTAAATACAGTAAGTGCTACTTGTTGGGGTAGTTTTATTTGACCAGGGCACCTAACAAGAACTCAATCATGGCGGTCATAAAACAAGAAGGATCTGTGTAAACAAATCAAGATTACCTCTAATGGAGACATTGATGATCTTTAAATTCATAAGTGCTTCCTTTTGGGGTTATCTTGGTTCTGTGGTATCATCTACCATATTATCCTCTGTCACTATTATTACTTTGACTTTAGCACTGACTTGTCCTTTAAATACAGTAAGTGCTACTTGTTGGGGTAGTTTTATTTGACCAGTGCACCTAACAAGAACTCAATCATGGCGGTCATAAAACAAGAAGGATCTGTGTAAACAAATCAAGATTACCTCTAATGGAGACATTGATGATCTTTAAATTCATAAGTGCTTCCCTTTGGGGTTATCTTGGTTCTGTGGTATCATCTCTTACATTTTGTCAATAATGTTACTGTGACATTTTGATGTTAAGAGACACATGTATCTTGTGGTAAAACAAACAAATGAAAGCACCAGTCAACTAATAACATGCAAATGGCTTGCATGTAATCTGGTGGTGAGCAATGTGTGAAGTACCATGAAACTACGACCCAGGACACCCCCTATATAAGGTTTTCTATTTTTGCCATTCATAGCATTCCTACAAGCTGGAGGAGGACACAAGGCATAGATCAGTAGGTAAGAGCCCATTATGGGGGAAACAGTGTTTTAACTTGTGTCACTATTATTACTTTAACTTTAGCACTGACTTGTCTTTTAAATTCAGTAAGTGCTACTTGTTGGGGTAGTTTTAATTGACTGGTGCACATACTCGATTGGTGGAAATAAACACTGATTAACTCATAGCATAGAAGAGTTGACTCATGCACACAAAAATAGCTCCACCTTGATGGAAGCAACAAACTCAGATGTGGTTGAAAGTTGGTGGGCGTAAGCAAACTCAGATTACCTCAAATGGAGGCATTGATGATGTTTAAATTCATAAGTGCATCTCTTTGGGGTTGTCTTGGTTATGTATATTCATCTACCATATTATCCTCTGTCACTATTATTACTTTGACTTTAGCACTGACTTGTCCTTTAAATACAGTAAGTGCTACTTGTTGGGGTAGTTTTATTTGACCAGTGCACCTAACAAGAACTCAATCATGATGGTTGGAAACTCAATTTAACTATGGTTGTTTTATGTCACTATTATTACTTTGACTTTAGCACTGACTTGTCCTTTAAATACAGTAAGTGCTACTTGTTGGGGTAGTTTTATTTGACCAGGGCACCTAACAAGAACTCAATCATGGCGGTCATAAAACAAGAAGGATCTGTGTAAACAAATCAAGATTACCTCTAATGGAGACATTGATGATCTTTAAATTCATAAGTGCTTCCCTTTGGGGTTATCTTGGTTCTGTGGTATCATCTACCATATTATCCTCTGTCACTATTATTACTTTGACTTTAGCACTGACTTGTCCTTTAAATACAGTAAGTGCTACTTGTCGGGGTAGTTTTATTTGACCAGTGCACCTAACAAGAACTCAATCATGATGGTTGGATACGCAATGTAACTATGATTGTTTTATGTCACTATTATTACTTTGACTTTAGCACTGACTTGTCCTTTAAATACAGTAAGTGCTACTTGTTGGGGTAGTTTTATTTGACCAGTGCACCTAACAAGAACTCAATCATGGCGGTCATAAAACAAGAAGGATCTGTGTAAACAAATCAAGATTACCTCTAATGGAGACATTGATGATCTTTAAATTCATAAGTGCTTCCCTTTGGGGTTATCTTGGTTCTGTGGTATCATCTCTTACATTTTGTCAATAATGTTACTGTGACATTTTGATGTTAAGAGACACATGTATCTTGTGGTAAAACAAACAAATGAAAGCACCAGTCAACTAATAACATGCAAATGGCTGGCATGTAATCTGGTGGTGAGCAATGTGTGAAGTACCATGAAACTACGACCCAGGACACCCCCTATATAAGGTTTTCTATTTTTGCCATTCATAGCATTCCTACAAGCTGGAGGAGGACACAAGGCATAGATCAGTAGGTAAGAGCCCATTATGGGGGAAACAGTGTTTTAACTTGTGTCACTATTATTACTTTAACTTTAGCACTGACTTGTCTTTTAAATTCAGTAAGTGCTACTTGTTGGGGTAGTTTTAATTGACTGGTGCACATACTCGATTGGTGGAAATAAACACTGATTAACTCATAGCATAGAAGAGTTGACTCATGCACACAAAAATAGCTCCACCTTGATGGAAGCAACAAACTCAGATGTGGTTGAAAGTTGGTGGGCGTAAGCAAACTCAGATTACCTCAAATGGAGGCATTGATGATGTTTAAATTCATAAGTGCATCTCTTTGGGGTTGTCTTGGTTATGTATATTCATCTACCATATTATCCTCTGTCACTATTATTACTTTGACTTTAGCACTGACTTGTCCTTTAAATACAGTAAGTGCTACTTGTTGGGGTAGTTTTATTTGACCAGTGCACCTAACAAGAACTCAATCATGATGGTTGGAAACTCAATTTAACTATGGTTGTTTTATGTCACTATTATTACTTTGACTTTAGCACTGACTTGTCCTTTAAATACAGTAAGTGCTACTTGTTGGGGTAGTTTTATTTGACCAGGGCACCTAACAAGAACTCAATCATGGCGGTCATAAAACAAGAAGGATCTGTGTAAACAAATCAAGATTACCTCTAATGGAGACATTGATGATCTTTAAATTCATAAGTGCTTCCCTTTGGGGTTATCTTGGTTCTGTGGTATCATCTACCATATTATCCTCTGTCACTATTATTACTTTGACTTTAGCACTGACTTGTCCTTTAAATACAGTAAGTGCTACTTGTTGGGGTAGTTTTATTTGACCAGTGCACCTAACAAGAACTCAATCATGATGGTTGGATATGCAATGTAACTATGATTGTTTTATGTCACTATTATTACTTTGACTTTAGCACTGACTTGTCCTTTAAATACAGTAAGTGCTACTTGTTGGGGTAGTTTTATTTGACCAGTGCACCTAACAAGAACTCAATCATGGCGGTCATAAAACAAGAAGGATCTGTGTAAACAAATCAAGATTACCTCTAATGGAGACATTGATGATCTTTAAATTCATAAGTGCTTCCTTTTGGGGTTATCTTGGTTCTGTGGTATCATCTACCATATTATCCTCTGTCACTATTATTACTTTGACTTTAGCACTGACTTGTGCTTTAAATACAGTAAGTGCTACTTGTTGGGGTAGTTTTATTTGACCAGTGCACCTAACAAGAACTCAATCATGATGGTTGGATACGCAATGTAACTATGATTGTTTTATGTCACTATTATTACTTTGACTTTAGCACTGACTTGTCCTTTAAATACAGTAAGTGCTACTTGTTGGGGTAGTTTTATTTGACCAGTGCACCTAACAAGAACTCAATCATGGCGGTCATAAAACAAGAAGGATCTGTGTAAACAAATCAAGATTACCTCTAATGGAGACATTGATGATCTTTAAATTCATAAGTGCTTCCCTTTGGGGTTATCTTGGTTCTGTGGTATCATCTCTTACATTTTGTCAATAATGTTACTGTGACATTTTGATGTTAAGAGACACATGTATCTTGTGGTAAAACAAACAAATGAAAGCACCAGTCAACTAATAACATGCAAATGGCTTGCATGTAATCTGGTGGTGAGCAATGTGTGAAGTACCATGAAACTACGACCCAGGACACCCCCTATATAAGGTTTTCTATTTTTGCCATTCATAGCATTCCTACAAGCTGGAGGAGGACACAAGGCATAGATCAGTAGGTAAGAGCCCATTATGGGGGAAACAGTGTTTTAACTTGTGTCACTATTATTACTTTAACTTTAGCACTGACTTGTCTTTTAAATTCAGTAAGTGCTACTTGTTGGGGTAGTTTTAATTGACTGGTGCACATACTCGATTGGTGGAAATAAACACTGATTAACTCATAGCATAGAAGAGTTGACTCATGCACACAAAAATCGCTCCACCTTGATGGAAGCAACAAACTCAGATGTGGTTGAAAGTTGGTGGGCGTAAGCAAACTCAGATTACCTCAAATGGAGGCATTGATGATGTTTAAATTCATAAGTGCATCTCTTTGGGGTTGTCTTGGTTATGTATATTCATCTACCATATTATCCTCTGTCACTATTATTACTTTGACTTTAGCACTGACTTGTCCTTTAAATACAGTAAGTGCTACTTGTTGGGGTAGTTTTATTTGACCAGTGCACCTAACAAGAACTCAATCATGATGGTTGGAAACTCAATTTAACTATGGTTGTTTTATGTCACTATTATTACTTTGACTTTAGCACTGACTTGTCCTTTAAATACAGTAAGTGCTACTTGTTGGGGTAGTTTTATTTGACCAGGGCACCTAACAAGAACTCAATCATGGCGGTCATAAAACAAGAAGGATCTGTGTAAACAAATCAAGATTACCTCTAATGGAGACATTGATGATCTTTAAATTCATAAGTGCTTCCTTTTGGGGTTATCTTGGTTCTGTGGTATCATCTACCATATTATCCTCTGTCACTATTATTACTTTGACTTTAGCACTGACTTGTCCTTTAAATACAGTAAGTGCTACTTGTTGGGGTAGTTTTATTTGACCAGTGCACCTAACAAGAACTCAATCATGGCGGTCATAAAACAAGAAGGATCTGTGTAAACAAATCAAGATTACCTCTAATGGAGACATTGATGATCTTTAAATTCATAAGTGCTTCCCTTTGGGGTTATCTTGGTTCTGTGGTATCATCTCTTACATTTTGTCAATAATGTTACTGTGACATTTTGATGTTAAGAGACACATGTATCTTGTGGTAAAACAAACAAATGAAAGCACCAGTCAACTAATAACATGCAAATGGCTTGCATGTAATCTGGTGGTGAGCAATGTGTGAAGTACCATGAAACTACGACCCAGGACACCCCCTATATAAGGTTTTCTATTTTTGCCATTCATAGCATTCCTACAAGCTGGAGGAGGACACAAGGCATAGATCAGTAGGTAAGAGCCCATTATGGGGGAAACAGTGTTTTAACTTGTGTCACTATTATTACTTTAACTTTAGCACTGACTTGTCTTTTAAATTCAGTAAGTGCTACTTGTTGGGGTAGTTTTAATTGACTGGTGCACATACTCGATTGGTGGAAATAAACACTGATTAACTCATAGCATAGAAGAGTTGACTCATGCACACAAAAATAGCTCCACCTTGATGGAAGCAACAAACTCAGATGTGGTTGAAAGTTGGTGGGCGTAAGCAAACTCAGATTACCTCAAATGGAGGCATTGATGATGTTTAAATTCATAAGTGCATCTCTTTGGGGTTGTCTTGGTTATGTATATTCATCTACCATATTATCCTCTGTCACTATTATTACTTTGACTTTAGCACTGACTTGTCCTTTAAATACAGTAAGTGCTACTTGTTGGGGTAGTTTTATTTGACCAGTGCACCTAACAAGAACTCAATCATGATGGTTGGAAACTCAATTTAACTATGGTTGTTTTATGTCACTATTATTACTTTGACTTTAGCACTGACTTGTCCTTTAAATACAGTAAGTGCTACTTGTTGGGGTAGTTTTATTTGACCAGGGCACCTAACAAGAACTCAATCATGGCGGTCATAAAACAAGAAGGATCTGTGTAAACAAATCAAGATTACCTCTAATGGAGACATTGATGATCTTTAAATTCATAAGTGCTTCCCTTTGGGGTTATCTTGGTTCTGTGGTATCATCTACCATATTATCCTCTGTCACTATTATTACTTTGACTTTAGCACTGACTTGTCCTTTAAATACAGTAAGTGCTACTTGTCGGGGTAGTTTTATTTGACCAGTGCACCTAACAAGAACTCAATCATGATGGTTGGATACGCAATGTAACTATGATTGTTTTATGTCACTATTATTACTTTGACTTTAGCACTGACTTGTCCTTTAAATACAGTAAGTGCTACTTGTTGGGGTAGTTTTATTTGACCAGTGCACCTAACAAGAACTCAATCATGGCGGTCATAAAACAAGAAGGATCTGTGTAAACAAATCAAGATTACCTCTAATGGAGACATTGATGATCTTTAAATTCATAAGTGCTTCCCTTTGGGGTTATCTTGGTTCTGTGGTATCATCTCTTACATTTTGTCAATAATGTTACTGTGACATTTTGATGTTAAGAGACACATGTATCTTGTGGTAAAACAAACAAATGAAAGCACCAGTCAACTAATAACATGCAAATGGCTGGCATGTAATCTGGTGGTGAGCAATGTGTGAAGTACCATGAAACTACGACCCAGGACACCCCCTATATAAGGTTTTCTATTTTTGCCATTCATAGCATTCCTACAAGCTGGAGGAGGACACAAGGCATAGATCAGTAGGTAAGAGCCCATTATGGGGGAAACAGTGTTTTAACTTGTGTCACTATTATTACTTTAACTTTAGCACTGACTTGTCTTTTAAATTCAGTAAGTGCTACTTGTTGGGGTAGTTTTAATTGACTGGTGCACATACTCGATTGGTGGAAATAAACACTGATTAACTCATAGCATAGAAGAGTTGACTCATGCACACAAAAATAGCTCCACCTTGATGGAAGCAACAAACTCAGATGTGGTTGAAAGTTGGTGGGCGTAAGCAAACTCAGATTACCTCAAATGGAGGCATTGATGATGTTTAAATTCATAAGTGCATCTCTTTGGGGTTGTCTTGGTTATGTATATTCATCTACCATATTATCCTCTGTCACTATTATTACTTTGACTTTAGCACTGACTTGTCCTTTAAATACAGTAAGTGCTACTTGTTGGGGTAGTTTTATTTGACCAGTGCACCTAACAAGAACTCAATCATGATGGTTGGAAACTCAATTTAACTATGGTTGTTTTATGTCACTATTATTACTTTGACTTTAGCACTGACTTGTCCTTTAAATACAGTAAGTGCTACTTGTTGGGGTAGTTTTATTTGACCAGGGCACCTAACAAGAACTCAATCATGGCGGTCATAAAACAAGAAGGATCTGTGTAAACAAATCAAGATTACCTCTAATGGAGACATTGATGATCTTTAAATTCATAAGTGCTTCCCTTTGGGGTTATCTTGGTTCTGTGGTATCATCTACCATATTATCCTCTGTCACTATTATTACTTTGACTTTAGCACTGACTTGTCCTTTAAATACAGTAAGTGCTACTTGTTGGGGTAGTTTTATTTGACCAGTGCACCTAACAAGAACTCAATCATGATGGTTGGATATGCAATGTAACTATGATTGTTTTATGTCACTATTATTACTTTGACTTTAGCACTGACTTGTCCTTTAAATACAGTAAGTGCTACTTGTTGGGGTAGTTTTATTTGACCAGTGCACCTAACAAGAACTCAATCATGGCGGTCATAAAACAAGAAGGATCTGTGTAAACAAATCAAGATTACCTCTAATGGAGACATTGATGATCTTTAAATTCATAAGTGCTTCCTTTTGGGGTTATCTTGGTTCTGTGGTATCATCTACCATATTATCCTCTGTCACTATTATTACTTTGACTTTAGCACTGACTTGTGCTTTAAATACAGTAAGTGCTACTTGTTGGGGTAGTTTTATTTGACCAGTGCACCTAACAAGAACTCAATCATGATGGTTGGATACGCAATGTAACTATGATTGTTTTATGTCACTATTATTACTTTGACTTTAGCACTGACTTGTCCTTTAAATACAGTAAGTGCTACTTGTTGGGGTAGTTTTATTTGACCAGTGCACCTAACAAGAACTCAATCATGGCGGTCATAAAACAAGAAGGATCTGTGTAAACAAATCAAGATTACCTCTAATGGAGACATTGATGATCTTTAAATTCATAAGTGCTTCCCTTTGGGGTTATCTTGGTTCTGTGGTATCATCTCTTACATTTTGTCAATAATGTTACTGTGACATTTTGATGTTAAGAGACACATGTATCTTGTGGTAAAACAAACAAATGAAAGCACCAGTCAACTAATAACATGCAAATGGCTTGCATGTAATCTGGTGGTGAGCAATGTGTGAAGTACCATGAAACTACGACCCAGGACACCCCCTATATAAGGTTTTCTATTTTTGCCATTCATAGCATTCCTACAAGCTGGAGGAGGACACAAGGCATAGATCAGTAGGTAAGAGCCCATTATGGGGGAAACAGTGTTTTAACTTGTGTCACTATTATTACTTTAACTTTAGCACTGACTTGTCTTTTAAATTCAGTAAGTGCTACTTGTTGGGGTAGTTTTAATTGACTGGTGCACATACTCGATTGGTGGAAATAAACACTGATTAACTCATAGCATAGAAGAGTTGACTCATGCACACAAAAATAGCTCCACCTTGATGGAAGCAACAAACTCAGATGTGGTTGAAAGTTGGTGGGCGTAAGCAAACTCAGATTACCTCAAATGGAGGCATTGATGATGTTTAAATTCATAAGTGCATCTCTTTGGGGTTGTCTTGGTTATGTATATTCATCTACCATATTATCCTCTGTCACTATTATTACTTTGACTTTAGCACTGACTTGTCCTTTAAATACAGTAAGTGCTACTTGTTGGGGTAGTTTTATTTGACCAGTGCACCTAACAAGAACTCAATCATGATGGTTGGAAACTCAATTTAACTATGGTTGTTTTATGTCACTATTATTACTTTGACTTTAGCACTGACTTGTCCTTTAAATACAGTAAGTGCTACTTGTTGGGGTAGTTTTATTTGACCAGGGCACCTAACAAGAACTCAATCATGGCGGTCATAAAACAAGAAGGATCTGTGTAAACAAATCAAGATTACCTCTAATGGAGACATTGATGATCTTTAAATTCATAAGTGCTTCCCTTTGGGGTTATCTTGGTTATGTGGTATCATCTACCATATTATCCTCTGTCACTATTATTACTTTGACTTTAGCACTGACTTGTCCTTTAAATACAGTAAGTGCTACTTGTTGGGGTAGTTTTATTTGACCAGTGCACCTAACAAGAACTCAATCATGATGGTTGGATACGCAATGTAACTATGATTGTTTTATGTCACTATTATTACTTTGACTTTAGCACTGACTTGTCCTTTAAATACAGTAAGTGCTACTTGTTGGGGTAGTTTTATTTGACCAGGGCACCTAACAAGAACTCAATCATGGCGGTCATAAAACAAGAAGGATCTGTGTAAACAAATCAAGATTACCTCTAATGGAGACATTGATGATCTTTAAATTCATAAGTGCTTCCCTTTGGGGTTATCTTGGTTCTGTGGTATCATCTACCATATTATCCTCTGTCACTATTATTACTTTGACTTTAGCACTGACTTGTCCTTTAAATACAGTAAGTGCTACTTGTTGGGGTAGTTTTATTTGACCAGTGCACCTAACAAGAACTCAATCATGATGGTTGGATACGCAATGTAACTATGATTGTTTTATGTCACTATTATTACTTTGACTTTAGCACTGACTTGTCCTTTAAATACAGTAAGTGCTACTTGTTGGGGTAGTATTATTTGACCAGTGCACCTAACAAGAACTCAATCATGGCGGTCATAAAACAAGAAGGATCTGTGTAAACAAATCAAGATTACCTCTAATGGAGACATTGATGATCTTTAAATTCATAAGTGCTTCCCTTTGGGGTTATCTTGGTTCTGTGGTATCATCTCTTACATTTTGTCAATAATGTTACTGTGACATTTTGATGTTAAGAGACACATGTATCTTGTGGTAAAACAAACAAATGAAAGCACCAGTCAACTAATAACATGCAAATGGCTGGCATGTAATCTGGTGGTGAGCAATGTGTGAAGTACCATGAAACTACGACCCAGGACACCCCCTATATAAGGTTTTCTATTTTTGCCATTCATAGCATTCCTACAAGCTGGAGGAGGACACAAGGCATAGATCAGTAGGTAAGAGCCCATTATGGGGGAAACAGTGTTTTAACTTGTGTCACTATTATTACTTTAACTTTAGCACTGACTTGTCTTTTAAATTCAGTAAGTGCTACTTGTTGGGGTAGTTTTAATTGACTGGTGCACATACTCGATTGGTGGAAATAAACACTGATTAACTCATAGCATAGAAGAGTTGACTCATGCACACAAAAATAGCTCCACCTTGATGGAAGCAACAAACTCATATGTGGTTGAAAGTTGGTGGGCGTAAGCAAACTCAGATTACCTCAAATGGAGGCATTGATGATGTTTAAATTCATAAGTGCATCTCTTTGGGGTTGTCTTGGTTATGTATATTCATCTACCATATTATCCTCTGTCACTATTATTACTTTGACTTTAGCACTGACTTGTCCTTTAAATACAGTAAGTGCTACTTGTTGGGGTAGTTTTATTTGACCAGTGCACCTAACAAGAACTCAATCATGATGGTTGGAAACTCAATTTAACTATGGTTGTTTTATGTCACTATTATTACTTTGACTTTAGCACTGACTTGTCCTTTAAATACAGTAAGTGCTACTTGTTGGGGTAGTTTTATTTGACCAGGGCACCTAACAAGAACTCAATCATGGCGGTCATAAAACAAGAAGGATCTGTGTAAACAAATCAAGATTACCTCTAATGGAGACATTGATGATCTTTAAATTCATAAGTGCTTCCCTTTGGGGTTATCTTGGTTCTGTGGTATCATCTACCATATTATCCTCTGTCACTATTATTACTTTGACTTTAGCACTGACTTGTCCTTTAAATACAGTAAGTGCTACTTGTTGGGGTAGTTTTATTTGACCAGTGCACCTAACAAGAACTCAATCATGATGGTTGGATATGCAATGTAACTATGATTGTTTTATGTCACTATTATTACTTTGACTTTAGCACTGACTTGTCCTTTAAATACAGTAAGTGCTACTTGTTGGGGTAGTTTTATTTGACCAGTGCACCTAACAAGAACTCAATCATGGCGGTCATAAAACAAGAAGGATCTGTGTAAACAAATCAAGATTACCTCTAATGGAGACATTGATGATCTTTAAATTCATAAGTGCTTCCTTTTGGGGTTATCTTGGTTCTGTGGTATCATCTACCATATTATCCTCTGTCACTATTATTACTTTGACTTTAGCACTGACTTGTGCTTTAAATACAGTAAGTGCTACTTGTTGGGGTAGTTTTATTTGACCAGTGCACCTAACAAGAACTCAATCATGATGGTTGGATACGCAATGTAACTATGATTGTTTTATGTCACTATTATTACTTTGACTTTAGCACTGACTTGTCCTTTAAATACAGTAAGTGCTACTTGTTGGGGTAGTTTTATTTGACCAGTGCACCTAACAAGAACTCAATCATGGCGGTCATAAAACAAGAAGGATCTGTGTAAACAAATCAAGATTACCTCTAATGGAGACATTGATGATCTTTAAATTCATAAGTGCTTCCCTTTGGGGTTATCTTGGTTCTGTGGTATCATCTCTTACATTTTGTCAATAATGTTACTGTGACATTTTGATGTTAAGAGACACATGTATCTTGTGGTAAAACAAACAAATGAAAGCACCAGTCAACTAATAACATGCAAATGGCTGGCATGTAATCTGGTGGTGAGCAATGTGTGAAGTACCATGAAACTACGACCCAGGACACCCCCTATATAAGGTTTTCTATTTTTGCCATTCATAGCATTCCTACAAGCTGGAGGAGGACACAAGGCATAGATCAGTAGGTAAGAGCCCATTATGGGGGAAACAGTGTTTTAACTTGTGTCACTATTATTACTTTAACTTTAGCACTGACTTGTCTTTTAAATTCAGTAAGTGCTACTTGTTGGGGTAGTTTTAATTGACTGGTGCACATACTCGATTGGTGGAAATAAACACTGATTAACTCATAGCATAGAAGAGTTGACTCATGCACACAAAAATAGCTCCACCTTGATGGAAGCAACAAACTCATATGTGGTTGAAAGTTGGTGGGCGTAAGCAAACTCAGATTACCTCAAATGGAGGCATTGATGATGTTTAAATTCATAAGTGCATCTCTTTGGGGTTGTCTTGGTTATGTATATTCATCTACCATATTATCCTCTGTCACTATTATTACTTTGACTTTAGCACTGACTTGTCCTTTAAATACAGTAAGTGCTACTTGTTGGGGTAGTTTTATTTGACCAGTGCACCTAACAAGAACTCAATCATGATGGTTGGAAACTCAATTTAACTATGGTTGTTTTATGTCACTATTATTACTTTGACTTTAGCACTGACTTGTCCTTTAAATACAGTAAGTGCTACTTGTTGGGGTAGTTTTATTTGACCAGTGCACCTAACAAGAACTCAATCATGGCGGTCATAAAACAAGAAGGATCTGTGTAAACAAATCAAGATTACCTCTAATGGAGACATTGATGATCTTTAAATTCATAAGTGCTTCCCTTTGGGGTTATCTTGGTTCTGTGGTATCATCTCTTACATTTTGTCAATAATGTTACTGTGACATTTTGATGTTAAGAGACACATGTGTCTTGTGGTAAAACAAACAAATGAAAGCACCAGTCAACTAATAACATGCAAATGGCTGGCATGTAATCTGGTGGTGAGCAATGTGTGAAGTACCATGAAACTACGACCCAGGACACCCCCTATATAAGGTTTTCTATTTTTGCCATTCATAGCATTCCTACAAGCTGGAGGAGGACACAAGGCATAGATCAGTAGGTAAGAGCCCATTATGGGGGAAACAGTGTTTTAACTTGTGTCACTATTATTACTTTAACTTTAGCACTGACTTGTCTTTTAAATTCAGTAAGTGCTACTTGTTGGGGTAGTTTTAATTGACTGGTGCACATACTCGATTGGTGGAAATAAACACTGATTAACTCATAGCATAGAAGAGTTGACTCATGCACACAAAAATAGCTCCACCTTGATGGAAGCAACAAACTCAGATGTGGTTGAAAGTTGGTGGGCGTAAGCAAACTCAGATTACCTCAAATGGAGGCATTGATGATGTTTAAATTCATAAGTGCATCTCTTTGGGGTTGTCTTGGTTATGTATATTCATCTACCATATTATCCTCTGTCACTATTATTACTTTGACTTTAGCACTGACTTGTCCTTTAAATACAGTAAGTGCTACTTGTTGGGGTAGTTTTATTTGACCAGTGCACCTAACAAGAACTCAATCATGATGGTTGGAAACTCAATTTAACTATGGTTGTTTTATGTCACTATTATTACTTTGACTTTAGCACTGACTTGTCCTTTAAATACAGTAAGTGCTACTTGTTGGGGTAGTTTTATTTGACCAGGGCACCTAACAAGAACTCAATCATGGCGGTCATAAAACAAGAAGGATCTGTGTAAACAAATCAAGATTACCTCTAATGGAGACATTGATGATCTTTAAATTCATAAGTGCTTCCCTTTGGGGTTATCTTGGTTCTGTGGTATCATCTACCATATTATCCTCTGTCACTATTATTACTTTGACTTTAGCACTGACTTGTGCTTTAAATACAGTAAGTGCTACTTGTTGGGGTAGTTTTATTTGACCAGTGCACCTAACAAGAACTCAATCATGATGGTTGGATACGCAATGTAACTATGATTGTTTTATGTCACTATTATTACTTTGACTTTAGCACTGACTTGTCCTTTAAATACAGTAAGTGCTACTTGTTGGGGTAGTTTTATTTGACCAGTGCACCTAACAAGAACTCAATCATGGCGGTCATAAAACAAGAAGGATCTGTGTAAACAAATCAAGATTACCTCTAATGGAGACATTGATGATCTTTAAATTCATAAGTGCTTCCCTTTGGGGTTATCTTGGTTCTGTGGTATCATCTCTTATATTTTGTCAATAATGTTACTGTGACATTTTGATGTTAAGAGACACATGTATCTTGTGGTAAAACAAACAAATGAAAGCACCAGTCAACTAATAACATGCAAATGGCTGGCATGTAATCTGGTGGTGAGCAATGTGTGAAGTACCATGAAACTACGACCCAGGACACCCCCTATATAAGGTTTTCTATTTCTGCCATTCATAGCATTCCTACAAGCTGGAGGAGGACACAAGGCATAGATCAGTAGGTAAGAGCCCATTATGGGGGAAACAGTGTTTTAACTTGTGTCACTATTATTACTTTAACTTTAGCACTGACTTGTCTTTTAAATTCAGTAAGTGCTACTTGTTGGGGTAGTTTTAATTGACTGGTGCACATACTCGATTGGTGGAAATAAACACTGATGAACTCATAGCATAGAAGAGTTGACTCATGCACACAAAAATAGCTCCACCTTGATGGAAGCAACAAACTCAGATGTGGTTGAAAGTTGGTGGGCGTAAGCAAACTCAGATTACCTCAAATGGAGGCATTGATGATGTTTAAATTCATAAGTGCATCTCTTTGGGGTTGTCTTGGTTCTGTATATTCATCTACCATATTATCCTCTGTCACTATTATTACTTTGACTTTAGCACTGACTTGTCCTTTAAATACAGTAAGTGCTACTTGTTGGGGTAGTTTTATTTGACCAGTGCACCTAACAAGAACTCAATCATGATGGTTGGAAACTCAATTTAACTATGGTTGTTTTATGTCACTATTATTACTTTGACTTTAGCACTGACTTGTCCTTTAAATACAGTAAGTGCTACTTGTTGGGGTAGTTTTATTTGACCAGTGCACCTAACAAGAACTCAATCATGGCGGTCATAAAACAAGAAGGATCTGTGTAAACAAATCAAGATTACCTCTAATGGAGACATTGATGATCTTTAAATTCATAAGTGCTTCCCTTTGGGGTTATCTTGGTTCTGTGGTATCATCTACCATATTATCCTCTGTCACTATTATTACTTTGACTTTAGCACTGACTTGTCCTTTAAATACAGTAAGTGCTACTTGTTGGGGTAGTTTTATTTGACCAGTGCACCTAACAAGAACTCAATCATGATGGTTGGAAACTCAATTTAACTATGGTTGTTTTATGTCACTATTATTACTTTGACTTTAGCACTGACTTGTCCTTTAAATACAGTAAGTGCTACTTGTTGGGGTAGTTTTATTTGACCAGTGCACCTAACAAGAACTCAATCATGGCGGTCATAAAACAAGAAGGATCTGTGTAAACAAATCAAGATTACCTCTAAATACAGTAAGTGCTACTTGTTGGGGTAGTTTTATTTGACCAGTGCACCTAACAAGAACTCAATCATGGCGGTCATAAAACAAGAAGGATCTGTGTAAACAAATCAAGATTACCTCTAATGGAGACATTGATGATCTTTAAATTCATAAGTGCTTCCCTTTGGGGTTATCTTGGTTCTGTGGTATCATCTCTTACATTTTGTCAATAATGTTACTGTGACATTTTGATGTTAAGAGACACATGTATCTTGTGGTAAAACAAACAAATGAAAGCACCAGTCAACTAATAACATGCAAATGGCTTGCATGTAATCTGGTGGTGAGCAATGTGTGAAGTACCATGAAACTACGACCCAGGACACCCCCTATATAAGGTTTTCTATTTCTGCCATTCATAGCATTCCTACAAGCTGGAGGAGGACACAAGGCATAGATCAGTAGGTAAGAGCCCATTATGGGGGAAACAGTGTTTTAACTTGTGTCACTATTATTACTTTAACTTTAGCACTGACTTGTCTTTTAAATTCAGTAAGTGCTACTTGTTGGGGTAGTTTTAATTGACTGGTGCACATACTCGATTGGTGGAAATAAACACTGATGAACTCATAGCATAGAAGAGTTGACTCATGCACACAAAAATAGCTCCACCTTGATGGAAGCAACAAACTCAGATGTGGTTGAAAGTTGGTGGGCGTAAGCAAACTCAGATTACCTCAAATGGAGGCATTGATGATGTTTAAATTCATAAGTGCATCTCTTTGGGGTTGTCTTGGTTCTGTATATTCATCTACCATATTATCCTCTGTCACTATTATTACTTTGACTTTAGCACTGACTTGTCCTTTAAATACAGTAAGTGCTACTTGTTGGGGTAGTTTTATTTGACCAGTGCACCTAACAAGAACTCAATCATGGCGGTCATAAAACAAGAAGGATCTGTGTAAACAAATCAAGATTACCTCTAATGGAGACATTGATGATCTTTAAATTCATAAGTGCTTCCCTTTGGGGTTATCTTGGTTCTGTGGTATCATCTACCATATTATCCTCTGTCACTATTATTACTTTGACTTTAGCACTGACTTGTGCTTTAAATACAGTAAGTGCTACTTGTTGGGGTAGTTTTATTTGACCAGTGCACCTAACAAGAACTCAATCATGATGGTTGGATACGCAATGTAACTATGATTGTTTTATGTCACTATTATTACTTTGACTTTAGCACTGACTTGTCCTTTAAATACAGTAAGTGCTACTTGTTGGGGTAGTTTTATTTGACCAGTGCACCTAACAAGAACTCAATCATGGCGGTCATAAAACAAGAAGGATCTGTGTAAACAAATCAAGATTACCTCTAATGGAGACATTGATGATCTTTAAATTCATAAGTGCTTCCCTTTGGGGTTATCTTGGTTCTGTGGTATCATCTCTTACATTTTGTCAATAATGTTACTGTGACATTTTGATGTTAAGAGACACATGTATCTTGTGGTAAAACAAACAAATGAAAGCACCAGTCAACTAATAACATGCAAATGGCTTGCATGTAATCTGGTGGTGAGCAATGTGTGAAGTACCATGAAACTACGACCCAGGACACCCCCTATATAAGGTTTTCTATTTCTGCCATTCATAGCATTCCTACAAGCTGGAGGAGGACACAAGGCATAGATCAGTAGGTAAGAGCCCATTATGGGGGAAACAGTGTTTTAACTTGTGTCACTATTATTACTTTAACTTTAGCACTGACTTGTCTTTTAAATTCAGTAAGTGCTACTTGTTGGGGTAGTTTTAATTGACTGGTGCACATACTCGATTGGTGGAAATAAACACTGATGAACTCATAGCATAGAAGAGTTGACTCATGCACACAAAAATAGCTCCACCTTGATGGAAGCAACAAACTCAGATGTGGTTGAAAGTTGGTGGGCGTAAGCAAACTCAGATTACCTCAAATGGAGGCATTGATGATGTTTAAATTCATAAGTGCATCTCTTTGGGGTTGTCTTGGTTCTGTATATTCATCTACCATATTATCCTCTGTCACTATTATTACTTTGACTTTAGCACTGACTTGTCCTTTAAATACAGTAAGTGCTACTTGTTGGGGTAGTTTTATTTGACCAGTGCACCTAACAAGAACTCAATCATGATGGTTGGAAACCCAATTTAACTATGGTTGTTTTATGTCACTATTATTACTTTGACTTTAGCACTGACTTGTCCTTTAAATACAGTAAGTGCTACTTGTTGGGGTAGTTTTATTTGACCAGTGCACCTAACAAGAACTCAATCATGGCGGTCATAAAACAAGAAGGATCTGTGTAAACAAATCAAGATTACCTCTAATGGAGACATTGATGATCTTTAAATTCATAAGTGCTTCCCTTTGGGGTTATCTTGGTTCTGTGGTATCATCTACCATATTATCCTCTGTCACTATTATTACTTTGACTTTAGCACTGACTTGTGCTTTAAATACAGTAAGTGCTACTTGTTGGGGTAGTTTTATTTGACCAGTGCACCTAACAAGAACTCAATCATGATGGTTGGATACGCAATGTAACTATGATTGTTTTATGTCACTATTATTACTTTGACTTTAGCACTGACTTGTCCTTTAAATACAGTAAGTGCTACTTGTTGGGGTAGTTTTATTTGACCAGTGCACCTAACAAGAACTCAATCATGGCGGTCATAAAACAAGAAGGATCTGTGTAAACAAATCAAGATTACCTCTAATGGAGACATTGATGATCTTTAAATTCATAAGTGCTTCCCTTTGGGGTTATCTTGGTTCTGTGGTATCATCTCTTACATTTTGTCAATAATGTTACTGTGACATTTTGATGTTAAGAGACACATGTATCTTGTGGTAAAACAAACAAATGAAAGCACCAGTCAACTAATAACATGCAAATGGCTTGCATGTAATCTGGTGGTGAGCAATGTGTGAAGTACCATGAAACTACGACCCAGGACACCCCCTATATAAGGTTTTCTATTTCTGCCATTCATAGCATTCCTACAAGCTGGAGGAGGACACAAGGCATAGATCAGTAGGTAAGAGCCCATTATGGGGGAAACAGTGTTTTAACTTGTGTCACTATTTCATAAGTGCTATTCATAAGTGCTTCCCTTTGGGGTTATCTTGGTTCTGTGGTATCATCTACCATATTATCCTCTGTCACTATTATTACTTTGACTTTAGCACTGACTTGTGCTTTAAATACAGTAAGTGCTACTTGTTGGGGTAGTTTTATTTGACCAGTGCACCTAACAAGAACTCAATCATGATGGTTGGATACGCAATGTAACTATGATTGTTTTATGTCACTATTATTACTTTGACTTTAGCACTGACTTGTCCTTTAAATACAGTAAGTGCTACTTGTTGGGGTAGTTTTATTTGACCAGTGCACCTAACAAGAACTCAATCATGGCGGTCATAAAACAAGAAGGATCTGTGTAAACAAATCAAGATTACCTCTAATGGAGACATTGATGATCTTTAAATTCATAAGTGCTTCCCTTTGGGGTTATCTTGGTTCTGTGGTATCATCTCTTACATTTTGTCAATAATGTTACTGTGACATTTTGATGTTAAGAGACACATGTATCTTGTGGTAAAACAAACAAATGAAAGCACCAGTCAACTAATAACATGCAAATGGCTTGCATGTAATCTGGTGGTGAGCAATGTGTGAAGTACCATGAAACTACGACCCAGGACACCCCCTATATAAGGTTTTCTATTTCTGCCATTCATAGCATTCCTACAAGCTGGAGGAGGACACAAGGCATAGATCAGTAGGTAAGAGCCCATTATGGGGGAAACAGTGTTTTAACTTGTGTCACTATTATTACTTTAACTTTAGCACTGACTTGTCTTTTAAATTCAGTAAGTGCTACTTGTTGGGGTAGTTTTAATTGACTGGTGCACATACTCGATTGGTGGAAATAAACACTGATGAACTCATAGCATAGAAGAGTTGACTCATGCACACAAAAATAGCTCCACCTTGATGGAAGCAACAAACTCAGATGTGGTTGAAAGTTGGTGGGCGTAAGCAAACTCAGATTACCTCAAATGGAGGCATTGATGATGTTTAATTCATAAGTGCATCTCTTTGGGGTTGTCTTGGTTCTGTATATTCATCTACCATATTATCCTCTGTCACTATTATTACTTTGACTTTAGCACTGACTTGTCCTTTAAATACAGTAAGTGCTACTTGTTGGGGTAGTTTTATTTGACCAGTGCACCTAACAAGAACTCAATCATGATGGTTGGAAACTCAATTTAACTATGGTTGTTTTATGTCACTATTATTACTTTGACTTTAGCACTGACTTGTCCTTTAAATACAGTAAGTGCTACTTGTTGGGGTAGTTTTATTTGACCAGTGCACCTAACAAGAACTCAATCATGGCGGTCATAAAACAAGAAGGATCTGTGTAAACAAATCAAGATTACCTCTAATGGAGACATTGATGATCTTTAAATTCATAAGTGCTTCCCTTTGGGGTTATCTTGGTTCTGTGGTATCATCTACCATATTATCCTCTGTCACTATTATTACTTTGACTTTAGCACTGACTTGTCCTTTAAATACAGTAAGTGCTACTTGTTGGGGTAGTTTTATTTGACCAGTGCACCTAACAAGAACTCAATCATGATGGTTGGATACGCAATGTAACTATGATTGTTTTATGTCACTATTATTACTTTGACTTTAGCACTGACTTGTCCTTTAAATACAGTAAGTGCTACTTGTTGGGGTAGTTTTATTTGACCAGTGCACCTAACAAGAACTCAATCATGGCGGTCATAAAACAAGAAGGATCTGTGTAAACAAATCAAGATTACCTCTAATGGAGACATTGATGATCTTTAAATTCATAAGTGCTTCCCTTTGGGGTTATCTTGGTTCTGTGGTATCATCTCTTACATTTTGTCAATAATGTTACTGTGACATTTTGATGTTAAGAGACACATGTATCTTGTGGAAAAAAAAACAAATGAAAGCACCAGTCAACTAATAACATGCAAATGGCTTGCATGTAATCTGGTGGTGAGCAATGTGTGAAGTACCATGAAACTACGACCCAGGACACCCCCTATATAAGGTTTTCTATTTCTGCCATTCATAGCATTCCTACAAGCTGGAGGAGGACACAAGGCATAGATCAGTAGGTAAGAGCCCATTATGGGGGAAACAGTGTTTTAACTTGTGTCACTATTATTACTTTAACTTTAGCACTGACTTGTCTTTTAAATTCAGTAAGTGCTACTTGTTGGGGTAGTTTTAATTGACTGGTGCACATACTCGATTGGTGGAAATAAACACTGATTAACTCATAGCATAGAAGAGTTGACTCATGCACACAAAAATAGCTCCACCTTGATGGAAGCAACAAACTCAGATGTGGTTGAAAGTTGGTGGGCGTAAGCAAACTCAGATTACCTCAAATGGAGGCATTGATGATGTTTAAATTCATAAGTGCATCTCTTTGGGGTTGTCTTGGTTCTGTATATTCATCTACCATATTATCCTCTGTCACTATTATTACTTTGACTTTAGCACTGACTTGTCCTTTAAATACAGTAAGTGCTACTTGTTGGGGTAGTTTTATTTGACCAGTGCACCTAACAAGAACTCAATCATGATGGTTGGAAACTCAATTTAACTATGGTTGTTTTATGTCACTATTATTACTTTGACTTTAGCACTGACTTGTCCTTTAAATACAGTAAGTGCTACTTGTTGGGGTAGTTTTATTTGACCAGTGCACCTAACAAGAACTCAATCATGGCGGTCATAAAACAAGAAGGATCTGTGTAAACAAATCAAGATTACCTCTAATGGAGACATTGATGATCTTTAAATTCATAAGTGCTTCCCTTTGGGGTTATCTTGGTTCTGTGGTATCATCTACCATATTATCCTCTGTCACTATTATTACTTTGACTTTAGCACTGACTTGTGCTTTAAATACAGTAAGTGCTACTTGTTGGGGTAGTTTTATTTGACCAGTGCACCTAACAAGAACTCAATCATGATGGTTGGATACGCAATGTAACTATGATTGTTTTATGTCACTATTATTACTTTGACTTTAGCACTGACTTGTCCTTTAAATACAGTAAGTGCTACTTGTTGGGGTAGTTTTATTTGACCAGTGCACCTAACAAGAACTCAATCATGGCTGTCATAAAACAAGAAGGATCTGTGTAAACAAATCAAGATTACCTCTAATGGAGACATTGATGATCTTTAAATTCATAAGTGCTTCCCTTTGGGGTTATCTTGGTTCTGTGGTATCATCTCTTATATTTTGTCAATAATGTTACTGTGACATTTTGATGTTAAGAGACACATGTATCTTGTGGTAAAACAAACAAATGAAAGCACCAGTCAACTAATAACATGCAAATGGCTTGCATGTAATCTGGTGGTGAGCAATGTGTGAAGTACCATGAAACTACGACCCAGGACACCCCCTATATAAGGTTTTCTATTTCTGCCATTCATAGCATTCCTACAAGCTGGAGGAGGACACAAGGCATAGATCAGTAGGTAAGAGCCCATTATGGGGGAAACAGTGTTTTAACTTGTGTCACTATTATTACTTTAACTTTAGCACTGACTTGTCTTTTAAATTCAGTAAGTGCTACTTGTTGGGGTAGTTTTAATTGACTGGTGCACATACTCGATTGGTGGAAATAAACACTGATGAACTCATAGCATAGAAGAGTTGACTCATGCACACAAAAATAGCTCCACCTTGATGGAAGCAACAAACTCAGATGTGGTTGAAAGTTGGTGGGCGTAAGCAAACTCAGATTACCTCAAATGGAGGCATTGATGATGTTTAAATTCATAAGTGCATCTCTTTGGGGTTGTCTTGGTTCTGTATATTCATCTACCATATTATCCTCTGTCACTATTATTACTTTGACTTTAGCACTGACTTGTCCTTTAAATACAGTAAGTGCTACTTGTTGGGGTAGTTTTATTTGACCAGTGCACCTAACAAGAACTCAATCATGATGGTTGGAAACTCAATTTAACTATGGTTGTTTTATGTCACTATTATTACTTTGACTTTAGCACTGACTTGTCCTTTAAATACAGTAAGTGCTACTTGTTGGGGTAGTTTTATTTGACCAGTGCACCTAACAAGAACTCAATCATGGCGGTCATAAAACAAGAAGGATCTGTGTAAACAAATCAAGATTACCTCTAATGGAGACATTGATGATCTTTAAATTCATAAGTGCTTCCCTTTGGGGTTATCTTGGTTCTGTGGTATCATCTACCATATTATCCTCTGTCACTATTATTACTTTGACTTTAGCACTGACTTGTCCTTTAAATACAGTAAGTGCTACTTGTTGGGGTAGTTTTATTTGACCAGTGCACCTAACAAGAACTCAATCATGATGGTTGGAAACTCAATTTAACTATGGTTGTTTTATGTCACTATTATTACTTTGACTTTAGCACTGACTTGTCCTTTAAATACAGTAAGTGCTACTTGTTGGGGTAGTTTTATTTGACCAGTGCACCTAACAAGAACTCAATCATGGCGGTCATAAAACAAGAAGGATCTGTGTAAACAAATCAAGATTACCTCTAAATACAGTAAGTGCTACTTGTTGGGGTAGTTTTATTTGACCAGTGCACCTAACAAGAACTCAATCATGGCGGTCATAAAACAAGAAGGATCTGTGTAAACAAATCAAGATTACCTCTAATGGAGACATTGATGATCTTTAAATTCATAAGTGCTTCCCTTTGGGGTTATCTTGGTTCTGTGGTATCATCTCTTACATTTTGTCAATAATGTTACTGTGACATTTTGATGTTAAGAGACACATGTATCTTGTGGTAAAACAAACAAATGAAAGCACCAGTCAACTAATAACATGCAAATGGCTTGCATGTAATCTGGTGGTGAGCAATGTGTGAAGTACCATGAAACTACGACCCAGGACACCCCCTATATAAGGTTTTCTATTTCTGCCATTCATAGCATTCCTACAAGCTGGAGGAGGACACAAGGCATAGATCAGTAGGTAAGAGCCCATTATGGGGGAAACAGTGTTTTAACTTGTGTCACTATTATTACTTTAACTTTAGCACTGACTTGTCTTTTAAATTCAGTAAGTGCTACTTGTTGGGGTAGTTTTAATTGACTGGTGCACATACTCGATTGGTGGAAATAAACACTGATGAACTCATAGCATAGAAGAGTTGACTCATGCACACAAAAATAGCTCCACCTTGATGGAAGCAACAAACTCAGATGTGGTTGAAAGTTGGTGGGCGTAAGCAAACTCAGATTACCTCAAATGGAGGCATTGATGATGTTTAAATTCATAAGTGCATCTCTTTGGGGTTGTCTTGGTTCTGTATATTCATCTACCATATTATCCTCTGTCACTATTATTACTTTGACTTTAGCACTGACTTGTCCTTTAAATACAGTAAGTGCTACTTGTTGGGGTAGTTTTATTTGACCAGTGCACCTAACAAGAACTCAATCATGGCGGTCATAAAACAAGAAGGATCTGTGTAAACAAATCAAGATTACCTCTAATGGAGACATTGATGATCTTTAAATTCATAAGTGCTTCCCTTTGGGGTTATCTTGGTTCTGTGGTATCATCTACCATATTATCCTCTGTCACTATTATTACTTTGACTTTAGCACTGACTTGTGCTTTAAATACAGTAAGTGCTACTTGTTGGGGTAGTTTTATTTGACCAGTGCACCTAACAAGAACTCAATCATGATGGTTGGATACGCAATGTAACTATGATTGTTTTATGTCACTATTATTACTTTGACTTTAGCACTGACTTGTCCTTTAAATACAGTAAGTGCTACTTGTTGGGGTAGTTTTATTTGACCAGTGCACCTAACAAGAACTCAATCATGGCGGTCATAAAACAAGAAGGATCTGTGTAAACAAATCAAGATTACCTCTAATGGAGACATTGATGATCTTTAAATTCATAAGTGCTTCCCTTTGGGGTTATCTTGGTTCTGTGGTATCATCTCTTACATTTTGTCAATAATGTTACTGTGACATTTTGATGTTAAGAGACACATGTATCTTGTGGTAAAACAAACAAATGAAAGCACCAGTCAACTAATAACATGCAAATGGCTTGCATGTAATCTGGTGGTGAGCAATGTGTGAAGTACCATGAAACTACGACCCAGGACACCCCCTATATAAGGTTTTCTATTTCTGCCATTCATAGCATTCCTACAAGCTGGAGGAGGACACAAGGCATAGATCAGTAGGTAAGAGCCCATTATGGGGGAAACAGTGTTTTAACTTGTGTCACTATTATTACTTTAACTTTAGCACTGACTTGTCTTTTAAATTCAGTAAGTGCTACTTGTTGGGGTAGTTTTAATTGACTGGTGCACATACTCGATTGGTGGAAATAAACACTGATGAACTCATAGCATAGAAGAGTTGACTCATGCACACAAAAATAGCTCCACCTTGATGGAAGCAACAAACTCAGATGTGGTTGAAAGTTGGTGGGCGTAAGCAAACTCAGATTACCTCAAATGGAGGCATTGATGATGTTTAAATTCATAAGTGCATCTCTTTGGGGTTGTCTTGGTTCTGTATATTCATCTACCATATTATCCTCTGTCACTATTATTACTTTGACTTTAGCACTGACTTGTCCTTTAAATACAGTAAGTGCTACTTGTTGGGGTAGTTTTATTTGACCAGTGCACCTAACAAGAACTCAATCATGATGGTTGGAAACTCAATTTAACTATGGTTGTTTTATGTCACTATTATTACTTTGACTTTAGCACTGACTTGTCCTTTAAATACAGTAAGTGCTACTTGTTGGGGTAGTTTTATTTGACCAGTGCACCTAACAAGAACTCAATCATGGCGGTCATAAAACAAGAAGGATCTGTGTAAACAAATCAAGATTACCTCTAATGGAGACATTGATGATCTTTAAATTCATAAGTGCTTCCCTTTGGGGTTATCTTGGTTCTGTGGTATCATCTACCATATTATCCTCTGTCACTATTATTACTTTGACTTTAGCACTGACTTGTGCTTTAAATACAGTAAGTGCTACTTGTTGGGGTAGTTTTATTTGACCAGTGCACCTAACAAGAACTCAATCATGATGGTTGGATACGCAATGTAACTATGATTGTTTTATGTCACTATTATTACTTTGACTTTAGCACTGACTTGTCCTTTAAATACAGTAAGTGCTACTTGTTGGGGTAGTTTTATTTGACCAGTGCACCTAACAAGAACTCAATCATGGCGGTCATAAAACAAGAAGGATCTGTGTAAACAAATCAAGATTACCTCTAATGGAGACATTGATGATCTTTAAATTCATAAGTGCTTCCCTTTGGGGTTATCTTGGTTCTGTGGTATCATCTCTTACATTTTGTCAATAATGTTACTGTGACATTTTGATGTTAAGAGACACATGTATCTTGTGGTAAAACAAACAAATGAAAGCACCAGTCAACTAATAACATGCAAATGGCTTGCATGTAATCTGGTGGTGAGCAATGTGTGAAGTACCATGAAACTACGACCCAGGACACCCCCTATATAAGGTTTTCTATTTCTGCCATTCATAGCATTCCTACAAGCTGGAGGAGGACACAAGGCATAGATCAGTAGGTAAGAGCCCATTATGGGGGAAACAGTGTTTTAACTTGTGTCACTATTATTACTTTAACTTTAGCACTGACTTGTCTTTTAAATTCAGTAAGTGCTACTTGTTGGGGTGGTTTTAATTGACTGGTGCACATACTCGATTGGTGGAAATAAACACTGATGAACTCATAGCATAGAAGAGTTGACTCATGCACACAAAAATAGCTCCACCTTGATGGAAGCAACAAACTCAGATGTGGTTGAAAGTTGGTGGGCGTAAGCAAACTCAGATTACCTCAAATGGAGGCATTGATGATGTTTAAATTCATAAGTGCATCTCTTTGGGGTTGTCTTGGTTCTGTATATTCATCTACCATATTATCCTCTGTCACTATTATTACTTTGACTTTAGCACTGACTTGTCCTTTAAATACAGTAAGTGCTACTTGTTGGGGTAGTTTTATTTGACCAGTGCACCTAACAAGAACTCAATCATGATGGTTGGAAACTCAATTTAACTATGGTTGTTTTATGTCACTATTATTACTTTGACTTTAGCACTGACTTGTCCTTTAAATACAGTAAGTGCTACTTGTTGGGGTAGTTTTATTTGACCAGTGCACCTAACAAGAACTCAATCATGGCGGTCATAAAACAAGAAGGATCTGTGTAAACAAATCAAGATTACCTCTAATGGAGACATTGATGATCTTTAAATTCATAAGTGCTTCCCTTTGGGGTTATCTTGGTTCTGTGGTATCATCTACCATATTATCCTCTGTCACTATTATTACTTTGACTTTAGCACTGACTTGTGCTTTAAATACAGTAAGTGCTACTTGTTGGGGTAGTTTTATTTGACCAGTGCACCTAACAAGAACTCAATCATGATGGTTGGATACGCAATGTAACTATGATTGTTTTATGTCACTATTATTACTTTGACTTTAGCACTGACTTGTCCTTTAAATACAGTAAGTGCTACTTGTTGGGGTAGTTTTATTTGACCAGTGCACCTAACAAGAACTCAATCATGGCGGTCATAAAACAAGAAGGATCTGTGTAAACAAATCAAGATTACCTCTAATGGAGACATTGATGATCTTTAAATTCATAAGTGCTTCCCTTTGGGGTTATCTTGGTTCTGTGGTATCATCTCTTACATTTTGTCAATAATGTTACTGTGACATTTTGATGTTAAGAGACACATGTATCTTGTGGTAAAACAAACAAATGAAAGCACCAGTCAACTAATAACATGCAAATGGCTTGCATGTAATCTGGTGGTGAGCAATGTGTGAAGTACCATGAAACTACGACCCAGGACACCCCCTATATAAGGTTTTCTATTTCTGCCATTCATAGCATTCCTACAAGCTGGAGGAGGACACAAGGCATAGATCAGTAGGTAAGAGCCCATTATGGGGGAAACAGTGTTTTAACTTGTGTCACTATTATTACTTTAACTTTAGCACTGACTTGTCTTTTAAATTCAGTAAGTGCTACTTGTTGGGGTAGTTTTAATTGACTGGTGCACATACTCGATTGGTGGAAATAAACACTGATGAACTCATAGCATAGAAGAGTTGACTCATGCACACAAAAATAGCTCCACCTTGATGGAAGCAACAAACTCAGATGTGGTTGAAAGTTGGTGGGCGTAAGCAAACTCAGATTACCTCAAATGGAGGCATTGATGATGTTTAATTCATAAGTGCATCTCTTTGGGGTTGTCTTGGTTCTGTATATTCATCTACCATATTATCCTCTGTCACTATTATTACTTTGACTTTAGCACTGACTTGTCCTTTAAATACAGTAAGTGCTACTTGTTGGGGTAGTTTTATTTGACCAGTGCACCTAACAAGAACTCAATCATGATGGTTGGAAACTCAATTTAACTATGGTTGTTTTATGTCACTATTATTACTTTGACTTTAGCACTGACTTGTCCTTTAAATACAGTAAGTGCTACTTGTTGGGGTAGTTTTATTTGACCAGTGCACCTAACAAGAACTCAATCATGGCGGTCATAAAACAAGAAGGATCTGTGTAAACAAATCAAGATTACCTCTAATGGAGACATTGATGATCTTTAAATTCATAAGTGCTTCCCTTTGGGGTTATCTTGGTTCTGTGGTATCATCTCTTACATTTTGTCAATAATGTTACTGTGACATTTTGATGTTAAGAGACACATGTATCTTGTGGTAAAACAAACAAATGAAAGCACCAGTCAACTAATAACATGCAAATGGCTTGCATGTAATCTGGTGGTGAGCAATGTGTGAAGTACCATGAAACTACGACCCAGGACACCCCCTATATAAGGTTTTCTATTTCTGCCATTCATAGCATTCCTACAAGCTGGAGGAGGACACAAGGCATAGATCAGTAGGTAAGAGCCCATTATGGGGGAAACAGTGTTTTAACTTGTGTCACTATTATTACTTTAACTTTAGCACTGACTTGTCTTTTAAATTCAGTAAGTGCTACTTGTTGGGGTAGTTTTAATTGACTGGTGCACATACTCGATTGGTGGAAATAAACACTGATGAACTCATAGCATAGAAGAGTTGACTCATGCACACAAAAATAGCTCCACCTTGATGGAAGCAACAAACTCAGATGTGGTTGAAAGTTGGTGGGCGTAAGCAAACTCAGATTACCTCAAATGGAGGCATTGATGATGTTTAATTCATAAGTGCATCTCTTTGGGGTTGTCTTGGTTCTGTATATTCATCTACCATATTATCCTCTGTCACTATTATTACTTTGACTTTAGCACTGACTTGTCCTTTAAATACAGTAAGTGCTACTTGTTGGGGTAGTTTTATTTGACCAGTGCACCTAACAAGAACTCAATCATGATGGTTGGAAACTCAATTTAACTATGGTTGTTTTATGTCACTATTATTACTTTGACTTTAGCACTGACTTGTCCTTTAAATACAGTAAGTGCTACTTGTTGGGGTAGTTTTATTTGACCAGTGCACCTAACAAGAACTCAATCATGGCGGTCATAAAACAAGAAGGATCTGTGTAAACAAATCAAGATTACCTCTAATGGAGACATTGATGATCTTTAAATTCATAAGTGCTTCCCTTTGGGGTTATCTTGGTTCTGTGGTATCATCTACCATATTATCCTCTGTCACTATTATTACTTTGACTTTAGCACTGACTTGTCCTTTAAATACAGTAAGTGCTACTTGTTGGGGTAGTTTTATTTGACCAGTGCACCTAACAAGAACTCAATCATGATGGTTGGATACGCAATGTAACTATGATTGTTTTATGTCACTATTATTACTTTGACTTTAGCACTGACTTGTCCTTTAAATACAGTAAGTGCTACTTGTTGGGGTAGTTTTATTTGACCAGTGCACCTAACAAGAACTCAATCATGGCGGTCATAAAACAAGAAGGATCTGTGTAAACAAATCAAGATTACCTCTAATGGAGACATTGATGATCTTTAAATTCATAAGTGCTTCCCTTTGGGGTTATCTTGGTTCTGTGGTATCATCTCTTACATTTTGTCAATAATGTTACTGTGACATTTTGATGTTAAGAGACACATGTATCTTGTGGAAAAACAAACAAATGGAAGCACCAGTCAACTAATAACATGCAAATGGCTTGCATGTAATCTGGTGGTGAGCAATGTGTGAAGTACCATGAAACTACGACCCAGGACACCCCCTATATAAGGTTTTCTATTTCTGCCATTCATAGCATTCCTACAAGCTGGAGGAGGACACAAGGCATAGATCAGTAGGTAAGAGCCCATTATGGGGGAAACAGTGTTTTAACTTGTGTCACTATTATTACTTTAACTTTAGCACTGACTTGTCTTTTAAATTCAGTAAGTGCTACTTGTTGGGGTAGTTTTAATTGACTGGTGCACATACTCGATTGGTGGAAATAAACACTGATTAACTCATAGCATAGAAGAGTTGACTCATGCACACAAAAATAGCTCCACCTTGATGGAAGCAACAAACTCAGATGTGGTTGAAAGTTGGTGGGCGTAAGCAAACTCAGATTACCTCAAATGGAGGCATTGATGATGTTTAAATTCATAAGTGCATCTCTTTGGGGTTGTCTTGGTTCTGTATATTCATCTACCATATTATCCTCTGTCACTATTATTACTTTGACTTTAGCACTGACTTGTCCTTTAAATACAGTAAGTGCTACTTGTTGGGGTAGTTTTATTTGACCAGTGCACCTAACAAGAACTCAATCATGATGGTTGGAAACTCAATTTAACTATGGTTGTTTTATGTCACTATTATTACTTTGACTTTAGCACTGACTTGTCCTTTAAATACAGTAAGTGCTACTTGTTGGGGTAGTTTTATTTGACCAGTGCACCTAACAAGAACTCAATCATGGCGGTCATAAAACAAGAAGGATCTGTGTAAACAAATCAAGATTACCTCTAATGGAGACATTGATGATCTTTAAATTCATAAGTGCTTCCCTTTGGGGTTATCTTGGTTCTGTGGTATCATCTACCATATTATCCTCTGTCACTATTATTACTTTGACTTTAGCACTGACTTGTGCTTTAAATACAGTAAGTGCTACTTGTTGGGGTAGTTTTATTTGACCAGTGCACCTAACAAGAACTCAATCATGATGGTTGGATACGCAATGTAACTATGATTGTTTTATGTCACTATTATTACTTTGACTTTAGCACTGACTTGTCCTTTAAATACAGTAAGTGCTACTTGTTGGGGTAGTTTTATTTGACCAGTGCACCTAACAAGAACTCAATCATGGCTGTCATAAAACAAGAAGGATCTGTGTAAACAAATCAAGATTACCTCTAATGGAGACATTGATGATCTTTAAATTCATAAGTGCTTCCCTTTGGGGTTATCTTGGTTCTGTGGTATTCTCTTATATTTTGTCAATAATGTTACTGTGACATTTTGATGTTAAGAGACACATGTATCTTGTGGTAAAACAAACAAATGAAAGCACCAGTCAACTAATAACATGCAAATGGCTTGCATGTAATCTGGTGGTGAGCAATGTGTGAAGTACCATGAAACTACGACCCAGGACACCCCCTATATAAGGTTTTCTATTTCTGCCATTCATAGCATTCCTACAAGCTGGAGGAGGACACAAGGCATAGATCAGTAGGTAAGAGCCCATTATGGGGGAAACAGTGTTTTAACTTGTGTCACTATTATTACTTTAACTTTAGCACTGACTTGTCTTTTAAATTCAGTAAGTGCTACTTGTTGGGGTAGTTTTAATTGACTGGTGCACATACTCGATTGGTGGAAATAAACACTGATGAACTCATAGCATAGAAGAGTTGACTCATGCACACAAAAATAGCTCCACCTTGATGGAAGCAACAAACTCAGATGTGGTTGAAAGTTGGTGGGCGTAAGCAAACTCAGATTACCTCAAATGGAGGCATTGATGATGTTTAAATTCATAAGTGCATCTCTTTGGGGTTGTCTTGGTTCTGTATATTCATCTACCATATTATCCTCTGTCACTATTATTACTTTGACTTTAGCACTGACTTGTCCTTTAAATACAGTAAGTGCTACTTGTTGGGGTAGTTTTATTTGACCAGTGCACCTAACAAGAACTCAATCATGATGGTTGGAAACTCAATTTAACTATGGTTGTTTTATGTCACTATTATTACTTTGACTTTAGCACTGACTTGTCCTTTAAATACAGTAAGTGCTACTTGTTGGGGTAGTTTTATTTGACCAGTGCACCTAACAAGAACTCAATCATGGCGGTCATAAAACAAGAAGGATCTGTGTAAACAAATCAAGATTACCTCTAATGGAGACATTGATGATCTTTAAATTCATAAGTGCTTCCCTTTGGGGTTATCTTGGTTCTGTGGTATCATCTACCATATTATCCTCTGTCACTATTATTACTTTGACTTTAGCACTGACTTGTGCTTTAAATACAGTAAGTGCTACTTGTTGGGGTAGTTTTATTTGACCAGTGCACCTAACAAGAACTCAATCATGATGGTTGGATACGCAATGTAACTATGATTGTTTTATGTCACTATTATTACTTTGACTTTAGCACTGACTTGTCCTTTAAATACAGTAAGTGCTACTTGTTGGGGTAGTTTTATTTGACCAGTGCACCTAACAAGAACTCAATCATGGCGGTCATAAAACAAGAAGGATCTGTGTAAACAAATCAAGATTACCTCTAATGGAGACATTGATGATCTTTAAATTCATAAGTGCTTCCCTTTGGGGTTATCTTGGTTCTGTGGTATCATCTCTTACATTTTGTCAATAATGTTACTGTGACATTTTGATGTTAAGAGACACATGTATCTTGTGGTAAAACAAATGAAAGCACCAGTCAACTAATAACATGCAAATGGCTTGCATGTAATCTGGTGGTGAGCAATGTGTGAAGTACCATGAAACTACGACCCAGGACACCCCCTATATAAGGTTTTCTATTTCTGCCATTCATAGCATTCCTACAAGCTGGAGGAGGACACAAGGCATAGATCAGTAGGTAAGAGCCCATTATGGGGGAAACAGTGTTTTAACTTGTGTCACTATTATTACTTTAACTTTAGCACTGACTTGTCTTTTAAATTCAGTAAGTGCTACTTGTTGGGGTAGTTTTAATTGACTGGTGCACATACTCGATTGGTGGAAATAAACACTGATGAACTCATAGCATAGAAGAGTTGACTCATGCACACAAAAATAGCTCCACCTTGATGGAAGCAACAAACTCAGATGTGGTTGAAAGTTGGTGGGCGTAAGCAAACTCAGATTACCTCAAATGGAGGCATTGATGATGTTTAATTCATAAGTGCATCTCTTTGGGGTTGTCTTGGTTCTGTATATTCATCTACCATATTATCCTCTGTCACTATTATTACTTTGACTTTAGCACTGACTTGTCCTTTAAATACAGTAAGTGCTACTTGTTGGGGTAGTTTTATTTGACCAGTGCACCTAACAAGAACTCAATCATGATGGTTGGAAACTCAATTTAACTATGGTTGTTTTATGTCACTATTATTACTTTGACTTTAGCACTGACTTGTCCTTTAAATACAGTAAGTGCTACTTGTTGGGGTAGTTTTATTTGACCAGTGCACCTAACAAGAACTCAATCATGGCGGTCATAAAACAAGAAGGATCTGTGTAAACAAATCAAGATTACCTCTAATGGAGACATTGATGATCTTTAAATTCATAAGTGCTTCCCTTTGGGGTTATCTTGGTTCTGTGGTATCATCTACCATATTATCCTCTGTCACTATTATTACTTTGACTTTAGCACTGACTTGTCCTTTAAATACAGTAAGTGCTACTTGTTGGGGTAGTTTTATTTGACCAGTGCACCTAACAAGAACTCAATCATGATGGTTGGATACGCAATGTAACTATGATTGTTTTATGTCACTATTATTACTTTGACTTTAGCACTGACTTGTCCTTTAAATACAGTAAGTGCTACTTGTTGGGGTAGTTTTATTTGACCAGTGCACCTAACAAAAACTCAATCATGGCGGTCATAAAACAAGAAGGATCTGTGTAAACAAATCAAGATTACCTCTAATGGAGACATTGATGATCTTTAAATTCATAAGTGCTTCCCTTTGGGGTTATCTTGGTTCTGTGGTATCATCTCTTACATTTTGTCAATAATGTTACTGTGACATTTTGATGTTAAGAGACACATGTATCTTGTGGAAAAAAAAACAAATGAAAGCACCAGTCAACTAATAACATGCAAATGGCTTGCATGTAATCTGGTGGTGAGCAATGTGTGAAGTACCATGAAACTACGACCCAGGACACCCCCTATATAAGGTTTTCTATTTCTGCCATTCATAGCATTCCTACAAGCTGGAGGAGGACACAAGGCATAGATCAGTAGGTAAGAGCCCATTATGGGGGAAACAGTGTTTTAACTTGTGTCACTATTATTACTTTAACTTTAGCACTGACTTGTCTTTTAAATTCAGTAAGTGCTACTTGTTGGGGTAGTTTTAATTGACTGGTGCACATACTCGATTGGTGGAAATAAACACTGATGAACTCATAGCATAGAAGAGTTGACTCATGCACACAAAAATAGCTCCACCTTGATGGAAGCAACAAACTCAGATGTGGTTGAAAGTTGGTGGGCGTAAGCAAACTCAGATTACCTCAAATGGAGGCATTGATGATGTTTAAATTCATAAGTGCATCTCTTTGGGGTTGTCTTGGTTCTGTATATTCATCTACCATATTATCCTCTGTCACTATTATTACTTTGACTTTAGCACTGACTTGTCCTTTAAATACAGTAAGTGCTACTTGTTGGGGTAGTTTTATTTGACCAGTGCACCTAACAAGAACTCAATCATGATGGTTGGAAACTCAATTTAACTATGGTTGTTTTATGTCACTATTATTACTTTGACTTTAGCACTGACTTGTCCTTTAAATACAGTAAGTGCTACTTGTTGGGGTAGTTTTATTTGACCAGTGCACCTAACAAGAACTCAATCATGGCGGTCATAAAACAAGAAGGATCTGTGTAAACAAATCAAGATTACCTCTAATGGAGACATTGATGATCTTTAAATTCATAAGTGCTTCCCTTTGGGGTTATCTTGGTTCTGTGGTATCATCTACCATATTATCCTCTGTCACTATTATTACTTTGACTTTAGCACTGACTTGTGCTTTAAATACAGTAAGTGCTACTTGTTGGGGTAGTTTTATTTGACCAGTGCACCTAACAAGAACTCAATCATGATGGTTGGATACGCAATGTAACTATGATTGTTTTATGTCACTATTATTACTTTGACTTTAGCACTGACTTGTCCTTTAAATACAGTAAGTGCTACTTGTTGGGGTAGTTTTATTTGACCAGTGCACCTAACAAGAACTCAATCATGGCGGTCATAAAACAAGAAGGATCTGTGTAAACAAATCAAGATTACCTCTAATGGAGACATTGATGATCTTTAAATTCATAAGTGCTTCCCTTTGGGGTTATCTTGGTTCTGTGGTATCATCTCTTACATTTTGTCAATAATGTTACTGTGACATTTTGATGTTAAGAGACACATGTATCTTGTGGTAAAACAAACAAATGAAAGCACCAGTCAACTAATAACATGCAAATGGCTTGCATGTAATCTGGTGGTGAGCAATGTGTGAAGTACCATGAAACTACGACCCAGGACACCCCCTATATAAGGTTTTCTATTTCTGCCATTCATAGCATTCCTACAAGCTGGAGGAGGACACAAGGCATAGATCAGTAGGTAAGAGCCCATTATGGGGGAAACAGTGTTTTAACTTGTGTCACTATTATTACTTTAACTTTAGCACTGACTTGTCTTTTAAATTCAGTAAGTGCTACTTGTTGGGGTAGTTTTAATTGACTGGTGCACATACTCGATTGGTGGAAATAAACACTGATGATCTCATAGCATAGAAGAGTTGACTCATGCACACAAAAATAGCTCCACCTTGATGGAAGCAACAAACTCAGATGTGGTTGAAAGTTGGTGGGCGTAAGCAAACTCAGATTACCTCAAATGGAGGCATTGATGATGTTTAAATTCATAAGTGCATCTCTTTGGGGTTGTCTTGGTTCTGTATATTCATCTACCATATTATCCTCTGTCACTATTATTACTTTGACTTTAGCACTGACTTGTCCTTTAAATACAGTAAGTGCTACTTGTTGGGGTAGTTTTATTTGACCAGTGCACCTAACAAGAACTCAATCATGATGGTTGGAAACTCAATTTAACTATGGTTGTTTTATGTCACTATTATTACTTTGACTTTAGCACTGACTTGTCCTTTAAATACAGTAAGTGCTACTTGTTGGGGTAGTTTTATTTGACCAGTGCACCTAACAAGAACTCAATCATGGCGGTCATAAAACAAGAAGGATCTGTGTAAACAAATCAAGATTACCTCTAATGGAGACATTGATGATCTTTAAATTCATAAGTGCTTCCCTTTGGGGTTATCTTGGTTCTGTGGTATCATCTACCATATTATCCTCTGTCACTATTATTACTTTGACTTTAGCACTGACTTGTGCTTTAAATACAGTAAGTGCTACTTGTTGGGGTAGTTTTATTTGACCAGTGCACCTAACAAGAACTCAATCATGGCGGTCATAAAACAAGAAGGATCTGTGTAAACAAATCAAGATTACCTCTAATGGAGACATTGATGATCTTTAAATTCATAAGTGCTTCCCTTTGGGGTTATCTTGGTTCTGTGGTATCATCTCTTACATTTTGTCAATAATGTTACTGTGACATTTTGATGTTAAGAGACACATGTATCTTGTGGTAAAACAAACAAATGAAAGCACCAGTCAACTAATAACATGCAAATGGCTTGCATGTAATCTGGTGGTGAGCAATGTGTGAAGTACCATGAAACTACGACCCAGGACACCCCCTATATAAGGTTTTCTATTTTTGCCATTCATAGCATTCCTACAAGCTGGAGGAGGACACAAGGCATAGATCAGTAGGTAAGAGCCCATTATGGGGGAAACAGTGTTTTAACTTGTGTCACTATTATTACTTTAACTTTAGCACTGACTTGTCTTTTAAATTCAGTAAGTGCTACTTGTTGGGGTAGTTTTAATTGACTGGTGCACATACTCGATTGGTGGAAATAAACACTGATTAACTCATAGCATAGAAGAGTTGACTCATGCACACAAAAATAGCTCCACCTTGATGGAAGCAACAAACTCAGATGTGGTTGAAAGTTGGTGGGCGTAAGCAAACTCAGATTACCTCAAATGGAGGCATTGATGATGTTTAAATTCATAAGTGCATCTCTTTGGGGTTGTCTTGGTTATGTATATTCATCTACCATATTATCCTCTGTCACTATTATTACTTTGACTTTAGCACTGACTTGTCCTTTAAATACAGTAAGTGCTACTTGTTGGGGTAGTTTTATTTGACCAGTGCACCTAACAAGAACTCAATCATGATGGTTGGAAACTCAATTTAACTATGGTTGTTTTATGTCACTATTATTACTTTGACTTTAGCACTGACTTGTCCTTTAAATACAGTAAGTGCTACTTGTTGGGGTAGTTTTATTTGACCAGGGCACCTAACAAGAACTCAATCATGGCGGTCATAAAACAAGAAGGATCTGTGTAAACAAATCAAGATTACCTCTAATGGAGACATTGATGATCTTTAAATTCATAAGTGCTTCCCTTTGGGGTTATCTTGGTTCTGTGGTATCATCTACCATATTATCCTCTGTCACTATTATTACTTTGACTTTAGCACTGACTTGTCCTTTAAATACAGTAAGTGCTACTTGTTGGGGTAGTTTTATTTGACCAGTGCACCTAACAAGAACTCAATCATGATGGTTGGATATGCAATGTAACTATGATTGTTTTATGTCACTATTATTACTTTGACTTTAGCACTGACTTGTCCTTTAAATACAGTAAGTGCTACTTGTTGGGGTAGTTTTATTTGACCAGTGCACCTAACAAGAACTCAATCATGGCGGTCATAAAACAAGAAGGATCTGTGTAAACAAATCAAGATTACCTCTAATGGAGACATTGATGATCTTTAAATTCATAAGTGCTTCCTTTTGGGGTTATCTTGGTTCTGTGGTATCATCTACCATATTATCCTCTGTCACTATTATTACTTTGACTTTAGCACTGACTTGTGCTTTAAATACAGTAAGTGCTACTTGTTGGGGTAGTTTTATTTGACCAGTGCACCTAACAAGAACTCAATCATGATGGTTGGATACGCAATGTAACTATGATTGTTTTATGTCACTATTATTACTTTGACTTTAGCACTGACTTGTCCTTTAAATACAGTAAGTGCTACTTGTTGGGGTAGTTTTATTTGACCAGTGCACCTAACAAGAACTCAATCATGGCGGTCATAAAACAAGAAGGATCTGTGTAAACAAATCAAGATTACCTCTAATGGAGACATTGATGATCTTTAAATTCATAAGTGCTTCCCTTTGGGGTTATCTTGGTTCTGTGGTATCATCTCTTACATTTTGTCAATAATGTTACTGTGACATTTTGATGTTAAGAGACACATGTATCTTGTGGTAAAACAAACAAATGAAAGCACCAGTCAACTAATAACATGCAAATGGCTTGCATGTAATCTGGTGGTGAGCAATGTGTGAAGTACCATGAAACTACGACCCAGGACACCCCCTATATAAGGTTTTCTATTTTTGCCATTCATAGCATTCCTACAAGCTGGAGGAGGACACAAGGCATAGATCAGTAGGTAAGAGCCCATTATGGGGGAAACAGTGTTTTAACTTGTGTCACTATTATTACTTTAACTTTAGCACTGACTTGTCTTTTAAATTCAGTAAGTGCTACTTGTTGGGGTAGTTTTAATTGACTGGTGCACATACTCGATTGGTGGAAATAAACACTGATTAACTCATAGCATAGAAGAGTTGACTCATGCACACAAAAATAGCTCCACCTTGATGGAAGCAACAAACTCAGATGTGGTTGAAAGTTGGTGGGCGTAAGCAAACTCAGATTACCTCAAATGGAGGCATTGATGATGTTTAAATTCATAAGTGCATCTCTTTGGGGTTGTCTTGGTTATGTATATTCATCTACCATATTATCCTCTGTCACTATTATTACTTTGACTTTAGCACTGACTTGTCCTTTAAATACAGTAAGTGCTACTTGTTGGGGTAGTTTTATTTGACCAGTGCACCTAACAAGAACTCAATCATGATGGTTGGAAACTCAATTTAACTATGGTTGTTTTATGTCACTATTATTACTTTGACTTTAGCACTGACTTGTCCTTTAAATACAGTAAGTGCTACTTGTTGGGGTAGTTTTATTTGACCAGGGCACCTAACAAGAACTCAATCATGGCGGTCAGAGATGGGCAGTATTTGAAATACATGTATTTGAAATACGTATTTGAAATACTTTTTTGTAATTTGTATTTTGCTGGGATGGAAGAAATGAGATGTATTTTGTATTTAGATACATTTTTTTACCCAGTATTTGTATTTTGTATCAAAATACATTTTCAATATATTTTGCCCATCAGAGATGGGCAGTATTTGAAATACATGTATTTGAAATACGTATTTGAAATACTTTTTTGTATTTTGTAATTTGTATTTCGATGGGGATGGAAGATGTATTTTGTATTTTGTATATCAAAATACATTTTCAATGTATTTTGCCCATCTCTGATGGCGGTCATAAAACAAGAAGGATCTGTGTAAACAAATCAAGATTACCTCTAATGGAGACATTGATGATCTTTAAATTCATAAGTGCTTCCCTTTGGGGTTATCTTGGTTCTGTGGTATCATCTACCATATTATCCTCTGTCACTATTATTACTTTGACTTTAGCACTGACTTGTCCTTTAAATACAGTAAGTGCTACTTGTTGGGGTAGTTTTATTTGACCAGTGCACCTAACAAGAACTCAATCATGATGGTTGGATACGCAATGTAACTATGATTGTTTTATGTCACTATTATTACTTTGACTTTAGCACTGACTTGTCCTTTAAATACAGTAAGTGCTACTTGTTGGGGTAGTTTTATTTGACCAGTGCACCTAACAAGAACTCAATCATGGCGGTCATAAAACAAGAAGGATCTGTGTAAACAAATCAAGATTACCTCTAATGGAGACATTGATGATCTTTAAATTCATAAGTGCTTCCCTTTGGGGTTATCTTGGTTCTGTGGTATCATCTCTTACATTTTGTCAATAATGTTACTGTGACATTTTGATGTTAAGAGACACATGTATCTTGTGGTAAAACAAACAAATGAAAGCACCAGTCAACTAATAACATGCAAATGGCTGGCATGTAATCTGGTGGTGAGCAATGTGTGAAGTACCATGAAACTACGACCCAGGACACCCCCTATATAAGGTTTTCTATTTTTTCCATTCATAGCATTCCTACAAGCTGTAGGAGGACACAAGGCATAGATCAGTAGGTAAGAGCCCATTATGGGGGAAACAGTGTTTTAACTTGTGTCACTATTATTACTTTAACTTTAGCACTGACTTGTCTTTTAAATTCAGTAAGTGCTACTTGTTGGGGTAGTTTTAATTGACTGGTGCACATACTCGATTGGTGGAAATAAACACTGATTAACTCATAGCATAGAAGAGTTGACTCATGCACACAAAAATAGCTCCACCTTGATGGAAGCAACAAACTCAGATGTGGTTGAAAGTTGGTGGGCGTAAGCAAACTCAGATTACCTCAAATGGAGGCATTGATGATGTTTAAATTCATAAGTGCATCTCTTTGGGGTTGTCTTGGTTATGTATATTCATCTACCATATTATCCTCTGTCACTATTATTACTTTGACTTTAGCACTGACTTGTCCTTTAAATACAGTAAGTGCTACTTGTTGGGGTAGTTTTATTTGACCAGTGCACCTAACAAGAACTCAATCATGATGGTTGGAAACTCAATTTAACTATGGTTGTTTTATGTCACTATTATTACTTTGACTTTAGCACTGACTTGTCCTTTAAATACAGTAAGTGCTACTTGTTGGGGTAGTTTTATTTGACCAGTGCACCTAACAAGAACTCAATCATGGCGGTCATAAAACAAGAAGGATCTGTGTAAACAAATCAAGATTACCTCTAATGGAGACATTGATGATCTTTAAATTCATAAGTGCTTCCCTTTGGGGTTATCTTGGTTCTGTGGTATCATCTACCATATTATCCTCTGTCACTATTATTACTTTGACTTTAGCACTGACTTGTCCTTTAAATACAGTAAGTGCTACTTGTTGGGGTAGTTTTATTTGACCAGTGCACCTAACAAGAACTCAATCATGATGGTTGGAAACTCAATTTAACTATGGTTGTTTTATGTCACTATTATTACTTTGACTTCAGTTATCTTGGTTCTGTGGTATCATCTCTTACATTTTGTCAATAATGTTACTGTGACATTTTGATGTTAAGAGACACATGTATCTTGTGGTAAAACAAACAAATGAAAGCACCAGTCAACTAATAACATGCAAATGGCTTGCATGTAATCTGGTGGTGAGCAATGTGTGAAGTACCATGAAACTACGACCCAGGACACCCCCTATATAAGGTTTTCTATTTTTGCCATTCATAGCATTCCTACAAGCTGGAGGAGGACACAAGGCATAGATCAGTAGGTAAGAGCCCATTATGGGGGAAACAGTGTTTTAACTTGTGTCACTATTATTACTTTAACTTTAGCACTGACTTGTCTTTTAAATTCAGTAAGTGCTACTTGTTGGGGTAGTTTTAATTGACTGGTGCACATACTCGATTGGTGGAAATAAACACTGATTAACTCATAGCATAGAAGAGTTGACTCATGCACACAAAAATAGCTCCACCTTGATGGAAGCAACAAACTCAGATGTGGTTGAAAGTTGGTGGGCGTAAGCAAACTCAGATTACCTCAAATGGAGGCATTGATGATGTTTAAATTCATAAGTGCATCTCTTTGGGGTTGTCTTGGTTATGTATATTCATCTACCATATTATCCTCTGTCACTATTATAACTTTGACTTTAGCACTGACTTGTCCTTTAAATACAGTAAGTGCTACTTGTTGGGGTAGTTTTATTTGACCAGTGCACCTAACAAGAACTCAATCATGATGGTTGGAAACTCAATTTAACTATGGTTGTTTTATGTCACTATTATTACTTTGACTTTAGCACTGACTTGTCCTTTAAATACAGTAAGTGCTACTTGTTGGGGTAGTTTTATTTGACCAGGGCACCTAACAAGAACTCAATCATGGCGGTCATAAAACAAGAAGGATCTGTGTAAACAAATCAAGATTACCTCTAATGGAGACATTGATGATCTTTAAATTCATAAGTGCTTCCTTTTGGGGTTATCTTGGTTCTGTGGTATCATCTACCATATTATCCTCTGTCACTATTATTACTTTGACTTTAGCACTGACTTGTGCTTTAAATACAGTAAGTGCTACTTGTTGGGGTAGTTTTATTTGACCAGTGCACCTAACAAGAACTCAATCATGATGGTTGGATACGCAATGTAACTATGATTGTTTTATGTCACTATTATTACTTTGACTTTAGCACTGACTTGTCCTTTAAATACAGTAAGTGCTACTTGTTGGGGTAGTTTTATTTGACCAGTGCACCTAACAAGAACTCAATCATGGCGGTCATAAAACAAGAAGGATCTGTGTAAACAAATCAAGATTACCTCTAATGGAGACATTGATGATCTTTAAATTCATAAGTGCTTCCCTTTGGGGTTATCTTGGTTCTGTGGTATCATCTCTTACATTTTGTCAATAATGTTACTGTGACATTTTGATGTTAAGAGACACATGTATCTTGTGGTAAAACAAACAAATGAAAGCACCAGTCAACTAATAACATGCAAATGGCTTGCATGTAATCTGGTGGTGAGCAATGTGTGAAGTACCATGAAACTACGACCCAGGACACCCCCTATATAAGGTTTTCTATTTTTGCCATTCATAGCATTCCTACAAGCTGGAGGAGGACACAAGGCATAGATCAGTAGGTAAGAGCCCATTATGGGGGAAACAGTGTTTTAACTTGTGTCACTATTATTACTTTAACTTTAGCACTGACTTGTCTTTTAAATTCAGTAAGTGCTACTTGTTGGGGTAGTTTTAATTGACTGGTGCACATACTCGATTGGTGGAAATAAACACTGATTAACTCATAGCATAGAAGAGTTGACTCATGCACACAAAAATAGCTCCACCTTGATGGAAGCAACAAACTCAGATGTGGTTGAAAGTTGGTGGGCGTAAGCAAACTCAGATTACCTCAAATGGAGGCATTGATGATGTTTAAATTCATAAGTGCATCTCTTTGGGGTTGTCTTGGTTATGTATATTCATCTACCATATTATCCTCTGTCACTATTATAACTTTGACTTTAGCACTGACTTGTCCTTTAAATACAGTAAGTGCTACTTGTTGGGGTAGTTTTATTTGACCAGTGCACCTAACAAGAACTCAATCATGATGGTTGGAAACTCAATTTAACTATGGTTGTTTTATGTCACTATTATTACTTTGACTTTAGCACTGACTTGTCCTTTAAATACAGTAAGTGCTACTTGTTGGGGTAGTTTTATTTGACCAGGGCACCTAACAAGAACTCAATCATGGCGGTCATAAAACAAGAAGGATCTGTGTAAACAAATCAAGATTACCTCTAATGGAGACATTGATGATCTTTAAATTCATAAGTGCTTCCTTTTGGGGTTATCTTGGTTCTGTGGTATCATCTACCATATTATCCTCTGTCACTATTATTACTTTGACTTTAGCACTGACTTGTGCTTTAAATACAGTAAGTGCTACTTGTTGGGGTAGTTTTATTTGACCAGTGCACCTAACAAGAACTCAATCATGATGGTTGGATACGCAATGTAACTATGATTGTTTTATGTCACTATTATTACTTTGACTTTAGCACTGACTTGTCCTTTAAATACAGTAAGTGCTACTTGTTGGGGTAGTTTTATTTGACCAGTGCACCTAACAAGAACTCAATCATGGCGGTCATAAAACAAGAAGGATCTGTGTAAACAAATCAAGATTACCTCTAATGGAGACATTGATGATCTTTAAATTCATAAGTGCTTCCCTTTGGGGTTATCTTGGTTCTGTGGTATCATCTCTTACATTTTGTCAATAATGTTACTGTGACATTTTGATGTTAAGAGACACATGTATCTTGTGGTAAAACAAACAAATGAAAGCACCAGTCAACTAATAACATGCAAATGGCTTGCATGTAATCTGGTGGTGAGCAATGTGTGAAGTACCATGAAACTACGACCCAGGACACCCCCTATATAAGGTTTTCTATTTTTGCCATTCATAGCATTCCTACAAGCTGGAGGAGGACACAAGGCATAGATCAGTAGGTAAGAGCCCATTATGGGGGAAACAGTGTTTTAACTTGTGTCACTATTATTACTTTAACTTTAGCACTGACTTGTCTTTTAAATTCAGTAAGTGCTACTTGTTGGGGTAGTTTTAATTGACTGGTGCACATACTCGATTGGTGGAAATAAACACTGATTAACTCATAGCATAGAAGAGTTGACTCATGCACACAAAAATAGCTCCACCTTGATGGAAGCAACAAACTCAGATGTGGTTGAAAGTTGGTGGGCGTAAGCAAACTCAGATTACCTCAAATGGAGGCATTGATGATGTTTAAATTCATAAGTGCATCTCTTTGGGGTTGTCTTGGTTATGTATATTCATCTACCATATTATCCTCTGTCACTATTATAACTTTGACTTTAGCACTGACTTGTCCTTTAAATACAGTAAGTGCTACTTGTTGGGGTAGTTTTATTTGACCAGTGCACCTAACAAGAACTCAATCATGATGGTTGGAAACTCAATTTAACTATGGTTGTTTTATGTCACTATTATTACTTTGACTTTAGCACTGACTTGTCCTTTAAATACAGTAAGTGCTACTTGTTGGGGTAGTTTTATTTGACCAGGGCACCTAACAAGAACTCAATCATGGCGGTCATAAAACAAGAAGGATCTGTGTAAACAAATCAAGATTACCTCTAATGGAGACATTGATGATCTTTAAATTCATAAGTGCTTCCCTTTGGGGTTATCTTGGTTCTGTGGTATCATCTACCATATTATCCTCTGTCACTATTATTACTTTGACTTTAGCACTGACTTGTCCTTTAAATACAGTAAGTGCTACTTGTTGGGGTAGTTTTATTTGACCAGTGCACCTAACAAGAACTCAATCATGATGGTTGGATACGCAATGTAACTATGATTGTTTTATGTCACTATTATTACTTTGACTTTAGCACTGACTTGTCCTTTAAATACAGTAAGTGCTACTTGTTGGGGTAGTTTTATTTGACCAGTGCACCTAACAAGAACTCAATCATGGCGGTCATAAAACAAGAAGGATCTGTGTAAACAAATCAAGATTACCTCTAATGGAGACATTGATGATCTTTAAATTCATAAGTGCTTCCCTTTGGGGTTATCTTGGTTCTGTGGTATCATCTCTTACATTTTGTCAATAATGTTACTGTGACATTTTGATGTTAAGAGACACATGTATCTTGTGGTAAAACAAACAAATGAAAGCACCAGTCAACTAATAACATGCAAATGGCTGGCATGTAATCTGGTGGTGAGCAATGTGTGAAGTACCATGAAACTACGACCCAGGACACCCCCTATATAAGGTTTTCTATTTTTGCCATTCATAGCATTCCTACAAGCTGGAGGAGGACACAAGGCATAGATCAGTAGGTAAGAGCCCATTATGGGGGAAACAGTGTTTTAACTTGTGTCACTATTATTACTTTAACTTTAGCACTGACTTGTCTTTTAAATTCAGTAAGTGCTACTGTTGGGGTAGTTTTAATTGACTGGTGCACATACTCGATTGGTGGAAATAAACACTGATTAACTCATAGCATAGAAGAGTTGACTCATGCACACAAAAATAGCTCCACCTTGATGGAAGCAACAAACTCATATGTGGTTGAAAGTTGGTGGGCGTAAGCAAACTCAGATTACCTCAAATGGAGGCATTGATGATGTTTAAATTCATAAGTGCATCTCTTTGGGGTTGTCTTGGTTATGTATATTCATCTACCATATTATCCTCTGTCACTATTATTACTTTGACTTTAGCACTGACTTGTCCTTTAAATACAGTAAGTGCTACTTGTTGGGGTAGTTTTATTTGACCAGTGCACCTAACAAGAACTCAATCATGATGGTTGGAAACTCAATTTAACTATGGTTGTTTTATGTCACTATTATTACTTTGACTTTAGCACTGACTTGTCCTTTAAATACAGTAAGTGCTACTTGTTGGGGTAGTTTTATTTGACCAGTGCACCTAACAAGAACTCAATCATGGCGGTCATAAAACAAGAAGGATCTGTGTAAACAAATCAAGATTACCTCTAATGGAGACATTGATGATCTTTAAATTCATAAGTGCTTCCCTTTGGGGTTATCTTGGTTCTGTGGTATCATCTCTTACATTTTGTCAATAATGTTACTGTGACATTTTGATGTTAAGAGACACATGTATCTTGTGGTAAAACAAACAAATGAAAGCACCAGTCAACTAATAACATGCAAATGGCTTGCATGTAATCTGGTGGTGAGCAATGTGTGAAGTACCATGAAACTACGACCCAGGACACCCCCTATATAAGGTTTTCTATTTTTGCCATTCATAGCATTCCTACAAGCTGGAGGAGGACACAAGGCATAGATCAGTAGGTAAGAGCCCATTATGGGGGAAACAGTGTTTTAACTTGTGTCACTATTATTACTTTAACTTTAGCACTGACTTGTCTTTTAAATTCAGTAAGTGCTACTTGTTGGGGTAGTTTTAATTGACTGGTGCACATACTCGATTGGTGGAAATAAACACTGATTAACTCATAGCATAGAAGAGTTGACTCATGCACACAAAAATAGCTCCACCTTGATGGAAGCAACAAACTCAGATGTGGTTGAAAGTTGGTGGGCGTAAGCAAACTCAGATTACCTCAAATGGAGGCATTGATGATGTTTAAATTCATAAGTGCATCTCTTTGGGGTTGTCTTGGTTATGTATATTCATCTACCATATTATCCTCTGTCACTATTATAACTTTGACTTTAGCACTGACTTGTCCTTTAAATACAGTAAGTGCTACTTGTTGGGGTAGTTTTATTTGACCAGTGCACCTAACAAGAACTCAATCATGATGGTTGGAAACTCAATTTAACTATGGTTGTTTTATGTCACTATTATTACTTTGACTTTAGCACTGACTTGTCCTTTAAATACAGTAAGTGCTACTTGTTGGGGTAGTTTTATTTGACCAGGGCACCTAACAAGAACTCAATCATGGCGGTCATAAAACAAGAAGGATCTGTGTAAACAAATCAAGATTACCTCTAATGGAGACATTGATGATCTTTAAATTCATAAGTGCTTCCCTTTGGGGTTATCTTGGTTCTGTGGTATCATCTACCATATTATCCTCTGTCACTATTATTACTTTGACTTTAGCACTGACTTGTCCTTTAAATACAGTAAGTGCTACTTGTTGGGGTAGTTTTATTTGACCAGTGCACCTAACAAGAACTCAATCATGATGGTTGGATACGCAATGTAACTATGATTGTTTTATGTCACTATTATTACTTTGACTTTAGCACTGACTTGTCCTTTAAATACAGTAAGTGCTACTTGTTGGGGTAGTTTTATTTGACCAGTGCACCTAACAAGAACTCAATCATGGCGGTCATAAAACAAGAAGGATCTGTGTAAACAAATCAAGATTACCTCTAATGGAGACATTGATGATCTTTAAATTCATAAGTGCTTCCCTTTGGGGTTATCTTGGTTCTGTGGTATCATCTCTTACATTTTGTCAATAATGTTACTGTGACATTTTGATGTTAAGAGACACATGTATCTTGTGGTAAAACAAACAAATGAAAGCACCAGTCAACTAATAACATGCAAATGGCTGGCATGTAATCTGGTGGTGAGCAATGTGTGAAGTACCATGAAACTACGACCCAGGACACCCCCTATATAAGGTTTTCTATTTTTGCCATTCATAGCATTCCTACAAGCTGGAGGAGGACACAAGGCATAGATCAGTAGGTAAGAGCCCATTATGGGGGAAACAGTGTTTTAACTTGTGTCACTATTATTACTTTAACTTTAGCACTGACTTGTCTTTTAAATTCAGTAAGTGCTACTGTTGGGGTAGTTTTAATTGACTGGTGCACATACTCGATTGGTGGAAATAAACACTGATTAACTCATAGCATAGAAGAGTTGACTCATGCACACAAAAATAGCTCCACCTTGATGGAAGCAACAAACTCATATGTGGTTGAAAGTTGGTGGGCGTAAGCAAACTCAGATTACCTCAAATGGAGGCATTGATGATGTTTAAATTCATAAGTGCATCTCTTTGGGGTTGTCTTGGTTATGTATATTCATCTACCATATTATCCTCTGTCACTATTATTACTTTGACTTTAGCACTGACTTGTCCTTTAAATACAGTAAGTGCTACTTGTTGGGGTAGTTTTATTTGACCAGTGCACCTAACAAGAACTCAATCATGATGGTTGGAAACTCAATTTAACTATGGTTGTTTTATGTCACTATTATTACTTTGACTTTAGCACTGACTTGTCCTTTAAATACAGTAAGTGCTACTTGTTGGGGTAGTTTTATTTGACCAGTGCACCTAACAAGAACTCAATCATGGCGGTCATAAAACAAGAAGGATCTGTGTAAACAAATCAAGATTACCTCTAATGGAGACATTGATGATCTTTAAATTCATAAGTGCTTCCCTTTGGGGTTATCTTGGTTCTGTGGTATCATCTACCATATTATCCTCTGTCACTATTATTACTTTGACTTTAGCACTGACTTGTCCTTTAAATACAGTAAGTGCTACTTGTTGGGGTAGTTTTATTTGACCAGTGCACCTAACAAGAACTCAATCATGATGGTTGGATACGCAATGTAAATATGATTGTTTTATGTCACTATTATTACTTTGACTTTAGCACTGACTTGTCCTTTAAATACAGTAAGTGCTACTTGTTGGGGTAGTTTTATTTGACCAGTGCACCTAACAAGAACTCAATCATGGCGGTCATAAAACAAGAAGGATCTGTGTAAACAAATCAAGATTACCTCTAATGGAGACATTGATGATCTTTAAATTCACAAGTGCTTCCCTTTGGGGTTATCTTGGTTCTGTGGTATCATCTCTTACATTTTGTCAATAATGTTACTGTGACATTTTGATGTTAAGAGACACATGCATCTTGTGGTAAAACAAACAAATGAAAGCACCAGTCAACTAATAACATGCAAATGGCTTGCATGTAATCTGGTGGTGAGCAATGTGTGAAGTACCATCTAACTACGACCCAGGACACCCCCTATATAAGGTTTTCTATTTCTGCCATTCATAGCATTCCTACAAGCTGGAGGAGGACACAAGGCATAGATCAGTAGGTAAGAGCCCATTATGGGGGAAACAGTGTTTTAACTTGTGTCACTATTATTACTTTAACTTTAGCACTGACTTGTCTTTTAAATTCAGTAAGTGCTACTTGTTGGGGTAGTTTTAATTGACTGGTGCACATACTCGATTGGTGGAAATAAACACTGATTAACTCATAGCATAGAAGAGTTGACTCATGCACACAAAAATAGCTCCACCTTGATGGAAGCAACAAACTCAGATGTGGTTGAAAGTTGGTGGGCGTAAGCAAACTCAGATTACCTCAAATGGAGGCATTGATGATGTTTAAATTCATAAGTGCATCTCTTTGGGGTTGTCTTGGTTCTGTATATTCATCTACCATATTATCCTCTGTCACTATTATTACTTTGACTTTAGCACTGACTTGTCCTTTAAATACAGTAAGTGCTACTTGTTGGGGTAGTTTTATTTGACCAGTGCACCTAACAAGAACTCAATCATGATGGTTGGAAACTCAATTTAACTATGGTTGTTTTATGTCACTATTATTACTTTGACTTTAGCACTGACTTGTCCTTTAAATACAGTAAGTGCTACTTGTTGGGGTAGTTTTATTTGACCAGTGCACCTAACAAGAACTCAATCATGGCGGTCATAAAACAAGAAGGATCTGTGTAAACAAATCAAGATTACCTCTAATGGAGACATTGATGATCTTTAAATTCATAAGTGCTTCCCTTTGGGGTTATCTTGGTTCTGTGGTATCATCTACCATATTATCCTCTGTCACTATTATTACTTTGACTTTAGCACTGACTTGTGCTTTAAATACAGTAAGTGCTACTTGTTGGGGTAGTTTTATTTGACCAGTGCACCTAACAAGAACTCAATCATGATGGTTGGATACGCAATGTAACTATGATTGTTTTATGTCACTATTATTACTTTGACTTTAGCACTGACTTGTCCTTTAAATACAGTAAGTGCTACTTGTTGGGGTAGTTTTATTTGACCAGTGCACCTAACAAGAACTCAATCATGGCGGTCATAAAACAAGAAGGATCTGTGTAAACAAATCAAGATTACCTCTAATGGAGACATTGATGATCTTTAAATTCATAAGTGCTTCCCTTTGGGGTTATCTTGGTTCTGTGGTATCATCTCTTACATTTTGTCAATAATGTTACTGTGACATTTTGATGTTAAGAGACACATGTATCTTGTGGTAAAACAAACAAATGAAAGCACCAGTCAACTAATAACATGCAAATGGCTTGCATGTAATCTGGTGGTGAGCAATGTGTGAAGTACCATGAAACTACGACCCAGGACACCCCCTATATAAGGTTTTCTATTTTTGCCATTCATAGCATTCCTACAAGCTGGAGGAGGACACAAGGCATAGATCAGTAGGTAAGAGCCCATTATGGGGGAAACAGTGTTTTAACTTGTGTCACTATTATTACTTTCACTTTAGCACTGACTTGTCTTTTAAATTCAGTAAGTGCTACTTGTTGGGGTAGTTTTAATTGACTGGTGCACATACTCGATTGGTGGAAATAAACACTGATTAACTCATAGCATAGAAGAGTTGACTCATGCACACAAAAATAGCTCCACCTTGATGGAAGCAACAAACTCAGATGTGGTTGAAAGTTGGTGGGCGTAAGCAAACTCAGATTACCTCAAATGGAGGCATTGATGATGTTTAAATTCATAAGTGCATCTCTTTGGGGTTGTCTTGGTTATGTATATTCATCTACCATATTATCCTCTGTCACTATTATTACTTTGACTTTAGCACTGACTTGTCCTTTAAATACAGTAAGTGCTACTTGTTGGGGTAGTTTTATTTGACCAGTGCACCTAACAAGAACTCAATCATGATGGTTGGAAACTCAATTTAACTATGGTTGTTTTATGTCACTATTATTACTTTGACTTTAGCACTGACTTGTCCTTTAAATACAGTAAGTGCTACTTGTTGGGGTAGTTTTATTTGACCAGTGCACCTAACAAGAACTCAATCATGGCGGTCATAAAACAAGAAGGATCTGTGTAAACAAATCAAGATTACCTCTAATGGAGACATTGATGATCTTTAAATTCATAAGTGCTTCCCTTTGGGGTTATCTTGGTTCTGTGGTATCATCTACCATATTATCCTCTGTCACTATTATTACTTTGACTTTAGCACTGACTTGTGCTTTAAATACAGTAAGTGCTACTTGTTGGGGTAGTTTTATTTGACCAGTGCACCTAACAAGAACTCAATCATGATGGTTGGATACGCAATGTAACTATGATTGTTTTATGTCACTATTATTACTTTGACTTTAGCACTGACTTGTCCTTTAAATACAGTAAGTGCTACTTGTTGGGGTAGTTTTATTTGACCAGTGCACCTAACAAGAACTCAATCATGGCGGTCATAAAACAAGAAGGATCTGTGTAAACAAATCAAGATTACCTCTAATGGAGACATTGATGATCTTTAAATTCATAAGTGCTTCCCTTTGGGGTTATCTTGGTTCTGTGGTATCATCTCTTACATTTTGTCAATAATGTTACTGTGACATTTTGATGTTAAGAGACACATGTATCTTGTGGTAAAACAAACAAATGAAAGCACCAGTCAACTAATAACATGCAAATGGCTTGCATGTAATCTGGTGGTGAGCAATGTGTGAAGTACCATGAAACTACGACCCAGGACACCCCCTATATAAGGTTTTCTATTTTTGCCATTCATAGCATTCCTACAAGCTGGAGGAGGACACAAGGCATAGATCAGTAGGTAAGAGCCCATTATGGGGGAAACAGTGTTTTAACTTGTGTCACTATTATTACTTTAACTTTAGCACTGACTTGTCTTTTAAATTCAGTAAGTGCTACTTGTTGGGGTAGTTTTAATTGACTGGTGCACATACTCGATTGGTGGAAATAAACACTGATTAACTCATAGCATAGAAGAGTTGACTCATGCACACAAAAATAGCTCCACCTTGATGGAAGCAACAAACTCATATGTGGTTGAAAGTTGGTGGGCGTAAGCAAACTCAGATTACCTCAAATGGAGGCATTGATGATGTTTAAATTCATAAGTGCATCTCTTTGGGGTTGTCTTGGTTATGTATATTCATCTACCATATTATCCTCTGTCACTATTATTACTTTGACTTTAGCACTGACTTGTCCTTTAAACACAGTAAGTGCTACTTGTTGGGGTAGTTTTATTTGACCAGTGCACCTAACAAGAACTCAATCATGATGGTTGGAAACTCAATTTAACTATGGTTGTTTTATGTCACTATTATTACTTTGACTTTAGCACTGACTTGTCCTTTAAATACAGTAAGTGCTACTTGTTGGGGTAGTTTTATTTGACCAGTGCACCTAACAAGAACTCAATCATGGCGGTCATAAAACAAGAAGGATCTGTGTAAACAAATCAAGATTACCTCTAATGGAGACATTGATGATCTTTAAATTCATAAGTGCTTCCCTTTGGGGTTATCTTGGTTCTGTGGTATCATCTACCATATTATCCTCTGTCACTATTATTACTTTGACTTTAGCACTGACTTGTCCTTTAAATACAGTAAGTGCTACTTGTTGGGGTAGTTTTATTTGACCAGTGCACCTAACAAGAACTCAATCATGATGGTTGGATACGCAATGTAACTATGATTGTTTTATGTCACTATTATTACTTTGACTTTAGCACTGACTTGTCCTTTAAATACAGTAAGTGCTACTTGTTGGGGTAGTTTTATTTGACCAGTGCACCTAACAAGAACTCAATCATGGCGGTCATAAAACAAGAAGGATCTGTGTAAACAAATCAAGATTACCTCTAATGGAGACATTGATGATCTTTAAATTCACAAGTGCTTCCCTTTGGGGTTATCTTGGTTCTGTGGTATCATCTCTTACATTTTGTCAATAATGTTACTGTGACATTTTGATGTTAAGAGACACATGCATCTTGTGGTAAAACAAACAAATGAAAGCACCAGTCAACTAATAACATGCAAATGGCTTGCATGTAATCTGGTGGTGAGCAATGTGTGAAGTACCATCTAACTACGACCCAGGACACCCCCTATATAAGGTTTTCTATTTCTGCCATTCATAGCATTCCTACAAGCTGGAGGAGGACACAAGGCATAGATCAGTAGGTAAGAGCCCATTATGGGGGAAACAGTGTTTTAACTTGTGTCACTATTATTACTTTAACTTTAGCACTGACTTGTCTTTTAAATTCAGTAAGTGCTACTTGTTGGGGTAGTTTTAATTGACTGGTGCACATACTCGATTGGTGGAAATAAACACTGATTAACTCATAGCATAGAAGAGTTGACTCATGCACACAAAAATAGCTCCACCTTGATGGAAGCAACAAACTCAGATGTGGTTGAAAGTTGGTGGGCGTAAGCAAACTCAGATTACCTCAAATGGAGGCATTGATGATGTTTAAATTCATAAGTGCATCTCTTTGGGGTTGTCTTGGTTCTGTATATTCATCTACCATATTATCCTCTGTCACTATTATTACTTTGACTTTAGCACTGACTTGTCCTTTAAATACAGTAAGTGCTACTTGTTGGGGTAGTTTTATTTGACCAGTGCACCTAACAAGAACTCAATCATGATGGTTGGAAACTCAATTTAACTATGGTTGTTTTATGTCACTATTATTACTTTGACTTTAGCACTGACTTGTCCTTTAAATACAGTAAGTGCTACTTGTTGGGGTAGTTTTATTTGACCAGTGCACCTAACAAGAACTCAATCATGGCGGTCATAAAACAAGAAGGATCTGTGTAAACAAATCAAGATTACCTCTAATGGAGACATTGATGATCTTTAAATTCATAAGTGCTTCCCTTTGGGGTTATCTTGGTTCTGTGGTATCATCTACCATATTATCCTCTGTCACTATTATTACTTTGACTTTAGCACTGACTTGTGCTTTAAATACAGTAAGTGCTACTTGTTGGGGTAGTTTTATTTGACCAGTGCACCTAACAAGAACTCAATCATGATGGTTGGATACGCAATGTAACTATGATTGTTTTATGTCACTATTATTACTTTGACTTTAGCACTGACTTGTCCTTTAAATACAGTAAGTGCTACTTGTTGGGGTAGTTTTATTTGACCAGTGCACCTAACAAGAACTCAATCATGGCGGTCATAAAACAAGAAGGATCTGTGTAAACAAATCAAGATTACCTCTAATGGAGACATTGATGATCTTTAAATTCATAAGTGCTTCCCTTTGGGGTTATCTTGGTTCTGTGGTATCATCTCTTACATTTTGTCAATAATGTTACTGTGACATTTTGATGTTAAGAGACATGTATCTTGTGGTAAAACAAACAAATGAAAGCACCAGTCAACTAATAACATGCAAATGGCTTGCATGTAATCTGGTGGTGAGCAATGTGTGAAGTACCATGAAACTACGACCCAGGACACCCCCTATATAAGGTTTTCTATTTTTGCCATTCATAGCATTCCTACAAGCTGGAGGAGGACACAAGGCATAGATCAGTAGGTAAGAGCCCATTATGGGGGAAACAGTGTTTTAACTTGTGTCACTATTATTACTTTAACTTTAGCACTGACTTGTCTTTTAAATTCAGTAAGTGCTACTTGTTGGGGTAGTTTTAATTGACTGGTGCACATACTCGATTGGTGGAAATAAACACTGATTAACTCATAGCATAGAAGAGTTGACTCATGCACACAAAAATAGCTCCACCTTGATGGAAGCAACAAACTCAGATGTGGTTGAAAGTTGGTGGGCGTAAGCAAACTCAGATTACCTCAAATGGAGGCATTGATGATGTTTAAATTCATAAGTGCATCTCTTTGGGGTTGTCTTGGTTATGTATATTCATCTACCATATTATCCTCTGTCACTATTATTACTTTGACTTTAGCACTGACTTGTCCTTTAAATACAGTAAGTGCTACTTGTTGGGGTAGTTTTATTTGACCAGTGCACCTAACAAGAACTCAATCATGATGGTTGGAAACTCAATTTAACTATGGTTGTTTTATGTCACTATTATTACTTTGACTTTAGCACTGACTTGTCCTTTAAATACAGTAAGTGCTACTTGTTGGGGTAGTTTTATTTGACCAGTGCACCTAACAAGAACTCAATCATGGCGGTCATAAAACAAGAAGGATCTGTGTAAACAAATCAAGATTACCTCTAATGGAGACATTGATGATCTTTAAATTCATAAGTGCTTCCCTTTGGGGTTATCTTGGTTCTGTGGTATCATCTACCATATTATCCTCTGTCACTATTATTACTTTGACTTTAGCACTGACTTGTGCTTTAAATACAGTAAGTGCTACTTGTTGGGGTAGTTTTATTTGACCAGTGCACCTAACAAGAACTCAATCATGATGGTTGGATACGCAATGTAACTATGATTGTTTTATGTCACTATTATTACTTTGACTTTAGCACTGACTTGTCCTTTAAATACAGTAAGTGCTACTTGTTGGGGTAGTTTTATTTGACCAGTGCACCTAACAAGAACTCAATCATGGCGGTCATAAAACAAGAAGGATCTGTGTAAACAAATCAAGATTACCTCTAATGGAGACATTGATGATCTTTAAATTCATAAGTGCTTCCCTTTGGGGTTATCTTGGTTCTGTGGTATCATCTCTTACATTTTGTCAATAATGTTACTGTGACATTTTGATGTTAAGAGACACATGTATCTTGTGGTAAAACAAACAAATGAAAGCACCAGTCAACTAATAACATGCAAATGGCTTGCATGTAATCTGGTGGTGAGCAATGTGTGAAGTACCATGAAACTACGACCCAGGACACCCCCTATATAAGGTTTTCTATTTCTGCCATTCATAGCATTCCTACAAGCTGGAGGAGGACACAAGGCATAGATCAGTAGGTAAGAGCCCATTATGGGGGAAACAGTGTTTTAACTTGTGTCACTATTATTACTTTAACTTTAGCACTGACTTGTCTTTTAAATTCAGTAAGTGCTACTTGTTGGGGTAGTTTTAATTGACTGGTGCACATACTCGATTGGTGGAAATAAACACTGATGATCTCATAGCATAGAAGAGTTGACTCATGCACACAAAAATAGCTCCACCTTGATGGAAGCAACAAACTCAGATGTGGTTGAAAGTTGGTGGGCGTAAGCAAACTCAGATTACCTCAAATGGAGGCATTGATGATGTTTAAATTCATAAGTGCATCTCTTTGGGGTTGTCTTGGTTCTGTATATTCATCTACCATATTATCCTCTGTCACTATTATTACTTTGACTTTAGCACTGACTTGTCCTTTAAATACAGTAAGTGCTACTTGTTGGGGTAGTTTTATTTGACCAGTGCACCTAACAAGAACTCAATCATGATGGTTGGAAACTCAATTTAACTATGGTTGTTTTATGTCACTATTATTACTTTGACTTTAGCACTGACTTGTCCTTTAAATACAGTAAGTGCTACTTGTTGGGGTAGTTTTATTTGACCAGTGCACCTAACAAGAACTCAATCATGGCGGTCATAAAACAAGAAGGATCTGTGTAAACAAATCAAGATTACCTCTAATGGAGACATTGATGATCTTTAAATTCATAAGTGCTTCCCTTTGGGGTTATCTTGGTTCTGTGGTATCATCTACCATATTATCCTCTGTCACTATTATTACTTTGACTTTAGCACTGACTTGTGCTTTAAATACAGTAAGTGCTACTTGTTGGGGTAGTTTTATTTGACCAGTGCACCTAACAAGAACTCAATCATGATGGTTGGATACGCAATGTAACTATGATTGTTTTATGTCACTATTATTACTTTGACTTTAGCACTGACTTGTCCTTTAAATACAGTAAGTGCTACTTGTTGGGGTAGTTTTATTTGACCAGTGCACCTAACAAGAACTCAATCATGGCGGTCATAAAACAAGAAGGATCTGTGTAAACAAATCAAGATTACCTCTAATGGAGACATTGATGATCTTTAAATTCATAAGTGCTTCCCTTTGGGGTTATCTTGGTTCTGTGGTATCATCTCTTACATTTTGTCAATAATGTTACTGTGACATTTTGATGTTAAGAGACACATGTATCTTGTGGTAAAACAAACAAATGAAAGCACCAGTCAACTAATAACATGCAAATGGCTTGCATGTAATCTGGTGGTGAGCAATGTGTGAAGTACCATGAAACTACGACCCAGGACACCCCCTATATAAGGTTTTCTATTTCTGCCATTCATAGCATTCCTACAAGCTGGAGGAGGACACAAGGCATAGATCAGTAGGTAAGAGCCCATTATGGGGGAAACAGTGTTTTAACTTGTGTCACTATTATTACTTTAACTTTAGCACTGACTTGTCTTTTAAATTCAGTAAGTGCTACTTGTTGGGGTAGTTTTAATTGACTGGTGCACATACTCGATTGGTGGAAATAAACACTGATGATCTCATAGCATAGAAGAGTTGACTCATGCACACAAAAATAGCTCCACCTTGATGGAAGCAACAAACTCAGATGTGGTTGAAAGTTGGTGGGCGTAAGCAAACTCAGATTACCTCAAATGGAGGCATTGATGATGTTTAAATTCATAAGTGCATCTCTTTGGGGTTGTCTTGGTTCTGTATATTCATCTACCATATTATCCTCTGTCACTATTATTACTTTGACTTTAGCACTGACTTGTCCTTTAAATACAGTAAGTGCTACTTGTTGGGGTAGTTTTATTTGACCAGTGCACCTAACAAGAACTCAATCATGATGGTTGGAAACTCAATTTAACTATGGTTGTTTTATGTCACTATTATTACTTTGACTTTAGCACTGACTTGTCCTTTAAATACAGTAAGTGCTACTTGTTGGGGTAGTTTTATTTGACCAGTGCACCTAACAAGAACTCAATCATGGCGGTCATAAAACAAGAAGGATCTGTGTAAACAAATCAAGATTACCTCTAATGGAGACATTGATGATCTTTAAATTCATAAGTGCTTCCCTTTGGGGTTATCTTGGTTCTGTGGTATCATCTACCATATTATCCTCTGTCACTATTATTACTTTGACTTTAGCACTGACTTGTGCTTTAAATACAGTAAGTGCTACTTGTTGGGGTAGTTTTATTTGACCAGTGCACCTAACAAGAACTCAATCATGATGGTTGGATACGCAATGTAACTATGATTGTTTTATGTCACTATTATTACTTTGACTTTAGCACTGACTTGTCCTTTAAATACAGTAAGTGCTACTTGTTGGGGTAGTTTTATTTGACCAGTGCACCTAACAAGAACTCAATCATGGCGGTCATAAAACAAGAAGGATCTGTGTAAACAAATCAAGATTACCTCTAATGGAGACATTGATGATCTTTAAATTCATAAGTGCTTCCCTTTGGGGTTATCTTGGTTCTGTGGTATCATCTCTTACATTTTGTCAATAATGTTACTGTGACATTTTGATGTTAAGAGACACATGTATCTTGTGGTAAAACAAACAAATGAAAGCACCAGTCAACTAATAACATGCAAATGGCTTGCATGTAATCTGGTGGTGAGCAATGTGTGAAGTACCATGAAACTACGACCCAGGACACCCCCTATATAAGGTTTTCTATTTTTGCCATTCATAGCATTCCTACAAGCTGGAGGAGGACACAAGGCATAGATCAGTAGGTAAGAGCCCATTATGGGGGAAACAGTGTTTTAACTTGTGTCACTATTATTACTTTAACTTTAGCACTGACTTGTCTTTTAAATTCAGTAAGTGCTACTTGTTGGGGTAGTTTTAATTGACTGGTGCACATACTCGATTGGTGGAAATAAACACTGATTAACTCATAGCATAGAAGAGTTGACTCATGCACACAAAAATAGCTCCACCTTGATGGAAGCAACAAACTCAGATGTGGTTGAAAGTTGGTGGGCGTAAGCAAACTCAGATTACCTCAAATGGAGGCATTGATGATGTTTAAATTCATAAGTGCATCTCTTTGGGGTTGTCTTGGTTCTGTATATTCATCTACCATATTATCCTCTGTCACTATTATTACTTTGACTTTAGCACTGACTTGTCCTTTAAATACAGTAAGTGCTACTTGTTGGGGTAGTTTTATTTGACCAGTGCACCTAACAAGAACTCAATCATGATGGTTGGAAACTCAATTTAACTATGGTTGTTTTATGTCACTATTATTACTTTGACTTTAGCACTGACTTGTCCTTTAAATACAGTAAGTGCTACTTGTTGGGGTAGTTTTATTTGACCAGTGCACCTAACAAGAACTCAATCATGGCGGTCATAAAACAAGAAGGATCTGTGTAAACAAATCAAGATTACCTCTAATGGAGACATTGATGATCTTTAAATTCATAAGTGCTTCCTTTTGGGGTTATCTTGGTTCTGTGGTATCATCTACCATATTATCCTCTGTCACTATTATTACTTTGACTTTAGCACTGACTTGTGCTTTAAATACAGTAAGTGCTACTTGTTGGGGTAGTTTTATTTGACCAGTGCACCTAACAAGAACTCAATCATGATGGTTGGATACGCAATGTAACTATGATTGTTTTATGTCACTATTATTACTTTGACTTTAGCACTGACTTGTCCTTTAAATACAGTAAGTGCTACTTGTTGGGGTAGTTTTATTTGACCAGTGCACCTAACAAGAACTCAATCATGGCGGTCATAAAACAAGAAGGATCTGTGTAAACAAATCAAGATTACCTCTAATGGAGACATTGATGATCTTTAAATTCATAAGTGCTTCCCTTTGGGGTTATCTTGGTTCTGTGGTATCATCTCTTACATTTTGTCAATAATGTTACTGTGACATTTTGATGTTAAGAGACACATGTATCTTGTGGTAAAACAAACAAATGAAAGCACCAGTCAACTAATAACATGCAAATGGCTTGCATGTAATCTGGTGGTGAGCAATGTGTGAAGTACCATGAAACTACGACCCAGGACACCCCCTATATAAGGTTTTCTATTTTTGCCATTCATAGCATTCCTACAAGCTGGAGGAGGACACAATTTACAATTACAATTTACAATTTAGGCATTTAGCAGACGCTCTTAATCCAGAGCGACTTACATTTAGGCAAGAACAAAAGCATGGGAATACATCACATAAAAGCATTTATCATGAAACATGCGTAAGATAAGAAGGTAACAGTGGAATATCTATATGATGAAACTATACATACACTATACATAATAAACTATACATATTCACTACTATGCTATACATATGTACTATGGCGTGCTATGACTATATACAATACATTATAGTGCTGTCTACATAACATGCTATAAGTCTGTGTCAAATGCTATCTAAGCCAACAGAAATGCTATGTAAGGGGTTAGGGTAAGTGCTATGGGCCATGATGGAGTCTGAAAAGGTGGGTTTTCAGGCTACGGCGGAAGATTGGGAGTGATGCTGCAGTTCTGACTGCAATGGGAAGTGCATTCCACAGTTTTGGAGCCAGAAGGGAGAAGAGTTTGGGACGTGTGGAGCGTTGTCCCGGCGTTTTTAGTGAGGGTACTTCCAGTTTCCCTGCGTTGGCTGATCTGAGTGCGCGGGAGGGTTTGTAGGGTTCAATCATACTTGTAAGATATGGGGGAGCCATACCTTTGGTTGCTTTGAATGCCAGCATCAGAGTTTTGTATTCTGTGCGGGCAGCGACCGGGAGCCAGTGGAGGGAGCGGAGCAGGGGGGAGACATGTGAGAATTTTGGCTGGTTGAAGACCAAGCGAGCTGCTGCATTTTGGATCAGCTGGAGAGGCTTAAGTGCACATGCTGGTAGGCCTAGGCCTAGATAGGCATAGATCAGTAGGTAAGAGCCCATTATGGGGGAAACAGTGTTTTAACTTGTGTCACTATTATTACTTTAACTTTAGCACTGACTTGTCTTTTAAATTCAGTAAGTGCTACTTGTTGGGGTAGTTTTAATTGACTGGTGCACATACTCGATTGGTGGAAATAAACACTGATTAACTCATAGCATAGAAGAGTTGACTCATGCACACAAAAATAGCTCCACCTTGATGGAAGCAACAAACTCAGATGTGGTTGAAAGTTGGTGGGCGTAAGCAAACTCAGATTACCTCAAATGGAGGCATTGATGATGTTTAAATTCATAAGTGCATCTCTTTGGGGTTGTCTTGGTTATGTATATTCATCTACCATATTATCCTCTGTCACTATTATTACTTTGACTTTAGCACTGACTTGTCCTTTAAATACAGTAAGTGCTACTTGTTGGGGTAGTTTTATTTGACCAGGGCACCTAACAAGAACTCAATCATGGCGGTCATAAAACAAGAAGGATCTGTGTAAACAAATCAAGATTACCTCTAATGGAGACATTGATGATCTTTAAATTCATAAGTGCTTCCCTTTGGGGTTATCTTGGTTCTGTGGTATCATCTACCATATTATCCTCTGTCACTATTATTACTTTGACTTTAGCACTGACTTGTCCTTTAAATACAGTAAGTGCTACTTGTTGGGGTAGTTTTATTTGACCAGTGCACCTAACAAGAACTCAATCATGGCGGTCATAAAACAAGAAGGATCTGTGTAAACAAATCAAGATTACCTCTAATGGAGACATTGATGATCTTTAAATTCATAAGTGCTTCCTTTTGGGGTTATCTTGGTTCTGTGGTATCATCTACCATATTATCCTCTGTCACTATTATTACTTTGACTTTAGCACTGACTTGTGCTTTAAATACAGTAAGTGCTACTTGTTGGGGTAGTTTTATTTGACCAGTGCACCTAACAAGAACTCAATCATGATGGTTGGATACGCAATGTAACTATGATTGTTTTATGTCACTATTATTACTTTGACTTTAGCACTGACTTGTCCTTTAAATACAGTAAGTGCTACTTGTTGGGGTAGTTTTATTTGACCAGTGCACCTAACAAGAACTCAATCATGGCGGTCATAAAACAAGAAGGATCTGTGTAAACAAATCAAGATTACCTCTAATGGAGACATTGATGATCTTTAAATTCATAAGTGCTTCCTTTTGGGGTTATCTTGGTTCTGTGGTATCATCTACCATATTATCCTCTGTCACTATTATTACTTTGACTTTAGCACTGACTTGTGCTTTAAATACAGTAAGTGCTACTTGTTGGGGTAGTTTTATTTGACCAGTGCACCTAACAAGAACTCAATCATGATGGTTGGATACGCAATGTAACTATGATTGTTTTATGTCACTATTATTACTTTGACTTTAGCACTGACTTGTCCTTTAAATACAGTAAGTGCTACTTGTTGGGGTAGTTTTATTTGACCAGTGCACCTAACAAGAACTCAATCATGGCGGTCATAAAACAAGAAGGATCTGTGTAAACAAATCAAGATTACCTCTAATGGAGACATTGATGATCTTTAAATTCATAAGTGCTTCCCTTTGGGGTTATCTTGGTTCTGTGGTATCATCTCTTACATTTTGTCAATAATGTTACTGTGACATTTTGATGTTAAGAGACACATGTATCTTGTGGTAAAACAAACAAATGAAAGCACCAGTCAACTAATAACATGCAAATGGCTTGCATGTAATCTGGTGGTGAGCAATGTGTGAAGTACCATGAAACTACGACCCAGGACACCCCCTATATAAGGTTTTCTATTTTTGCCATTCATAGCATTCCTACAAGCTGGAGGAGGACACAAGGCATAGATCAGTAGGTAAGAGCCCATTATGGGGGAAACAGTGTTTTAACTTGTGTCACTATTATTACTTTAACTTTAGCACTGACTTGTCTTTTAAATTCAGTAAGTGCTACTTGTTGGGGTAGTTTTAATTGACTGGTGCACATACTCGATTGGTGGAAATAAACACTGATTAACTCATAGCATAGAAGAGTTGACTCATGCACACAAAAATAGCTCCACCTTGATGGAAGCAACAAACTCAGATGTGGTTGAAAGTTGGTGGGCGTAAGCAAACTCAGATTACCTCAAATGGAGGCATTGATGATGTTTAAATTCATAAGTGCATCTCTTTGGGGTTGTCTTGGTTATGTATATTCATCTACCATATTATCCTCTGTCACTATTATTACTTTGACTTTAGCACTGACTTGTCCTTTAAATACAGTAAGTGCTACTTGTTGGGGTAGTTTTATTTGACCAGGGCACCTAACAAGAACTCAATCATGGCGGTCATAAAACAAGAAGGATCTGTGTAAACAAATCAAGATTACCTCTAATGGAGACATTGATGATCTTTAAATTCATAAGTGCTTCCCTTTGGGGTTATCTTGGTTCTGTGGTATCATCTACCATATTATCCTCTGTCACTATTATTACTTTGACTTTAGCACTGACTTGTCCTTTAAATACAGTAAGTGCTACTTGTTGGGGTAGTTTTATTTGACCAGTGCACCTAACAAGAACTCAATCATGGCGGTCATAAAACAAGAAGGATCTGTGTAAACAAATCAAGATTACCTCTAATGGAGACATTGATGATCTTTAAATTCATAAGTGCTTCCTTTTGGGGTTATCTTGGTTCTGTGGTATCATCTACCATATTATCCTCTGTCACTATTATTACTTTGACTTTAGCACTGACTTGTGCTTTAAATACAGTAAGTGCTACTTGTTGGGGTAGTTTTATTTGACCAGTGCACCTAACAAGAACTCAATCATGATGGTTGGATACGCAATGTAACTATGATTGTTTTATGTCACTATTATTACTTTGACTTTAGCACTGACTTGTCCTTTAAATACAGTAAGTGCTACTTGTTGGGGTAGTTTTATTTGACCAGTGCACCTAACAAGAACTCAATCATGGCGGTCATAAAACAAGAAGGATCTGTGTAAACAAATCAAGATTACCTCTAATGGAGACATTGATGATCTTTAAATTCATAAGTGCTTCCTTTTGGGGTTATCTTGGTTCTGTGGTATCATCTACCATATTATCCTCTGTCACTATTATTACTTTGACTTTAGCACTGACTTGTGCTTTAAATACAGTAAGTGCTACTTGTTGGGGTAGTTTTATTTGACCAGTGCACCTAACAAGAACTCAATCATGATGGTTGGATACGCAATGTAACTATGATTGTTTTATGTCACTATTATTACTTTGACTTTAGCACTGACTTGTCCTTTAAATACAGTAAGTGCTACTTGTTGGGGTAGTTTTATTTGACCAGTGCACCTAACAAGAACTCAATCATGGCGGTCATAAAACAAGAAGGATCTGTGTAAACAAATCAAGATTACCTCTAATGGAGACATTGATGATCTTTAAATTCATAAGTGCTTCCCTTTGGGGTTATCTTGGTTCTGTGGTATCATCTCTTACATTTTGTCAATAATGTTACTGTGACATTTTGATGTTAAGAGACACATGTATCTTGTGGTAAAACAAACAAATGAAAGCACCAGTCAACTAATAACATGCAAATGGCTTGCATGTAATCTGGTGGTGAGCAATGTGTGAAGTACCATGAAACTACGACCCAGGACACCCCCTATATAAGGTTTTCTATTTTTGCCATTCATAGCATTCCTACAAGCTGGAGGAGGACACAATTTACAATTACAATTTACAATTTAGGCATTTAGCAGACGCTCTTAATCCAGAGCGACTTACATTTAGGCAAGAACAAAAGCATGGGAATACATCACATAAAAGCATTTATCATGAAACATGCGTAAGATAAGAAGGTAACAGTGGAATATCTATATGATGAAACTATACATACACTATACATAATAAACTATACATATTCACTACTATGCTATACATATGTACTATGGCGTGCTATGACTATATACAATACATTATAGTGCTGTCTACATAACATGCTATAAGTCTGTGTCAAATGCTATCTAAGCCAACAGAAATGCTATGTAAGGGGTTAGGGTAAGTGCTATGGGCCATGATGGAGTCTGAAAAGGTGGGTTTTCAGGCTACGGCGGAAGATTGGGAGTGATGCTGCAGTTCTGACTGCAATGGGAAGTGCATTCCACAGTTTTGGAGCCAGAAGGGAGAAGAGTTTGGGACGTGTGGAGCGTTGTCCCGGCGTTTTTAGTGAGGGTACTTCCAGTTTCCCTGCGTTGGCTGATCTGAGTGCGCGGGAGGGTTTGTAGGGTTCAATCATACTTGTAAGATATGGGGGAGCCATACCTTTGGTTGCTTTGAATGCCAGCATCAGAGTTTTGTATTCTGTGCGGGCAGCGACCGGGAGCCAGTGGAGGGAGCGGAGCAGGGGGGAGACATGTGAGAATTTTGGCTGGTTGAAGACCAAGCGAGCTGCTGCATTTTGGATCAGCTGGAGAGGCTTAAGTGCACATGCTGGTAGGCCTAGGCCTAGATAGGCATAGATCAGTAGGTAAGAGCCCATTATGGGGGAAACAGTGTTTTAACTTGTGTCACTATTATTACTTTAACTTTAGCACTGACTTGTCTTTTAAATTCAGTAAGTGCTACTTGTTGGGGTAGTTTTAATTGACTGGTGCACATACTCGATTGGTGGAAATAAACACTGATTAACTCATAGCATAGAAGAGTTGACTCATGCACACAAAAATAGCTCCACCTTGATGGAAGCAACAAACTCAGATGTGGTTGAAAGTTGGTGGGCGTAAGCAAACTCAGATTACCTCAAATGGAGGCATTGATGATGTTTAAATTCATAAGTGCATCTCTTTGGGGTTGTCTTGGTTATGTATATTCATCTACCATATTATCCTCTGTCACTATTATTACTTTGACTTTAGCACTGACTTGTCCTTTAAATACAGTAAGTGCTACTTGTTGGGGTAGTTTTATTTGACCAGGGCACCTAACAAGAACTCAATCATGGCGGTCATAAAACAAGAAGGATCTGTGTAAACAAATCAAGATTACCTCTAATGGAGACATTGATGATCTTTAAATTCATAAGTGCTTCCCTTTGGGGTTATCTTGGTTCTGTGGTATCATCTACCATATTATCCTCTGTCACTATTATTACTTTGACTTTAGCACTGACTTGTCCTTTAAATACAGTAAGTGCTACTTGTTGGGGTAGTTTTATTTGACCAGTGCACCTAACAAGAACTCAATCATGGCGGTCATAAAACAAGAAGGATCTGTGTAAACAAATCAAGATTACCTCTAATGGAGACATTGATGATCTTTAAATTCATAAGTGCTTCCTTTTGGGGTTATCTTGGTTCTGTGGTATCATCTACCATATTATCCTCTGTCACTATTATTACTTTGACTTTAGCACTGACTTGTGCTTTAAATACAGTAAGTGCTACTTGTTGGGGTAGTTTTATTTGACCAGTGCACCTAACAAGAACTCAATCATGATGGTTGGATACGCAATGTAACTATGATTGTTTTATGTCACTATTATTACTTTGACTTTAGCACTGACTTGTCCTTTAAATACAGTAAGTGCTACTTGTTGGGGTAGTTTTATTTGACCAGTGCACCTAACAAGAACTCAATCATGGCGGTCATAAAACAAGAAGGATCTGTGTAAACAAATCAAGATTACCTCTAATGGAGACATTGATGATCTTTAAATTCATAAGTGCTTCCTTTTGGGGTTATCTTGGTTCTGTGGTATCATCTACCATATTATCCTCTGTCACTATTATTACTTTGACTTTAGCACTGACTTGTGCTTTAAATACAGTAAGTGCTACTTGTTGGGGTAGTTTTATTTGACCAGTGCACCTAACAAGAACTCAATCATGATGGTTGGATACGCAATGTAACTATGATTGTTTTATGTCACTATTATTACTTTGACTTTAGCACTGACTTGTCCTTTAAATACAGTAAGTGCTACTTGTTGGGGTAGTTTTATTTGACCAGTGCACCTAACAAGAACTCAATCATGGCGGTCATAAAACAAGAAGGATCTGTGTAAACAAATCAAGATTACCTCTAATGGAGACATTGATGATCTTTAAATTCATAAGTGCTTCCCTTTGGGGTTATCTTGGTTCTGTGGTATCATCTCTTACATTTTGTCAATAATGTTACTGTGACATTTTGATGTTAAGAGACACATGTATCTTGTGGTAAAACAAACAAATGAAAGCACCAGTCAACTAATAACATGCAAATGGCTTGCATGTAATCTGGTGGTGAGCAATGTGTGAAGTACCATGAAACTACGACCCAGGACACCCCCTATATAAGGTTTTCTATTTTTGCCATTCATAGCATTCCTACAAGCTGGAGGAGGACACAAGGCATAGATCAGTAGGTAAGAGCCCATTATGGGGGAAACAGTGTTTTAACTTGTGTCACTATTATTACTTTAACTTTAGCACTGACTTGTCTTTTAAATTCAGTAAGTGCTACTTGTTGGGGTAGTTTTAATTGACTGGTGCACATACTCGATTGGTGGAAATAAACACTGATTAACTCATAGCATAGAAGAGTTGACTCATGCACACAAAAATAGCTCCACCTTGATGGAAGCAACAAACTCAGATGTGGTTGAAAGTTGGTGGGCGTAAGCAAACTCAGATTACCTCAAATGGAGGCATTGATGATGTTTAAATTCATAAGTGCATCTCTTTGGGGTTGTCTTGGTTATGTATATTCATCTACCATATTATCCTCTGTCACTATTATTACTTTGACTTTAGCACTGACTTGTCCTTTAAATACAGTAAGTGCTACTTGTTGGGGTAGTTTTATTTGACCAGTGCACCTAACAAGAACTCAATCATGATGGTTGGAAACTCAATTTAACTATGGTTGTTTTATGTCACTATTATTACTTTGACTTTAGCACTGACTTGTCCTTTAAATACAGTAAGTGCTACTTGTTGGGGTAGTTTTATTTGACCAGGGCACCTAACAAGAACTCAATCATGGCGGTCATAAAACAAGAAGGATCTGTGTAAACAAATCAAGATTACCTCTAATGGAGACATTGATGATCTTTAAATTCATAAGTGCTTCCCTTTGGGGTTATCTTGGTTCTGTGGTATCATCTACCATATTATCCTCTGTCACTATTATTACTTTGACTTTAGCACTGACTTGTCCTTTAAATACAGTAAGTGCTACTTGTTGGGGTAGTTTTATTTGACCAGTGCACCTAACAAGAACTCAATCATGATGGTTGGATACGCAATGTAACTATGATTGTTTTATGTCACTATTATTACTTTGACTTTAGCACTGACTTGTCCTTTAAATACAGTAAGTGCTACTTGTTGGGGTAGTTTTATTTGACCAGTGCACCTAACAAGAACTCAATCATGGCGGTCATAAAACAAGAAGGATCTGTGTAAACAAATCAAGATTACCTCTAATGGAGACATTGATGATCTTTAAATTCATAAGTGCTTCCCTTTGGGGTTATCTTGGTTCTGTGGTATCATCTCTTACATTTTGTCAATAATGTTACTGTGACATTTTGATGTTAAGAGACACATGTATCTTGTGGTAAAACAAACAAATGAAAGCACCAGTCAACTAATAACATGCAAATGGCTGGCATGTAATCTGGTGGTGAGCAATGTGTGAAGTACCATGAAACTACGACCCAGGACACCCCCTATATAAGGTTTTCTATTTTTGCCATTCATAGCATTCCTACAAGCTGGAGGAGGACACAAGGCATAGATCAGTAGGTAAGAGCCCATTATGGGGGAAACAGTGTTTTAACTTGTGTCACTATTATTACTTTAACTTTAGCACTGACTTGTCTTTTAAATTCAGTAAGTGCTACTTGTTGGGGTAGTTTTAATTGACTGGTGCACATACTCGATTGGTGGAAATAAACACTGATTAACTCATAGCATAGAAGAGTTGACTCATGCACACAAAAATAGCTCCACCTTGATGGAAGCAACAAACTCAGATGTGGTTGAAAGTTGGTGGGCGTAAGCAAACTCAGATTACCTCAAATGGAGGCATTGATGATGTTTAAATTCATAAGTGCATCTCTTTGGGGTTGTCTTGGTTATGTATATTCATCTACCATATTATCCTCTGTCACTATTATTACTTTGACTTTAGCACTGACTTGTCCTTTAAATACAGTAAGTGCTACTTGTTGGGGTAGTTTTATTTGACCAGTGCACCTAACAAGAACTCAATCATGATGGTTGGAAACTCAATTTAACTATGGTTGTTTTATGTCACTATTATTACTTTGACTTTAGCACTGACTTGTCCTTTAAATACAGTAAGTGCTACTTGTTGGGGTAGTTTTATTTGACCAGTGCACCTAACAAGAACTCAATCATGGCGGTCATAAAACAAGAAGGATCTGTGTAAACAAATCAAGATTACCTCTAATGGAGACATTGATGATCTTTAAATTCATAAGTGCTTCCCTTTGGGGTTATCTTGGTTCTGTGGTATCATCTACCATATTATCCTCTGTCACTATTATTACTTTGACTTTAGCACTGACTTGTGCTTTAAATACAGTAAGTGCTACTTGTTGGGGTAGTTTTATTTGACCAGTGCACCTAACAAGAACTCAATCATGATGGTTGGATACGCAATGTAACTATGATTGTTTTATGTCACTATTATTACTTTGACTTTAGCACTGACTTGTCCTTTAAATACAGTAAGTGCTACTTGTTGGGGTAGTTTTATTTGACCAGTGCACCTAACAAGAACTCAATCATGGCGGTCATAAAACAAGAAGGATCTGTGTAAACAAATCAAGATTACCTCTAATGGAGACATTGATGATCTTTAAATTCATAAGTGCTTCCCTTTGGGGTTATCTTGGTTCTGTGGTATCATCTCTTACATTTTGTCAATAATGTTACTGTGACATTTTGATGTTAAGAGACACATGTACCTTGTGGTAAAACAAACAAATGAAAGCACCAGTCAACTAATAACATGCAAATGGCTTGCATGTAATCTGGTGGTGAGCAATGTGTGAAGTACCATGAAACTACGACCCAGGACACCCCCTATATAAGGTTTTCTATTTCTGCCATTCATAGCATTCCTACAAGCTGGAGGAGGACACAAGGCATAGATCAGTAGGTAAGAGCCCATTATGGGGGAAACAGTGTTTTAACTTGTGTCACTATTATTACTTTAACTTTAGCACTGACTTGTCTTTTAAATTCAGTAAGTGCTACTTGTTGGGGTAGTTTTAATTGACTGGTGCACATACTCGATTGGTGGAAATAAACACTGATTAACTCATAGCATAGAAGAGTTGACTCATGCACACAAAAATAGCTCCACCTTGATGGAAGCAACAAACTCAGATGTGGTTGAAAGTTGGTGGGCGTAAGCAAACTCAGATTACCTCAAATGGAGGCATTGATGATGTTTAAATTCATAAGTGCATCTCTTTGGGGTTGTCTTGGTTCTGTATATTCATCTACCATATTATCCTCTGTCACTATTATTACTTTGACTTTAGCACTGACTTGTCCTTTAAATACAGTAAGTGCTACTTGTTGGGGTAGTTTTATTTGACCAGTGCACCTAACAAGAACTCAATCATGATGGTTGGAAACTCAATTTAACTATGGTTGTTTTATGTCACTATTATTACTTTGACTTTAGCACTGACTTGTCCTTTAAATACAGTAAGTGCTACTTGTTGGGGTAGTTTTATTTGACCAGTGCACCTAACAAGAACTCAATCATGGCGGTCATAAAACAAGAAGGATCTGTGTAAACAAATCAAGATTACCTCTAATGGAGACATTGATGATCTTTAAATTCATAAGTGCTTCCCTTTGGGGTTATCTTGGTTCTGTGGTATCATCTACCATATTATCCTCTGTCACTATTATTACTTTGACTTTAGCACTGACTTGTGCTTTAAATACAGTAAGTGCTACTTGTTGGGGTAGTTTTATTTGACCAGTGCACCTAACAAGAACTCAATCATGATGGTTGGATACGCAATGTAACTATGATTGTTTTATGTCACTATTATTACCTTGACTTTAGCACTGACTTGTCCTTTAAATACAGTAAGTGCTACTTGTTGGGGTAGTTTTATTTGACCAGTGCACCTAACAAGAACTCAATCATGGCGGTCATAAAACAAGAAGGATCTGTGTAAACAAATCAAGATTACCTCTAATGGAGACATTGATGATCTTTAAATTCATAAGTGCTTCCCTTTGGGGTTATCTTGGTTCTGTGGTATCATCTCTTACATTTTGTCAATAATGTTACTGTGACATTTTGATGTTAAGAGACACATGTATCTTGTGGTAAAACAAACAAATGAAAGCACCAGTCAACTAATAACATGCAAATGGCTTGCATGTAATCTGGTGGTGAGCAATGTGTGAAGTACCATGAAACTACGACCCAGGACACCCCCTATATAAGGTTTTCTATTTCTGCCATTCATAGCATTCCTACAAGCTGGAGGAGGACACAAGGCATAGATCAGTAGGTAAGAGCCCATTATGGGGGAAACAGTGTTTTAACTTGTGTCACTATTATTACTTTAACTTTAGCACTGACTTGTCTTTTAAATTCAGTAAGTGCTACTTGTTGGGGTAGTTTTAATTGACTGGTGCACATACTCGATTGGTGGAAATAAACACTGATGATCTCATAGCATAGAAGAGTTGACTCATGCACACAAAAATAGCTCCACCTTGATGGAAGCAACAAACTCAGATGTGGTTGAAAGTTGGTGGGCGTAAGCAAACTCAGATTACCTCAAATGGAGGCATTGATGATGTTTAAATTCATAAGTGCATCTCTTTGGGGTTGTCTTGGTTCTGTATATTCATCTACCATATTATCCTCTGTCACTATTATTACTTTGACTTTAGCACTGACTTGTCCTTTAAATACAGTAAGTGCTACTTGTTGGGGTAGTTTTATTTGACCAGTGCACCTAACAAGAACTCAATCATGATGGTTGGAAACTCAATTTAACTATGGTTGTTTTATGTCACTATTATTACTTTGACTTTAGCACTGACTTGTCCTTTAAATACAGTAAGTGCTACTTGTTGGGGTAGTTTTATTTGACCAGTGCACCTAACAAGAACTCAATCATGGCGGTCATAAAACAAGAAGGATCTGTGTAAACAAATCAAGATTACCTCTAATGGAGACATTGATGATCTTTAAATTCATAAGTGCTTCCCTTTGGGGTTATCTTGGTTCTGTGGTATCATCTACCATATTATCCTCTGTCACTATTATTACTTTGACTTTAGCACTGACTTGTGCTTTAAATACAGTAAGTGCTACTTGTTGGGGTAGTTTTATTTGACCAGTGCACCTAACAAGAACTCAATCATGATGGTTGGATACGCAATGTAACTATGATTGTTTTATGTCACTATTATTACTTTGACTTTAGCACTGACTTGTCCTTTAAATACAGTAAGTGCTACTTGTTGGGGTAGTTTTATTTGACCAGTGCACCTAACAAGAACTCAATCATGGCGGTCATAAAACAAGAAGGATCTGTGTAAACAAATCAAGATTACCTCTAATGGAGACATTGATGATCTTTAAATTCATAAGTGCTTCCCTTTGGGGTTATCTTGGTTCTGTGGTATCATCTCTTACATTTTGTCAATAATGTTACTGTGACATTTTGATGTTAAGAGACACATGTATCTTGTGGTAAAACAAACAAATGAAAGCACCAGTCAACTAATAACATGCAAATGGCTTGCATGTAATCTGGTGGTGAGCAATGTGTGAAGTACCATGAAACTACGACCCAGGACACCCCCTATATAAGGTTTTCTATTTTTGCCATTCATAGCATTCCTACAAGCTGGAGGAGGACACAAGGCATAGATCAGTAGGTAAGAGCCCATTATGGGGGAAACAGTGTTTTAACTTGTGTCACTATTATTACTTTAACTTTAGCACTGACTTGTCTTTTAAATTCAGTAAGTGCTACTTGTTGGGGTAGTTTTAATTGACTGGTGCACATACTCGATTGGTGGAAATAAACACTGATGATCTCATAGCATAGAAGAGTTGACTCATGCACACAAAAATAGCTCCACCTTGATGGAAGCAACAAACTCAGATGTGGTTGAAAGTTGGTGGGCGTAAGCAAACTCAGATTACCTCAAATGGAGGCATTGATGATGTTTAAATTCATAAGTGCATCTCTTTGGGGTTGTCTTGGTTCTGTATATTCATCTACCATATTATCCTCTGTCACTATTATTACTTTGACTTTAGCACTGACTTGTCCTTTAAATACAGTAAGTGCTACTTGTTGGGGTAGTTTTATTTGACCAGTGCACCTAACAAGAACTCAATCATGATGGTTGGAAACTCAATTTAACTATGGTTGTTTTATGTCACTATTATTACTTTGACTTTAGCACTGACTTGTCCTTTAAATACAGTAAGTGCTACTTGTTGGGGTAGTTTTATTTGACCAGTGCACCTAACAAGAACTCAATCATGGCGGTCATAAAACAAGAAGGATCTGTGTAAACAAATCAAGATTACCTCTAATGGAGACATTGATGATCTTTAAATTCATAAGTGCTTCCCTTTGGGGTTATCTTGGTTCTGTGGTATCATCTACCATATTATCCTCTGTCACTATTATTACTTTGACTTTAGCACTGACTTGTGCTTTAAATACAGTAAGTGCTACTTGTTGGGGTAGTTTTATTTGACCAGTGCACCTAACAAGAACTCAATCATGATGGTTGGATACGCAATGTAACTATGATTGTTTTATGTCACTATTATTACTTTGACTTTAGCACTGACTTGTCCTTTAAATACAGTAAGTGCTACTTGTTGGGGTAGTTTTATTTGACCAGTGCACCTAACAAGAACTCAATCATGGCGGTCATAAAACAAGAAGGATCTGTGTAAACAAATCAAGATTACCTCTAATGGAGACATTGATGATCTTTAAATTCATAAGTGCTTCCCTTTGGGGTTATCTTGGTTCTGTGGTATCATCTCTTACATTTTGTCAATAATGTTACTGTGACATTTTGATGTTAAGAGACACATGTATCTTGTGGTAAAACAAACAAATGAAAGCACCAGTCAACTAATAACATGCAAATGGCTTGCATGTAATCTGGTGGTGAGCAATGTGTGAAGTACCATGAAACTACGACCCAGGACACCCCCTATATAAGGTTTTCTATTTTTGCCATTCATAGCATTCCTACAAGCTGGAGGAGGACACAAGGCATAGATCAGTAGGTAAGAGCCCATTATGGGGGAAACAGTGTTTTAACTTGTGTCACTATTATTACTTTAACTTTAGCACTGACTTGTCTTTTAAATTCAGTAAGTGCTACTTGTTGGGGTAGTTTTAATTGACTGGTGCACATACTCGATTGGTGGAAATAAACACTGATTAACTCATAGCATAGAAGAGTTGACTCATGCACACAAAAATAGCTCCACCTTGATGGAAGCAACAAACTCAGATGTGGTTGAAAGTTGGTGGGCGTAAGCAAACTCAGATTACCTCAAATGGAGGCATTGATGATGTTTAAATTCATAAGTGCATCTCTTTGGGGTTGTCTTGGTTATGTATATTCATCTACCATATTATCCTCTGTCACTATTATTACTTTGACTTTAGCACTGACTTGTCCTTTAAATACAGTAAGTGCTACTTGTTGGGGTAGTTTTATTTGACCAGGGCACCTAACAAGAACTCAATCATGGCGGTCATAAAACAAGAAGGATCTGTGTAAACAAATCAAGATTACCTCTAATGGAGACATTGATGATCTTTAAATTCATAAGTGCTTCCCTTTGGGGTTATCTTGGTTCTGTGGTATCATCTACCATATTATCCTCTGTCACTATTATTACTTTGACTTTAGCACTGACTTGTCCTTTAAATACAGTAAGTGCTACTTGTTGGGGTAGTTTTATTTGACCAGTGCACCTAACAAGAACTCAATCATGATGGTTGGATATGCAATGTAACTATGATTGTTTTATGTCACTATTATTACTTTGACTTTAGCACTGACTTGTCCTTTAAATACAGTAAGTGCTACTTGTTGGGGTAGTTTTATTTGACCAGTGCACCTAACAAGAACTCAATCATGGCGGTCATAAAACAAGAAGGATCTGTGTAAACAAATCAAGATTACCGCTAATGGAGACATTGATGATCTTTAAATTCATAAGTGCTTCCCTTTGGGGTTATCTTGGTTCTGTGGTATCATCTACCATATTATCCTCTGTCACTATTATTACTTTGACTTTAGCACTGACTTGTGCTTTAAATACAGTAAGTGCTACTTGTTGGGGTAGTTTTATTTGACCAGTGCACCTAACAAGAACTCAATCATGATGGTTGGATACGCAATGTAACTATGATTGTTTTATGTCACTATTATTACTTTGACTTTAGCACTGACTTGTCCTTTAAATACAGTAAGTGCTACTTGTTGGGGTAGTTTTATTTGACCAGTGCACCTAACAAGAACTCAATCATGGCGGTCATAAAACAAGAAGGATCTGTGTAAACAAATCAAGATTACCGCTAATGGAGACATTGATGATCTTTAAATTCATAAGTGCTTCCCTTTGGGGTTATCTTGGTTCTGTGGTATCATCTCTTACATTTTGTCAATAATGTTACTGTGACATTTTGATGTTAAGAGACACATGTATCTTGTGGTAAAACAAACAAATGAAAGCACCAGTCAACTAATAACATGCAAATGGCTTGCATGTAATCTGGTGGTGAGCAATGTGTGAAGTACCATGAAACTACGACCCAGGACACCCCCTATATAAGGTTTTCTATTTTTGCCATTCATAGCATTCCTACAAGCTGGAGGAGGACACAAGGCATAGATCAGTAGGTAAGAGCCCATTATGGGGGAAACAGTGTTTTAACTTGTGTCACTATTATTACTTTAACTTTAGCACTGACTTGTCTTTTAAATTCAGTAAGTGCTACTTGTTGGGGTAGTTTTAATTGACTGGTGCACATACTCGATTGGTGGAAATAAACACTGATTAACTCATAGCATAGAAGAGTTGACTCATGCACACAAAAATAGCTCCACCTTGATGGAAGCAACAAACTCAGATGTGGTTGAAAGTTGGTGGGTGTAAGCAAACTCAGATTACCTCAAATGGAGGCATTGATGATGTTTAAATTCATAAGTGCATCTCTTTGGGGTTGTCTTGGTTATGTATATTCATCTACCATATTATCCTCTGTCACTATTATTACTTTGACTTTAGCACTGACTTGTCCTTTAAATACAGTAAGTGCTACTTGTTGGGGTAGTTTTATTTGACCAGTGCACCTAACAAGAACTCAATCATGATGGTTGGAAACTCAATTTAACTATGGTTGTTTTATGTCACTATTATTACTTTGACTTTAGCACTGACTTGTCCTTTAAATACAGTAAGTGCTACTTGTTGGGGTAGTTTTATTTGACCAGTGCACCTAACAAGAACTCAATCATGGCGGTCATAAAACAAGAAGGATCTGTGTAAACAAATCAAGATTACCTCTAATGGAGACATTGATGATCTTTAAATTCATAAGTGCTTCCCTTTGGGGTTATCTTGGTTCTGTGGTATCATCTACCATATTATCCTCTGTCACTATTATTACTTTGACTTTAGCACTGACTTGTGCTTTAAATACAGTAAGTGCTACTTGTTGGGGTAGTTTTATTTGACCAGTGCACCTAACAAGAACTCAATCATGATGGTTGGATACGCAATGTAACTATGATTGTTTTATGTCACTATTATTACTTTGACTTTAGCACTGACTTGTCCTTTAAATACAGTAAGTGCTACTTGTTGGGGTAGTTTTATTTGACCAGTGCACCTAACAAGAACTCAATCATGGCGGTCATAAAACAAGAAGGATCTGTGTAAACAAATCAAGATTACCTCTAATGGAGACATTGATGATCTTTAAATTCATAAGTGCTTCCCTTTGGGGTTATCTTGGTTCTGTGGTATCATCTCTTACATTTTGTCAATAATGTTACTGTGACATTTTGATGTTAAGAGACACATGTATCTTGTGGTAAAACAAACAAATGAAAGCACCAGTCAACTAATAACATGCAAATGGCTTGCATGTAATCTGGTGGTGAGCAATGTGTGAAGTACCATGAAACTACGACCCAGGACACCCCCTATATAAGGTTTTCTATTTCTGCCATTCATAGCATTCCTACAAGCTGGAGGAGGACACAAGGCATAGATCAGTAGGTAAGAGCCCATTATGGGGGAAACAGTGTTTTAACTTGTGTCACTATTATTACTTTACCTTTAGCACTGACTTGTCTTTTAAATTCAGTAAGTGCTACTTGTTGGGGTAGTTTTAATTGACTGGTGCACATACTCGATTGGTGGAAATAAACACTGATGATCTCATAGCATAGAAGAGTTGACTCATGCACACAAAAATAGCTCCACCTTGATGGAAGCAACAAACTCAGATGTGGTTGAAAGTTGGTGGGCGTAAGCAAACTCAGATTACCTCAAATGGAGGCATTGATGATGTTTAAATTCATAAGTGCATCTCTTTGGGGTTGTCTTGGTTCTGTATATTCATCTACCATATTATCCTCTGTCACTATTATTACTTTGACTTTAGCACTGACTTGTCCTTTAAATACAGTAAGTGCTACTTGTTGGGGTAGTTTTATTTGACCAGTGCACCTAACAAGAACTCAATCATGATGGTTGGAAACTCAATTTAACTATGGTTGTTTTATGTCACTATTATTACTTTGACTTTAGCACTGACTTGTCCTTTAAATACAGTAAGTGCTACTTGTTGGGGTAGTTTTATTTGACCAGTGCACCTAACAAGAACTCAATCATGGCGGTCATAAAACAAGAAGGATCTGTGTAAACAAATCAAGATTACCTCTAATGGAGACATTGATGATCTTTCAATTCATAAGTGCTTCCCTTTGGGGTTATCTTGGTTCTGTGGTATCATCTACCATATTATCCTCTGTCACTATTATTACTTTGACTTTAGCACTGACTTGTGCTTTAAATACAGTAAGTGCTACTTGTTGGGGTAGTTTTATTTGACCAGTGCACCTAACAAGAACTCAATCATGATGGTTGGATACGCAATGTAACTATGATTGTTTTATGTCACTATTATTACTTTGACTTTAGCACTGACTTGTCCTTTAAATACAGTAAGTGCTACTTGTTGGGGTAGTTTTATTTGACCAGTGCACCTAACAAGAACTCAATCATGGCGGTCATAAAACAAGAAGGATCTGTGTAAACAAATCAAGATTACCTCTAATGGAGACATTGATGATCTTTAAATTCATAAGTGCTTCCCTTTGGGGTTATCTTGGTTCTGTGGTATCATCTCTTACATTTTGTCAATAATGTTACTGTGACATTTTGATGTTAAGAGACACATGTATCTTGTGGTAAAACAAACAAATGAAAGCACCAGTCAACTAATAACATGCAAATGGCTTGCATGTAATCTGGTGGTGAGCAATGTGTGAAGTACCATGAAACTACGACCCAGGACACCCCCTATATAAGGTTTTCTATTTTTGCCATTCATAGCATTCCTACAAGCTGGAGGAGGACACAAGGCATAGATCAGTAGGTAAGAGCCCATTATGGGGGAAACAGTGTTTTAACTTGTGTCACTATTATTACTTTAACTTTAGCACTGACTTGTCTTTTAAATTCAGTAAGTGCTACTTGTTGGGGTAGTTTTAATTGACTGGTGCACATACTCGATTGGTGGAAATAAACACTGATTAACTCATAGCATAGAAGAGTTGACTCATGCACACACAAATAGCTCCACCTTGATGGAAGCAACAAACTCAGATGTGGTTGAAAGTTGGTGGGCGTAAGCAAACTCAGATTACCTCAAATGGAGGCATTGATGATGTTTAAATTCATAAGTGCATCTCTTTGGGGTTGTCTTGGTTATGTATATTCATCTACCATATTATCCTCTGTCACTATTATTACTTTGACTTTAGCACTGACTTGTCCTTTAAATACAGTAAGTGCTACTTGTTGGGGTAGTTTTATTTGACCAGGGCACCTAACAAGAACTCAATCATGGCGGTCATAAAACAAGAAGGATCTGTGTAAACAAATCAAGATTACCTCTAATGGAGACATTGATGATCTTTAAATTCATAAGTGCTTCCCTTTGGGGTTATCTTGGTTCTGTGGTATCATCTACCATATTATCCTCTGTCACTATTATTACTTTGACTTTAGCACTGACTTGTCCTTTAAATACAGTAAGTGCTACTTGTTGGGGTAGTTTTATTTGACCAGTGCACCTAACAAGAACTCAATCATGATGGTTGGATATGCAATGTAACTATGATTGTTTTATGTCACTATTATTACTTTGACTTTAGCACTGACTTGTCCTTTAAATACAGTAAGTGCTACTTGTTGGGGTAGTTTTATTTGACCAGTGCACCTAACAAGAACTCAATCATGGCGGTCATAAAACAAGAAGGATCTGTGTAAACAAATCAAGATTACCTCTAATGGAGACATTGATGATCTTTAAATTCATAAGTGCTTCCTTTTGGGGTTATCTTGGTTCTGTGGTATCATCTACCATATTATCCTCTGTCACTATTATTACTTTGACTTTAGCACTGACTTGTGCTTTAAATACAGTAAGTGCTACTTGTTGGGGTAGTTTTATTTGACCAGTGCACCTAACAAGAACTCAATCATGATGGTTGGATACGCAATGTAACTATGATTGTTTTATGTCACTATTATTACTTTGACTTTAGCACTGACTTGTCCTTTAAATACAGTAAGTGCTACTTGTTGGGGTAGTTTTATTTGACCAGTGCACCTAACAAGAACTCAATCATGGCGGTCATAAAACAAGAAGGATCTGTGTAAACAAATCAAGATTACCTCTAATGGAGACATTGATGATCTTTAAATTCATAAGTGCTTCCCTTTGGGGTTATCTTGGTTCTGTGGTATCATCTCTTACATTTTGTCAATAATGTTACTGTGACATTTTGATGTTAAGAGACACATGTATCTTGTGGTAAAACAAACAAATGAAAGCACCAGTCAACTAATAACATGCAAATGGCTTGCATGTAATCTGGTGGTGAGCAATGTGTGAAGTACCATGAAACTACGACCCAGGACACCCCCTATATAAGGTTTTCTATTTTTGCCATTCATAGCATTCCTACAAGCTGGAGGAGGACACAAGGCATAGATCAGTAGGTAAGAGCCCATTATGGGGGAAACAGTGTTTTAACTTGTGTCACTATTATTACTTTAACTTTAGCACTGACTTGTCTTTTAAATTCAGTAAGTGCTACTTGTTGGGGTAGTTTTAATTGACTGGTGCACATACTCGATTGGTGGAAATAAACACTGATTAACTCATAGCATAGAAGAGTTGACTCATGCACACAAAAATAGCTCCACCTTGATGGAAGCAACAAACTCAGATGTGGTTGAAAGTTGGTGGGCGTAAGCAAACTCAGATTACCTCAAATGGAGGCATTGATGATGTTTAAATTCATAAGTGCATCTCTTTGGGGTTGTCTTGGTTATGTATATTCATCTACCATATTATCCTCTGTCACTATTATTACTTTGACTTTAGCACTGACTTGTCCTTTAAATACAGTAAGTGCTACTTGTTGGGGTAGTTTTATTTGACCAGTGCACCTAACAAGAACTCAATCATGATGGTTGGAAACTCAATTTAACTATGGTTGTTTTATGTCACTATTATTACTTTGACTTTAGCACTGACTTGTCCTTTAAATACAGTAAGTGCTACTTGTTGGGGTAGTTTTATTTGACCAGGGCACCTAACAAGAACTCAATCATGGCGGTCATAAAACAAGAAGGATCTGTGTAAACAAATCAAGATTACCTCTAATGGAGACATTGATGATCTTTAAATTCATAAGTGCTTCCCTTTGGGGTTATCTTGGTTCTGTGGTATCATCTACCATATTATCCTCTGTCACTATTATTACTTTGACTTTAGCACTGACTTGTCCTTTAAATACAGTAAGTGCTACTTGTTGGGGTAGTTTTATTTGACCAGTGCACCTAACAAGAACTCAATCATGATGGTTGGATACGCAATGTAACTATGATTGTTTTATGTCACTATTATTACTTTGACTTTAGCACTGACTTGTCCTTTAAATACAGTAAGTGCTACTTGTTGGGGTAGTTTTATTTGACCAGTGCACCTAACAAGAACTCAATCATGGCGGTCATAAAACAAGAAGGATCTGTGTAAACAAATCAAGATTACCTCTAATGGAGACATTGATGATCTTTAAATTCATAAGTGCTTCCCTTTGGGGTTATCTTGGTTCTGTGGTATCATCTCTTACATTTTGTCAATAATGTTACTGTGACATTTTGATGTTAAGAGACACATGTATCTTGTGGTAAAACAAACAAATGAAAGCACCAGTCAACTAATAACATGCAAATGGCTGGCATGTAATCTGGTGGTGAGCAATGTGTGAAGTACCATGAAACTACGACCCAGGACACCCCCTATATAAGGTTTTCTATTTTTGCCATTCATAGCATTCCTACAAGCTGGAGGAGGACACAAGGCATAGATCAGTAGGTAAGAGCCCATTATGGGGGAAACAGTGTTTTAACTTGTGTCACTATTATTACTTTAACTTTAGCACTGACTTGTCTTTTAAATTCAGTAAGTGCTACTTGTTGGGGTAGTTTTAATTGACTGGTGCACATACTCGATTGGTGGAAATAAACACTGATTAACTCATAGCATAGAAGAGTTGACTCATGCACACAAAAATAGCTCCACCTTGATGGAAGCAACAAACTCAGATGTGGTTGAAAGTTGGTGGGCGTAAGCAAACTCAGATTACCTCAAATGGAGGCATTGATGATGTTTAAATTCATAAGTGCATCTCTTTGGGGTTGTCTTGGTTATGTATATTCATCTACCATATTATCCTCTGTCACTATTATTACTTTGACTTTAGCACTGACTTGTCCTTTAAATACAGTAAGTGCTACTTGTTGGGGTAGTTTTATTTGACCAGTGCACCTAACAAGAACTCAATCATGATGGTTGGAAACTCAATTTAACTATGGTTGTTTTATGTCACTATTATTACTTTGACTTTAGCACTGACTTGTCCTTTAAATACAGTAAGTGCTACTTGTTGGGGTAGTTTTATTTGACCAGTGCACCTAACAAGAACTCAATCATGGCGGTCATAAAACAAGAAGGATCTGTGTAAACAAATCAAGATTACCTCTAATGGAGACATTGATGATCTTTAAATTCATAAGTGCTTCCCTTTGGGGTTATCTTGGTTCTGTGGTATCATCTACCATATTATCCTCTGTCACTATTATTACTTTGACTTTAGCACTGACTTGTGCTTTAAATACAGTAAGTGCTACTTGTTGGGGTAGTTTTATTTGACCAGTGCACCTAACAAGAACTCAATCATGATGGTTGGATACGCAATGTAACTATGATTGTTTTATGTCACTATTATTACTTTGACTTTAGCACTGACTTGTCCTTTAAATACAGTAAGTGCTACTTGTTGGGGTAGTTTTATTTGACCAGTGCACCTAACAAGAACTCAATCATGGCGGTCATAAAACAAGAAGGATCTGTGTAAACAAATCAAGATTACCTCTAATGGAGACATTGATGATCTTTAAATTCATAAGTGCTTCCCTTTGGGGTTATCTTGGTTCTGTGGTATCATCTCTTACATTTTGTCAATAATGTTACTATGACATTTTGATGTTAAGAGACACATGTATCTTGTGGTAAAACAAACAAATGAAAGCACCAGTCAACTAATAACATGCAAATGGCTTGCATGTAATCTGGTGGTGAGCAATGTGTGAAGTACCATGAAACTACGACCCAGGACACCCCCTATATAAGGTTTTCTATTTTTGCCATTCATAGCATTCCTACAAGCTGGAGGAGGACACAAGGCATAGATCAGTAGGTAAGAGCCCATTATGGGGGAAACAGTGTTTTAACTTGTGTCACTATTATTACTTTAACTTTAGCACTGACTTGTCTTTTAAATTCAGTAAGTGCTACTTGTTGGGGTAGTTTTAATTGACTGGTGCACATACTCGATTGGTGGAAATAAACACTGATTAACTCATAGCATAGAAGAGTTGACTCATGCACACAAAAATAGCTCCACCTTGATGGAAGCAACAAACTCAGATGTGGTTGAAAGTTGGTGGGCGTAAGCAAACTCAGATTACCTCAAATGGAGGCATTGATGATGTTTAAATTCATAAGTGCATCTCTTTGGGGTTGTCTTGGTTATGTATATTCATCTACCATATTATCCTCTGTCACTATTATTACTTTGACTTTAGCACTGACTTGTCCTTTAAATACAGTAAGTGCTACTTGTTGGGGTAGTTTTATTTGACCAGTGCACCTAACAAGAACTCAATCATGATGGTTGGAAACTCAATTTAACTATGGTTGTTTTATGTCACTATTATTACTTTGACTTTAGCACTGACTTGTCCTTTAAATACAGTAAGTGCTACTTGTTGGGGTAGTTTTATTTGACCAGGGCACCTAACAAGAACTCAATCATGGCGGTCATAAAACAAGAAGGATCTGTGTAAACAAATCAAGATTACCTCTAATGGAGACATTGATGATCTTTAAATTCATAAGTGCTTCCCTTTGGGGTTATCTTGGTTCTGTGGTATCATCTACCATATTATCCTCTGTCACTATTATTACTTTGACTTTAGCACTGACTTGTCCTTTAAATACAGTAAGTGCTACTTGTTGGGGTAGTTTTATTTGACCAGTGCACCTAACAAGAACTCAATCATGATGGTTGGATATGCAATGTAACTATGATTGTTTTATGTCACTATTATTACTTTGACTTTAGCACTGACTTGTCCTTTAAATACAGTAAGTGCTACTTGTTGGGGTAGTTTTATTTGACCAGTGCACCTAACAAGAACTCAATCATGGCGGTCATAAAACAAGAAGGATCTGTGTAAACAAATCAAGATTACCTCTAATGGAGACATTGATGATCTTTAAATTCATAAGTGCTTCCTTTTGGGGTTATCTTGGTTCTGTGGTATCATCTACCATATTATCCTCTGTCACTATTATTACTTTGACTTTAGCACTGACTTGTGCTTTAAATACAGTAAGTGCTACTTGTTGGGGTAGTTTTATTTGACCAGTGCACCTAACAAGAACTCAATCATGATGGTTGGATACGCAATGTAACTATGATTGTTTTATGTCACTATTATTACTTTGACTTTAGCACTGACTTGTCCTTTAAATACAGTAAGTGCTACTTGTTGGGGTAGTTTTATTTGACCAGTGCACCTAACAAGAACTCAATCATGGCGGTCATAAAACAAGAAGGATCTGTGTAAACAAATCAAGATTACCTCTAATGGAGACATTGATGATCTTTAAATTCATAAGTGCTTCCCTTTGGGGTTATCTTGGTTCTGTGGTATCATCTCTTACATTTTGTCAATAATGTTACTGTGACATTTTGATGTTAAGAGACACATGTATCTTGTGGTAAAACAAACAAATGAAAGCACCAGTCAACTAATAACATGCAAATGGCTTGCATGTAATCTGGTGGTGAGCAATGTGTGAAGTACCATGAAACTACGACCCAGGACACCCCCTATATAAGGTTTTCTATTTTTGCCATTCATAGCATTCCTACAAGCTGGAGGAGGACACAAGGCATAGATCAGTAGGTAAGAGCCCATTATGGGGGAAACAGTGTTTTAACTTGTGTCACTATTATTACTTTAACTTTAGCACTGACTTGTCTTTTAAATTCAGTAAGTGCTACTTGTTGGGGTAGTTTTAATTGACTGGTGCACATACTCGATTGGTGGAAATAAACACTGATTAACTCATAGCATAGAAGAGTTGACTCATGCACACAAAAATAGCTCCACCTTGATGGAAGCAACAAACTCAGATGTGGTTGAAAGTTGGTGGGCGTAAGCAAACTCAGATTACCTCAAATGGAGGCATTGATGATGTTTAAATTCATAAGTGCATCTCTTTGGGGTTGTCTTGGTTATGTATATTCATCTACCATATTATCCTCTGTCACTATTATTACTTTGACTTTAGCACTGACTTGTCCTTTAAATACAGTAAGTGCTACTTGTTGGGGTAGTTTTATTTGACCAGTGCACCTAACAAGAACTCAATCATGATGGTTGGAAACTCAATTTAACTATGGTTGTTTTATGTCACTATTATTACTTTGACTTTAGCACTGACTTGTCCTTTAAATACAGTAAGTGCTACTTGTTGGGGTAGTTTTATTTGACCAGGGCACCTAACAAGAACTCAATCATGGCGGTCATAAAACAAGAAGGATCTGTGTAAACAAATCAAGATTACCTCTAATGGAGACATTGATGATCTTTAAATTCATAAGTGCTTCCCTTTGGGGTTATCTTGGTTCTGTGGTATCATCTACCATATTATCCTCTGTCACTATTATTACTTTGACTTTAGCACTGACTTGTCCTTTAAATACAGTAAGTGCTACTTGTTGGGGTAGTTTTATTTGACCAGTGCACCTAACAAGAACTCAATCATGATGGTTGGATACGCAATGTAACTATGATTGTTTTATGTCACTATTATTACTTTGACTTTAGCACTGACTTGTCCTTTAAATACAGTAAGTGCTACTTGTTGGGGTAGTTTTATTTGACCAGTGCACCTAACAAGAACTCAATCATGGCGGTCATAAAACAAGAAGGATCTGTGTAAACAAATCAAGATTACCTCTAATGGAGACATTGATGATCTTTAAATTCATAAGTGCTTCCCTTTGGGGTTATCTTGGTTCTGTGGTATCATCTCTTACATTTTGTCAATAATGTTACTGTGACATTTTGATGTTAAGAGACACATGTATCTTGTGGTAAAACAAACAAATGAAAGCACCAGTCAACTAATAACATGCAAATGGCTGGCATGTAATCTGGTGGTGAGCAATGTGTGAAGTACCATGAAACTACGACCCAGGACACCCCCTATATAAGGTTTTCTATTTTTGCCATTCATAGCATTCCTACAAGCTGGAGGAGGACACAAGGCATAGATCAGTAGGTAAGAGCCCATTATGGGGGAAACAGTGTTTTAACTTGTGTCACTATTATTACTTTAACTTTAGCACTGACTTGTCTTTTAAATTCAGTAAGTGCTACTTGTTGGGGTAGTTTTAATTGACTGGTGCACATACTCGATTGGTGGAAATAAACACTGATTAACTCATAGCATAGAAGAGTTGACTCATGCACACAAAAATAGCTCCACCTTGATGGAAGCAACAAACTCAGATGTGGTTGAAAGTTGGTGGGCGTAAGCAAACTCAGATTACCTCAAATGGAGGCATTGATGATGTTTAAATTCATAAGTGCATCTCTTTGGGGTTGTCTTGGTTATGTATATTCATCTACCATATTATCCTCTGTCACTATTATTACTTTGACTTTAGCACTGACTTGTCCTTTAAATACAGTAAGTGCTACTTGTTGGGGTAGTTTTATTTGACCAGTGCACCTAACAAGAACTCAATCATGATGGTTGGAAACTCAATTTAACTATGGTTGTTTTATGTCACTATTATTACTTTGACTTTAGCACTGACTTGTCCTTTAAATACAGTAAGTGCTACTTGTTGGGGTAGTTTTATTTGACCAGTGCACCTAACAAGAACTCAATCATGGCGGTCATAAAACAAGAAGGATCTGTGTAAACAAATCAAGATTACCTCTAATGGAGACATTGATGATCTTTAAATTCATAAGTGCTTCCCTTTGGGGTTATCTTGGTTCTGTGGTATCATCTACCATATTATCCTCTGTCACTATTATTACTTTGACTTTAGCACTGACTTGTGCTTTAAATACAGTAAGTGCTACTTGTTGGGGTAGTTTTATTTGACCAGTGCACCTAACAAGAACTCAATCATGATGGTTGGATACGCAATGTAACTATGATTGTTTTATGTCACTATTATTACTTTGACTTTAGCACTGACTTGTCCTTTAAATACAGTAAGTGCTACTTGTTGGGGTAGTTTTATTTGACCAGTGCACCTAACAAGAACTCAATCATGGCGGTCATAAAACAAGAAGGATCTGTGTAAACAAATCAAGATTACCTCTAATGGAGACATTGATGATCTTTAAATTCATAAGTGCTTCCCTTTGGGGTTATCTTGGTTCTGTGGTATCATCTCTTACATTTTGTCAATAATGTTACTATGACATTTTGATGTTAAGAGACACATGTATCTTGTGGTAAAACAAACAAATGAAAGCACCAGTCAACTAATAACATGCAAATGGCTTGCATGTAATCTGGTGGTGAGCAATGTGTGAAGTACCATGAAACTACGACCCAGGACACCCCCTATATAAGGTTTTCTATTTTTGCCATTCATAGCATTCCTACAAGCTGGAGGAGGACACAAGGCATAGATCAGTAGGTAAGAGCCCATTATGGGGGAAACAGTGTTTTAACTTGTGTCACTATTATTACTTTAACTTTAGCACTGACTTGTCTTTTAAATTCAGTAAGTGCTACTTGTTGGGGTAGTTTTAATTGACTGGTGCACATACTCGATTGGTGGAAATAAACACTGATTAACTCATAGCATAGAAGAGTTGACTCATGCACACAAAAATAGCTCCACCTTGATGGAAGCAACAAACTCAGATGTGGTTGAAAGTTGGTGGGCGTAAGCAAACTCAGATTACCTCAAATGGAGGCATTGATGATGTTTAAATTCATAAGTGCATCTCTTTGGGGTTGTCTTGGTTATGTATATTCATCTACCATATTATCCTCTGTCACTATTATTACTTTGACTTTAGCACTGACTTGTCCTTTAAATACAGTAAGTGCTACTTGTTGGGGTAGTTTTATTTGACCAGTGCACCTAACAAGAACTCAATCATGATGGTTGGAAACTCAATTTAACTATGGTTGTTTTATGTCACTATTATTACTTTGACTTTAGCACTGACTTGTCCTTTAAATACAGTAAGTGCTACTTGTTGGGGTAGTTTTATTTGACCAGGGCACCTAACAAGAACTCAATCATGGCGGTCATAAAACAAGAAGGATCTGTGTAAACAAATCAAGATTACCTCTAATGGAGACATTGATGATCTTTAAATTCATAAGTGCTTCCCTTTGGGGTTATCTTGGTTCTGTGGTATCATCTACCATATTATCCTCTGTCACTATTATTACTTTGACTTTAGCACTGACTTGTCCTTTAAATACAGTAAGTGCTACTTGTTGGGGTAGTTTTATTTGACCAGTGCACCTAACAAGAACTCAATCATGATGGTTGGATACGCAATGTAACTATGATTGTTTTATGTCACTATTATTACTTTGACTTTAGCACTGACTTGTCCTTTAAATACAGTAAGTGCTACTTGTTGGGGTAGTTTTATTTGACCAGTGCACCTAACAAGAACTCAATCATGGCGGTCATAAAACAAGAAGGATCTGTGTAAACAAATCAAGATTACCTCTAATGGAGACATTGATGATCTTTAAATTCATAAGTGCTTCCCTTTGGGGTTATCTTGGTTCTGTGGTATCATCTCTTACATTTTGTCAATAATGTTACTGTGACATTTTGATGTTAAGAGACACATGTATCTTGTGTTAAAACAAACAAATGAAAGCACCAGTCAACTAATAACATGCAAATGGCTGGCATGTAATCTGGTGGTGAGCAATGTGTGAAGTACCATGAAACTACGACCCAGGACACCCCCTATATAAGGTTTTCTATTTTTGCCATTCATAGCATTCCTACAAGCTGGAGGAGGACACAAGGCATAGATCAGTAGGTAAGAGCCCATTATGGGGGAAACAGTGTTTTAACTTGTGTCACTATTATTACTTTAACTTTAGCACTGACTTGTCTTTTAAATTCAGTAAGTGCTACTTGTTGGGGTAGTTTTAATTGACTGGTGCACATACTCGATTGGTGGAAATAAACACTGATTAACTCATAGCATAGAAGAGTTGACTCATGCACACAAAAATAGCTCCACCTTGATGGAAGCAACAAACTCAGATGTGGTTGAAAGTTGGTGGGCGTAAGCAAACTCAGATTACCTCAAATGGAGGCATTGATGATGTTTAAATTCATAAGTGCATCTCTTTGGGGTTGTCTTGGTTATGTATATTCATCTACCATATTATCCTCTGTCACTATTATTACTTTGACTTTAGCACTGACTTGTCCTTTAAATACAGTAAGTGCTACTTGTTGGGGTAGTTTTATTTGACCAGTGCACCTAACAAGAACTCAATCATGATGGTTGGAAACTCAATTTAACTATGGTTGTTTTATGTCACTATTATTACTTTGACTTTAGCACTGACTTGTCCTTTAAATACAGTAAGTGCTACTTGTTGGGGTAGTTTTATTTGACCAGTGCACCTAACAAGAACTCAATCATGGCGGTCATAAAACAAGAAGGATCTGTGTAAACAAATCAAGATTACCTCTAATGGAGACATTGATGATCTTTAAATTCATAAGTGCTTCCCTTTGGGGTTATCTTGGTTCTGTGGTATCATCTACCATATTATCCTCTGTCACTATTATTACTTTGACTTTAGCACTGACTTGTCCTTTAAATACAGTAAGTGCTACTTGTTGGGGTAGTTTTATTTGACCAGTGCACCTAACAAGAACTCAATCATGATGGTTGGATACGCAATGTAACTATGATTGTTTTATGTCACTATTATTACTTTGACTTTAGCACTGACTTGTCCTTTAAATACAGTAAGTGCTACTTGTTGGGGTAGTTTTATTTGACCAGTGCACCTAACAAGAACTCAATCATGATGGTTGGAAACTCAATTTAACTATGGTTGTTTTATGTCACTATTATTACTTTGACTTTAGCACTGACTTGTCCTTTAAATACAGTAAGTGCTACTTGTTGGGGTAGTTTTATTTGACCAGGGCACCTAACAAGAACTCAATCATGGCGGTCATAAAACAAGAAGGATCTGTGTAAACAAATCAAGATTACCTCTAATGGAGACATTGATGATCTTTAAATTCATAAGTGCTTCCCTTTGGGGTTATCTTGGTTCTGTGGTATCATCTACCATATTATCCTCTGTCACTATTATTACTTTGACTTTAGCACTGACTTGTCCTTTAAATACAGTAAGTGCTACTTGTTGGGGTAGTTTTATTTGACCAGTGCACCTAACAAGAACTCAATCATGATGGTTGGATACGCAATGTAACTATGATTGTTTTATGTCACTATTATTACTTTGACTTTAGCACTGACTTGTCCTTTAAATACAGTAAGTGCTACTTGTTGGGGTAGTTTTATTTGACCAGTGCACCTAACAAGAACTCAATCATGGCGGTCATAAAACAAGAAGGATCTGTGTAAACAAATCAAGATTACCTCTAATGGAGACATTGATGATCTTTAAATTCATAAGTGCTTCCCTTTGGGGTTATCTTGGTTCTGTGGTATCATCTCTTACATTTTGTCAATAATGTTACTGTGACATTTTGATGTTAAGAGACACATGTATCTTGTGTTAAAACAAACAAATGAAAGCACCAGTCAACTAATAACATGCAAATGGCTGGCATGTAATCTGGTGGTGAGCAATGTGTGAAGTACCATGAAACTACGACCCAGGACACCCCCTATATAAGGTTTTCTATTTTTGCCATTCATAGCATTCCTACAAGCTGGAGGAGGACACAAGGCATAGATCAGTAGGTAAGAGCCCATTATGGGGGAAACAGTGTTTTAACTTGTGTCACTATTATTACTTTAACTTTAGCACTGACTTGTCTTTTAAATTCAGTAAGTGCTACTTGTTGGGGTAGTTTTAATTGACTGGTGCACATACTCGATTGGTGGAAATAAACACTGATTAACTCATAGCATAGAAGAGTTGACTCATGCACACAAAAATAGCTCCACCTTGATGGAAGCAACAAACTCAGATGTGGTTGAAAGTTGGTGGGCGTAAGCAAACTCAGATTACCTCAAATGGAGGCATTGATGATGTTTAAATTCATAAGTGCATCTCTTTGGGGTTGTCTTGGTTATGTATATTCATCTACCATATTATCCTCTGTCACTATTATTACTTTGACTTTAGCACTGACTTGTCCTTTAAATACAGTAAGTGCTACTTGTTGGGGTAGTTTTATTTGACCAGTGCACCTAACAAGAACTCAATCATGATGGTTGGAAACTCAATTTAACTATGGTTGTTTTATGTCACTATTATTACTTTGACTTTAGCACTGACTTGTCCTTTAAATACAGTAAGTGCTACTTGTTGGGGTAGTTTTATTTGACCAGTGCACCTAACAAGAACTCAATCATGGCGGTCATAAAACAAGAAGGATCTGTGTAAACAAATCAAGATTACCTCTAATGGAGACATTGATGATCTTTAAATTCATAAGTGCTTCCCTTTGGGGTTATCTTGGTTCTGTGGTATCATCTACCATATTATCCTCTGTCACTATTATTACTTTGACTTTAGCACTGACTTGTCCTTTAAATACAGTAAGTGCTACTTGTTGGGGTAGTTTTATTTGACCAGTGCACCTAACAAGAACTCAATCATGATGGTTGGATACGCAATGTAACTATGATTGTTTTATGTCACTATTATTACTTTGACTTTAGCACTGACTTGTCCTTTAAATACAGTAAGTGCTACTTGTTGGGGTAGTTTTATTTGACCAGTGCACCTAACAAGAACTCAATCATGGCGGTCATAAAACAAGAAGGATCTGTGTAAACAAATCAAGATTACCTCTAATGGAGACATTGATGATCTTTAAATTCATAAGTGCTTCCCTTTGGGGTTATCTTGGTTCTGTGGTATCATCTCTTACATTTTGTCAATAATGTTACTGTGACATTTTGATGTTAAGAGACACATGCATCTTGTGGTAAAACAAACAAATGAAAGCACCAGTCAACTAATAACATGCAAATGGCTTGCATGTAATCTGGTGGTGAGCAATGTGTGAAGTACCATCTAACTACGACCCAGGACACCCCCTATATAAGGTTTTCTATTTCTGCCATTCATAGCATTCCTACAAGCTGGAGGAGGACACAAGGCATAGATCAGTAGGTAAGAGCCCATTATGGGGGAAACAGTGTTTTAACTTGTGTCACTATTATTACTTTAACTTTAGCACTGACTTGTCTTTTAAATTCAGTAAGTGCTACTTGTTGGGGTAGTTTTAATTGACTGGTGCACATACTCGATTGGTGGAAATAAACACTGATTAACTCATAGCATAGAAGAGTTGACTCATGCACACAAAAATAGCTCCACCTTGATGGAAGCAACAAACTCAGATGTGGTTGAAAGTTGGAGGGCGTAAGCAAACTCAGATTACCTCAAATGGAGGCATTGATGATGTTTAAATTCATAAGTGCATCTCTTTGGGGTTGTCTTGGTTCTGTATATTCATCTACCATATTATCCTCTGTCACTATTATTACTTTGACTTTAGCACTGACTTGTCCTTTAAATACAGTAAGTGCTACTTGTTGGGGTAGTTTTATTTGACCAGTGCACCTAACAAGAACTCAATCATGATGGTTGGATACGCAATGTAACTATGATTGTTTTATGTCACTATTATTACTTTGACTTTAGCACTGACTTGTCCTTTAAATACAGTAAGTGCTACTTGTTGGGGTAGTTTTAATTGACCAGTGCACCTAACAAGAACTCAATCATGGCGGTCATAAAACAAGAAGGATCTGTGTAAACAAATCAAGATTACCTCTAATGGAGACATTGATGATCTTTAAATTCATAAGTGCTTCCCTTTGGGGTTATCTTGGTTCTGTGGTATCATCTCTTACATTTTGTCAATAATGTTACTATGACATTTTGATGTTAAGAGACACATGTATCTTGTGGTAAAACAAACAAATGAAAGCACCAGTCAACTAATAACATGCAAATGGCTTGCATGTAATCTGGTGGTGAGCAATGTGTGAAGTACCATGAAACTACGACCCAGGACACCCCCTATATAAGGTTTTCTATTTTTGCCATTCATAGCATTCCTACAAGCTGGAGGAGGACACAAGGCATAGATCAGTAGGTAAGAGCCCATTATGGGGGAAACAGTGTTTTAACTTGTGTCACTATTATTACTTTAACTTTAGCACTGACTTGTCTTTTAAATTCAGTAAGTGCTACTTGTTGGGGTAGTTTTAATTGACTGGTGCACATACTCGATTGGTGGAAATAAACACTGATTAACTCATAGCATAGAAGAGTTGACTCATGCACACAAAAATAGCTCCACCTTGATGGAAGCAACAAACTCAGATGTGGTTGAAAGTTGGTGGGCGTAAGCAAACTCAGATTACCTCAAATGGAGGCATTGATGATGTTTAAATTCATAAGTGCATCTCTTTGGGGTTGTCTTGGTTATGTATATTCATCTACCATATTATCCTCTGTCACTATTATTACTTTGACTTTAGCACTGACTTGTCCTTTAAATACAGTAAGTGCTACTTGTTGGGGTAGTTTTATTTGACCAGTGCACCTAACAAGAACTCAATCATGATGGTTGGAAACTCAATTTAACTATGGTTGTTTTATGTCACTATTATTACTTTGACTTTAGCACTGACTTGTCCTTTAAATACAGTAAGTGCTACTTGTTGGGGTAGTTTTATTTGACCAGGGCACCTAACAAGAACTCAATCATGGCGGTCATAAAACAAGAAGGATCTGTGTAAACAAATCAAGATTACCTCTAATGGAGACATTGATGATCTTTAAATTCATAAGTGCTTCCCTTTGGGGTTATCTTGGTTCTGTGGTATCATCTACCATATTATCCTCTGTCACTATTATTACTTTGACTTTAGCACTGACTTGTCCTTTAAATACAGTAAGTGCTACTTGTTGGGGTAGTTTTATTTGACCAGTGCACCTAACAAGAACTCAATCATGATGGTTGGATATGCAATGTAACTATGATTGTTTTATGTCACTATTATTACTTTGACTTTAGCACTGACTTGTCCTTTAAATACAGTAAGTGCTACTTGTTGGGGTAGTTTTATTTGACCAGTGCACCTAACAAGAACTCAATCATGGCGGTCATAAAACAAGAAGGATCTGTGTAAACAAATCAAGATTACCTCTAATGGAGACATTGATGATCTTTAAATTCATAAGTGCTTCCTTTTGGGGTTATCTTGGTTCTGTGGTATCATCTACCATATTATCCTCTGTCACTATTATTACTTTGACTTTAGCACTGACTTGTGCTTTAAATACAGTAAGTGCTACTTGTTGGGGTAGTTTTATTTGACCAGTGCACCTAACAAGAACTCAATCATGATGGTTGGATACGCAATGTAACTATGATTGTTTTATGTCACTATTATTACTTTGACTTTAGCACTGACTTGTCCTTTAAATACAGTAAGTGCTACTTGTTGGGGTAGTTTTATTTGACCAGTGCACCTAACAAGAACTCAATCATGGCGGTCATAAAACAAGAAGGATCTGTGTAAACAAATCAAGATTACCTCTAATGGAGACATTGATGATCTTTAAATTCATAAGTGCTTCCCTTTGGGGTTATCTTGGTTCTGTGGTATCATCTCTTACATTTTGTCAATAATGTTACTGTGACATTTTGATGTTAAGAGACACATGTATCTTGTGGTAAAACAAACAAATGAAAGCACCAGTCAACTAATAACATGCAAATGGCTTGCATGTAATCTGGTGGTGAGCAATGTGTGAAGTACCATGAAACTACGACCCAGGACACCCCCTATATAAGGTTTTCTATTTTTGCCATTCATAGCATTCCTACAAGCTGGAGGAGGACACAAGGCATAGATCAGTAGGTAAGAGCCCATTATGGGGGAAACAGTGTTTTAACTTGTGTCACTATTATTACTTTAACTTTAGCACTGACTTGTCTTTTAAATTCAGTAAGTGCTACTTGTTGGGGTAGTTTTAATTGACTGGTGCACATACTCGATTGGTGGAAATAAACACTGATTAACTCATAGCATAGAAGAGTTGACTCATGCACACAAAAATAGCTCCACCTTGATGGAAGCAACAAACTCAGATGTGGTTGAAAGTTGGTGGGCGTAAGCAAACTCAGATTACCTCAAATGGAGGCATTGATGATGTTTAAATTCATAAGTGCATCTCTTTGGGGTTGTCTTGGTTATGTATATTCATCTACCATATTATCCTCTGTCACTATTATTACTTTGACTTTAGCACTGACTTGTCCTTTAAATACAGTAAGTGCTACTTGTTGGGGTAGTTTTATTTGACCAGTGCACCTAACAAGAACTCAATCATGATGGTTGGAAACTCAATTTAACTATGGTTGTTTTATGTCACTATTATTACTTTGACTTTAGCACTGACTTGTCCTTTAAATACAGTAAGTGCTACTTGTTGGGGTAGTTTTATTTGACCAGGGCACCTAACAAGAACTCAATCATGGCGGTCATAAAACAAGAAGGATCTGTGTAAACAAATCAAGATTACCTCTAATGGAGACATTGATGATCTTTAAATTCATAAGTGCTTCCCTTTGGGGTTATCTTGGTTCTGTGGTATCATCTACCATATTATCCTCTGTCACTATTATTACTTTGACTTTAGCACTGACTTGTCCTTTAAATACAGTAAGTGCTACTTGTTGGGGTAGTTTTATTTGACCAGTGCACCTAACAAGAACTCAATCATGATGGTTGGATACGCAATGTAACTATGATTGTTTTATGTCACTATTATTACTTTGACTTTAGCACTGACTTGTCCTTTAAATACAGTAAGTGCTACTTGTTGGGGTAGTTTTATTTGACCAGTGCACCTAACAAGAACTCAATCATGGCGGTCATAAAACAAGAAGGATCTGTGTAAACAAATCAAGATTACCTCTAATGGAGACATTGATGATCTTTAAATTCATAAGTGCTTCCCTTTGGGGTTATCTTGGTTCTGTGGTATCATCTCTTACATTTTGTCAATAATGTTACTGTGACATTTTGATGTTAAGAGACACATGTATCTTGTGTTAAAACAAACAAATGAAAGCACCAGTCAACTAATAACATGCAAATGGCTGGCATGTAATCTGGTGGTGAGCAATGTGTGAAGTACCATGAAACTACGACCCAGGACACCCCCTATATAAGGTTTTCTATTTTTGCCATTCATAGCATTCCTACAAGCTGGAGGAGGACACAAGGCATAGATCAGTAGGTAAGAGCCCATTATGGGGGAAACAGTGTTTTAACTTGTGTCACTATTATTACTTTAACTTTAGCACTGACTTGTCTTTTAAATTCAGTAAGTGCTACTTGTTGGGGTAGTTTTAATTGACTGGTGCACATACTCGATTGGTGGAAATAAACACTGATTAACTCATAGCATAGAAGAGTTGACTCATGCACACAAAAATAGCTCCACCTTGATGGAAGCAACAAACTCAGATGTGGTTGAAAGTTGGTGGGCGTAAGCAAACTCAGATTACCTCAAATGGAGGCATTGATGATGTTTAAATTCATAAGTGCATCTCTTTGGGGTTGTCTTGGTTATGTATATTCATCTACCATATTATCCTCTGTCACTATTATTACTTTGACTTTAGCACTGACTTGTCCTTTAAATACAGTAAGTGCTACTTGTTGGGGTAGTTTTATTTGACCAGTGCACCTAACAAGAACTCAATCATGATGGTTGGAAACTCAATTTAACTATGGTTGTTTTATGTCACTATTATTACTTTGACTTTAGCACTGACTTGTCCTTTAAATACAGTAAGTGCTACTTGTTGGGGTAGTTTTATTTGACCAGTGCACCTAACAAGAACTCAATCATGGCGGTCATAAAACAAGAAGGATCTGTGTAAACAAATCAAGATTACCTCTAATGGAGACATTGATGATCTTTAAATTCATAAGTGCTTCCCTTTGGGGTTATCTTGGTTCTGTGGTATCATCTACCATATTATCCTCTGTCACTATTATTACTTTGACTTTAGCACTGACTTGTCCTTTAAATACAGTAAGTGCTACTTGTTGGGGTAGTTTTATTTGACCAGTGCACCTAACAAGAACTCAATCATGATGGTTGGATACGCAATGTAACTATGATTGTTTTATGTCACTATTATTACTTTGACTTTAGCACTGACTTGTCCTTTAAATACAGTAAGTGCTACTTGTTGGGGTAGTTTTATTTGACCAGTGCACCTAACAAGAACTCAATCATGGCGGTCATAAAACAAGAAGGATCTGTGTAAACAAATCAAGATTACCTCTAATGGAGACATTGATGATCTTTAAATTCATAAGTGCTTCCCTTTGGGGTTATCTTGGTTCTGTGGTATCATCTCTTACATTTTGTCAATAATGTTACTGTGACATTTTGATGTTAAGAGACACATGCATCTTGTGGTAAAACAAACAAATGAAAGCACCAGTCAACTAATAACATGCAAATGGCTTGCATGTAATCTGGTGGTGAGCAATGTGTGAAGTACCATCTAACTACGACCCAGGACACCCCCTATATAAGGTTTTCTATTTCTGCCATTCATAGCATTCCTACAAGCTGGAGGAGGACACAAGGCATAGATCAGTAGGTAAGAGCCCATTATGGGGGAAACAGTGTTTTAACTTGTGTCACTATTATTACTTTAACTTTAGCACTGACTTGTCTTTTAAATTCAGTAAGTGCTACTTGTTGGGGTAGTTTTAATTGACTGGTGCACATACTCGATTGGTGGAAATAAACACTGATTAACTCATAGCATAGAAGAGTTGACTCATGCACACAAAAATAGCTCCACCTTGATGGAAGCAACAAACTCAGATGTGGTTGAAAGTTGGAGGGCGTAAGCAAACTCAGATTACCTCAAATGGAGGCATTGATGATGTTTAAATTCATAAGTGCATCTCTTTGGGGTTGTCTTGGTTCTGTATATTCATCTACCATATTATCCTCTGTCACTATTATTACTTTGACTTTAGCACTGACTTGTCCTTTAAATACAGTAAGTGCTACTTGTTGGGGTAGTTTTATTTGACCAGTGCACCTAACAAGAACTCAATCATGATGGTTGGATACGCAATGTAACTATGATTGTTTTATGTCACTATTATTACTTTGACTTTAGCACTGACTTGTCCTTTAAATACAGTAAGTGCTACTTGTTGGGGTAGTTTTAATTGACCAGTGCACCTAACAAGAACTCAATCATGGCGGTCATAAAACAAGAAGGATCTGTGTAAACAAATCAAGATTACCTCTAATGGAGACATTGATGATCTTTAAATTCATAAGTGCTTCCCTTTGGGGTTATCTTGGTTCTGTGGTATCATCTCTTACATTTTGTCAATAATGTTACTATGACATTTTGATGTTAAGAGACACATGTATCTTGTGGTAAAACAAACAAATGAAAGCACCAGTCAACTAATAACATGCAAATGGCTTGCATGTAATCTGGTGGTGAGCAATGTGTGAAGTACCATGAAACTACGACCCAGGACACCCCCTATATAAGGTTTTCTATTTTTGCCATTCATAGCATTCCTACAAGCTGGAGGAGGACACAAGGCATAGATCAGTAGGTAAGAGCCCATTATGGGGGAAACAGTGTTTTAACTTGTGTCACTATTATTACTTTAACTTTAGCACTGACTTGTCTTTTAAATTCAGTAAGTGCTACTTGTTGGGGTAGTTTTAATTGACTGGTGCACATACTCGATTGGTGGAAATAAACACTGATTAACTCATAGCATAGAAGAGTTGACTCATGCACACAAAAATAGCTCCACCTTGATGGAAGCAACAAACTCAGATGTGGTTGAAAGTTGGTGGGCGTAAGCAAACTCAGATTACCTCAAATGGAGGCATTGATGATGTTTAAATTCATAAGTGCATCTCTTTGGGGTTGTCTTGGTTATGTATATTCATCTACCATATTATCCTCTGTCACTATTATTACTTTGACTTTAGCACTGACTTGTCCTTTAAATACAGTAAGTGCTACTTGTTGGGGTAGTTTTATTTGACCAGTGCACCTAACAAGAACTCAATCATGATGGTTGGAAACTCAATTTAACTATGGTTGTTTTATGTCACTATTATTACTTTGACTTTAGCACTGACTTGTCCTTTAAATACAGTAAGTGCTACTTGTTGGGGTAGTTTTATTTGACCAGGGCACCTAACAAGAACTCAATCATGGCGGTCATAAAACAAGAAGGATCTGTGTAAACAAATCAAGATTACCTCTAATGGAGACATTGATGATCTTTAAATTCATAAGTGCTTCCCTTTGGGGTTATCTTGGTTCTGTGGTATCATCTACCATATTATCCTCTGTCACTATTATTACTTTGACTTTAGCACTGACTTGTCCTTTAAATACAGTAAGTGCTACTTGTTGGGGTAGTTTTATTTGACCAGTGCACCTAACAAGAACTCAATCATGATGGTTGGATATGCAATGTAACTATGATTGTTTTATGTCACTATTATTACTTTGACTTTAGCACTGACTTGTCCTTTAAATACAGTAAGTGCTACTTGTTGGGGTAGTTTTATTTGACCAGTGCACCTAACAAGAACTCAATCATGGCGGTCATAAAACAAGAAGGATCTGTGTAAACAAATCAAGATTACCTCTAATGGAGACATTGATGATCTTTAAATTCATAAGTGCTTCCTTTTGGGGTTATCTTGGTTCTGTGGTATCATCTACCATATTATCCTCTGTCACTATTATTACTTTGACTTTAGCACTGACTTGTGCTTTAAATACAGTAAGTGCTACTTGTTGGGGTAGTTTTATTTGACCAGTGCACCTAACAAGAACTCAATCATGATGGTTGGATACGCAATGTAACTATGATTGTTTTATGTCACTATTATTACTTTGACTTTAGCACTGACTTGTCCTTTAAATACAGTAAGTGCTACTTGTTGGGGTAGTTTTATTTGACCAGTGCACCTAACAAGAACTCAATCATGGCGGTCATAAAACAAGAAGGATCTGTGTAAACAAATCAAGATTACCTCTAATGGAGACATTGATGATCTTTAAATTCATAAGTGCTTCCCTTTGGGGTTATCTTGGTTCTGTGGTATCATCTCTTACATTTTGTCAATAATGTTACTGTGACATTTTGATGTTAAGAGACACATGTATCTTGTGGTAAAACAAACAAATGAAAGCACCAGTCAACTAATAACATGCAAATGGCTTGCATGTAATCTGGTGGTGAGCAATGTGTGAAGTACCATGAAACTACGACCCAGGACACCCCCTATATAAGGTTTTCTATTTTTGCCATTCATAGCATTCCTACAAGCTGGAGGAGGACACAAGGCATAGATCAGTAGGTAAGAGCCCATTATGGGGGAAACAGTGTTTTAACTTGTGTCACTATTATTACTTTAACTTTAGCACTGACTTGTCTTTTAAATTCAGTAAGTGCTACTTGTTGGGGTAGTTTTAATTGACTGGTGCACATACTCGATTGGTGGAAATAAACACTGATTAACTCATAGCATAGAAGAGTTGACTCATGCACACAAAAATAGCTCCACCTTGATGGAAGCAACAAACTCAGATGTGGTTGAAAGTTGGTGGGCGTAAGCAAACTCAGATTACCTCAAATGGAGGCATTGATGATGTTTAAATTCATAAGTGCATCTCTTTGGGGTTGTCTTGGTTATGTATATTCATCTACCATATTATCCTCTGTCACTATTATTACTTTGACTTTAGCACTGACTTGTCCTTTAAATACAGTAAGTGCTACTTGTTGGGGTAGTTTTATTTGACCAGTGCACCTAACAAGAACTCAATCATGATGGTTGGAAACTCAATTTAACTATGGTTGTTTTATGTCACTATTATTACTTTGACTTTAGCACTGACTTGTCCTTTAAATACAGTAAGTGCTACTTGTTGGGGTAGTTTTATTTGACCAGGGCACCTAACAAGAACTCAATCATGGCGGTCATAAAACAAGAAGGATCTGTGTAAACAAATCAAGATTACCTCTAATGGAGACATTGATGATCTTTAAATTCATAAGTGCTTCCCTTTGGGGTTATCTTGGTTCTGTGGTATCATCTACCATATTATCCTCTGTCACTATTATTACTTTGACTTTAGCACTGACTTGTCCTTTAAATACAGTAAGTGCTACTTGTTGGGGTAGTTTTATTTGACCAGTGCACCTAACAAGAACTCAATCATGATGGTTGGATACGCAATGTAACTATGATTGTTTTATGTCACTATTATTACTTTGACTTTAGCACTGACTTGTCCTTTAAATACAGTAAGTGCTACTTGTTGGGGTAGTTTTATTTGACCAGTGCACCTAACAAGAACTCAATCATGGCGGTCATAAAACAAGAAGGATCTGTGTAAACAAATCAAGATTACCTCTAATGGAGACATTGATGATCTTTAAATTCATAAGTGCTTCCCTTTGGGGTTATCTTGGTTCTGTGGTATCATCTCTTACATTTTGTCAATAATGTTACTGTGACATTTTGATGTTAAGAGACACATGTATCTTGTGGTAAAACAAACAAATGAAAGCACCAGTCAACTAATAACATGCAAATGGCTGGCATGTAATCTGGTGGTGAGCAATGTGTGAAGTACCATGAAACTACGACCCAGGACACCCCCTATATAAGGTTTTCTATTTTTGCCATTCATAGCATTCCTACAAGCTGGAGGAGGACACAAGGCATAGATCAGTAGGTAAGAGCCCATTATGGGGGAAACAGTGTTTTAACTTGTGTCACTATTATTACTTTAACTTTAGCACTGACTTGTCTTTTAAATTCAGTAAGTGCTACTTGTTGGGGTAGTTTTAATTGACTGGTGCACATACTCGATTGGTGGAAATAAACACTGATTAACTCATAGCATAGAAGAGTTGACTCATGCACACAAAAATAGCTCCACCTTGATGGAAGCAACAAACTCAGATGTGGTTGAAAGTTGGTGGGCGTAAGCAAACTCAGATTACCTCAAATGGAGGCATTGATGATGTTTAAATTCATAAGTGCATCTCTTTGGGGTTGTCTTGGTTATGTATATTCATCTACCATATTATCCTCTGTCACTATTATTACTTTGACTTTAGCACTGACTTGTCCTTTAAATACAGTAAGTGCTACTTGTTGGGGTAGTTTTATTTGACCAGTGCACCTAACAAGAACTCAATCATGATGGTTGGAAACTCAATTTAACTATGGTTGTTTTATGTCACTATTATTACTTTGACTTTAGCACTGACTTGTCCTTTAAATACAGTAAGTGCTACTTGTTGGGGTAGTTTTATTTGACCAGTGCACCTAACAAGAACTCAATCATGGCGGTCATAAAACAAGAAGGATCTGTGTAAACAAATCAAGATTACCTCTAATGGAGACATTGATGATCTTTAAATTCATAAGTGCTTCCCTTTGGGGTTATCTTGGTTCTGTGGTATCATCTACCATATTATCCTCTGTCACTATTATTACTTTGACTTTAGCACTGACTTGTGCTTTAAATACAGTAAGTGCTACTTGTTGGGGTAGTTTTATTTGACCAGTGCACCTAACAAGAACTCAATCATGATGGTTGGATACGCAATGTAACTATGATTGTTTTATGTCACTATTATTACTTTGACTTTAGCACTGACTTGTCCTTTAAATACAGTAAGTGCTACTTGTTGGGGTAGTTTTATTTGACCAGTGCACCTAACAAGAACTCAATCATGGCGGTCATAAAACAAGAAGGATCTGTGTAAACAAATCAAGATTACCTCTAATGGAGACATTGATGATCTTTAAATTCATAAGTGCTTCCCTTTGGGGTTATCTTGGTTCTGTGGTATCATCTCTTACATTTTGTCAATAATGTTACTATGACATTTTGATGTTAAGAGACACATGTATCTTGTGGTAAAACAAACAAATGAAAGCACCAGTCAACTAATAACATGCAAATGGCTTGCATGTAATCTGGTGGTGAGCAATGTGTGAAGTACCATGAAACTACGACCCAGGACACCCCCTATATAAGGTTTTCTATTTTTGCCATTCATAGCATTCCTACAAGCTGGAGGAGGACACAAGGCATAGATCAGTAGGTAAGAGCCCATTATGGGGGAAACAGTGTTTTAACTTGTGTCACTATTATTACTTTAACTTTAGCACTGACTTGTCTTTTAAATTCAGTAAGTGCTACTTGTTGGGGTAGTTTTAATTGACTGGTGCACATACTCGATTGGTGGAAATAAACACTGATTAACTCATAGCATAGAAGAGTTGACTCATGCACACAAAAATAGCTCCACCTTGATGGAAGCAACAAACTCAGATGTGGTTGAAAGTTGGTGGGCGTAAGCAAACTCAGATTACCTCAAATGGAGGCATTGATGATGTTTAAATTCATAAGTGCATCTCTTTGGGGTTGTCTTGGTTATGTATATTCATCTACCATATTATCCTCTGTCACTATTATTACTTTGACTTTAGCACTGACTTGTCCTTTAAATACAGTAAGTGCTACTTGTTGGGGTAGTTTTATTTGACCAGTGCACCTAACAAGAACTCAATCATGATGGTTGGAAACTCAATTTAACTATGGTTGTTTTATGTCACTATTATTACTTTGACTTTAGCACTGACTTGTCCTTTAAATACAGTAAGTGCTACTTGTTGGGGTAGTTTTATTTGACCAGGGCACCTAACAAGAACTCAATCATGGCGGTCATAAAACAAGAAGGATCTGTGTAAACAAATCAAGATTACCTCTAATGGAGACATTGATGATCTTTAAATTCATAAGTGCTTCCCTTTGGGGTTATCTTGGTTCTGTGGTATCATCTACCATATTATCCTCTGTCACTATTATTACTTTGACTTTAGCACTGACTTGTCCTTTAAATACAGTAAGTGCTACTTGTTGGGGTAGTTTTATTTGACCAGTGCACCTAACAAGAACTCAATCATGATGGTTGGATACGCAATGTAACTATGATTGTTTTATGTCACTATTATTACTTTGACTTTAGCACTGACTTGTCCTTTAAATACAGTAAGTGCTACTTGTTGGGGTAGTTTTATTTGACCAGTGCACCTAACAAGAACTCAATCATGGCGGTCATAAAACAAGAAGGATCTGTGTAAACAAATCAAGATTACCTCTAATGGAGACATTGATGATCTTTAAATTCATAAGTGCTTCCCTTTGGGGTTATCTTGGTTCTGTGGTATCATCTCTTACATTTTGTCAATAATGTTACTGTGACATTTTGATGTTAAGAGACACATGTATCTTGTGTTAAAACAAACAAATGAAAGCACCAGTCAACTAATAACATGCAAATGGCTGGCATGTAATCTGGTGGTGAGCAATGTGTGAAGTACCATGAAACTACGACCCAGGACACCCCCTATATAAGGTTTTCTATTTTTGCCATTCATAGCATTCCTACAAGCTGGAGGAGGACACAAGGCATAGATCAGTAGGTAAGAGCCCATTATGGGGGAAACAGTGTTTTAACTTGTGTCACTATTATTACTTTAACTTTAGCACTGACTTGTCCTTTAAATACAGTAAGTGCTACTTGTTGGGGTAGTTTTATTTGACCAGTGCACCTAACAAGAACTCAATCATGGCGGTCATAAAACAAGAAGGATCTGTGTAAACAAATCAAGATTACCTCTAATGGAGACATTGATGATCTTTAAATTCATAAGTGCTTCCCTTTGGGGTTATCTTGGTTCTGTGGTATCATCTACCATATTATCCTCTGTCACTATTATTACTTTGACTTTAGCACTGACTTGTCCTTTAAATACAGTAAGTGCTACTTGTTGGGGTAGTTTTATTTGACCAGTGCACCTAACAAGAACTCAATCATGATGGTTGGATACGCAATGTAACTATGATTGTTTTATGTCACTATTATTACTTTGACTTTAGCACTGACTTGTCCTTTAAATACAGTAAGTGCTACTTGTTGGGGTAGTTTTATTTGACCAGTGCACCTAACAAGAACTCAATCATGGCGGTCATAAAACAAGAAGGATCTGTGTAAACAAATCAAGATTACCTCTAATGGAGACATTGATGATCTTTAAATTCATAAGTGCTTCCCTTTGGGGTTATCTTGGTTCTGTGGTATCATCTCTTACATTTTGTCAATAATGTTACTGTGACATTTTGATGTTAAGAGACACATGTATCTTGTGTTAAAACAAACAAATGAAAGCACCAGTCAACTAATAACATGCAAATGGCTGGCATGTAATCTGGTGGTGAGCAATGTGTGAAGTACCATGAAACTACGACCCAGGACACCCCCTATATAAGGTTTTCTATTTTTGCCATTCATAGCATTCCTACAAGCTGGAGGAGGACACAAGGCATAGATCAGTAGGTAAGAGCCCATTATGGGGGAAACAGTGTTTTAACTTGTGTCACTATTATTACTTTAACTTTAGCACTGACTTGTCTTTTAAATTCAGTAAGTGCTACTTGTTGGGGTAGTTTTAATTGACTGGTGCACATACTCGATTGGTGGAAATAAACACTGATTAACTCATAGCATAGAAGAGTTGACTCATGCACACAAAAATAGCTCCACCTTGATGGAAGCAACAAACTCAGATGTGGTTGAAAGTTGGTGGGCGTAAGCAAACTCAGATTACCTCAAATGGAGGCATTGATGATGTTTAAATTCATAAGTGCATCTCTTTGGGGTTGTCTTGGTTATGTATATTCATCTACCATATTATCCTCTGTCACTATTATTACTTTGACTTTAGCACTGACTTGTCCTTTAAATACAGTAAGTGCTACTTGTTGGGGTAGTTTTATTTGACCAGTGCACCTAACAAGAACTCAATCATGATGGTTGGAAACTCAATTTAACTATGGTTGTTTTATGTCACTATTATTACTTTGACTTTAGCACTGACTTGTCCTTTAAATACAGTAAGTGCTACTTGTTGGGGTAGTTTTATTTGACCAGTGCACCTAACAAGAACTCAATCATGGCGGTCATAAAACAAGAAGGATCTGTGTAAACAAATCAAGATTACCTCTAATGGAGACATTGATGATCTTTAAATTCATAAGTGCTTCCCTTTGGGGTTATCTTGGTTCTGTGGTATCATCTACCATATTATCCTCTGTCACTATTATTACTTTGACTTTAGCACTGACTTGTCCTTTAAATACAGTAAGTGCTACTTGTTGGGGTAGTTTTATTTGACCAGTGCACCTAACAAGAACTCAATCATGATGGTTGGATACGCAATGTAACTATGATTGTTTTATGTCACTATTATTACTTTGACTTTAGCACTGACTTGTCCTTTAAATACAGTAAGTGCTACTTGTTGGGGTAGTTTTATTTGACCAGTGCACCTAACAAGAACTCAATCATGGCGGTCATAAAACAAGAAGGATCTGTGTAAACAAATCAAGATTACCTCTAATGGAGACATTGATGATCTTTAAATTCATAAGTGCTTCCCTTTGGGGTTATCTTGGTTCTGTGGTATCATCTCTTACATTTTGTCAATAATGTTACTGTGACATTTTGATGTTAAGAGACACATGCATCTTGTGGTAAAACAAACAAATGAAAGCACCAGTCAACTAATAACATGCAAATGGCTTGCATGTAATCTGGTGGTGAGCAATGTGTGAAGTACCATCTAACTACGACCCAGGACACCCCCTATATAAGGTTTTCTATTTCTGCCATTCATAGCATTCCTACAAGCTGGAGGAGGACACAAGGCATAGATCAGTAGGTAAGAGCCCATTATGGGGGAAACAGTGTTTTAACTTGTGTCACTATTATTACTTTAACTTTAGCACTGACTTGTCTTTTAAATTCAGTAAGTGCTACTTGTTGGGGTAGTTTTAATTGACTGGTGCACATACTCGATTGGTGGAAATAAACACTGATTAACTCATAGCATAGAAGAGTTGACTCATGCACACAAAAATAGCTCCACCTTGATGGAAGCAACAAACTCAGATGTGGTTGAAAGTTGGAGGGCGTAAGCAAACTCAGATTACCTCAAATGGAGGCATTGATGATGTTTAAATTCATAAGTGCATCTCTTTGGGGTTGTCTTGGTTCTGTATATTCATCTACCATATTATCCTCTGTCACTATTATTACTTTGACTTTAGCACTGACTTGTCCTTTAAATACAGTAAGTGCTACTTGTTGGGGTAGTTTTATTTGACCAGTGCACCTAACAAGAACTCAATCATGATGGTTGGATACGCAATGTAACTATGATTGTTTTATGTCACTATTATTACTTTGACTTTAGCACTGACTTGTCCTTTAAATACAGTAAGTGCTACTTGTTGGGGTAGTTTTAATTGACCAGTGCACCTAACAAGAACTCAATCATGGCGGTCATAAAACAAGAAGGATCTGTGTAAACAAATCAAGATTACCTCTAATGGAGACATTGATGATCTTTAAATTCATAAGTGCTTCCCTTTGGGGTTATCTTGGTTCTGTGGTATCATCTCTTACATTTTGTCAATAATGTTACTGTGACATTTTGATGTTAAGAGACACATGCATCTTGTGGTAAAACAAACAAATGAAAGCACCAGTCAACTAATAACATGCAAATGGCTTGCATGTAATCTGGTGGTGAGCAATGTGTGAAGTACCATGAAACTACGACCCAGGACACCCCCTATATAAGGTTTTCTATTTCTGCCATTCATAGCATTCCTACAAGCTGGAGGAGGACACAAGGCATAGATCAGTAGGTAAGAGCCCATTATGGGGGAAACAGTGTTTTAACTTGTGTCACTATTATTACTTTAACTTTAGCACTGACTTGTCTTTTAAATTCAGTAAGTGCTACTTGTTGGGGTAGTTTTAATTGACTGGTGCACATACTCGATTGGTGGAAATAAACACTGATGAACTCATAGCATAGAAGAGTTGACTCATGCACACAAAAATAGCTCCACCTTGATGGAAGCAACAAACTCAGATGTGGTTGAAAGTTGGTGGGCGTAAGCAAACTCAGATTACCTCAAATGGAGGCATTGATGATGTTTAAATTCATAAGTGCATCTCTTTGGGGTTGTCTTGGTTATGTATATTCATCTACCATATTATCCTCTGTCACTATTATTACTTTGACTTTAGCACTGACTTGTCCTTTAAATACAGTAAGTGCTACTTGTTGGGGTAGTTTTATTTGACCAGTGCACCTAACAAGAACTCAATCATGATGGTTGGAAACTCAATTTAACTATGGTTGTTTTATGTCACTATTATTACTTTGACTTTAGCACTGACTTGTCCTTTAAATACAGTAAGTGCTACTTGTTGGGGTAGTTTTATTTGACCAGGGCACCTAACAAGAACTCAATCATGGCGGTGATAAAACAAGAAGGATCTGTGTAAACAAATCAAGATTACCTCTAATGGAGACATTGATGATCTTTAAATTCATAAGTGCTTCCCTTTGGGGTTATCTTGGTTCTGTGGTATCATCTACCATATTATCCTCTGTCACTATTATTACTTTGACTTTAGCACTGACTTGTCCTTTAAATACAGTAAGTGCTACTTGTTGGGGTAGTTTTATTTGACCAGTGCACCTAACAAGAACTCAATCATGATGGTTGGATACGCAATGTAACTATGATTGTTTTATGTCACTATTATTACTTTGACTTTAGCACTGACTTGTCCTTTAAATACAGTAAGTGCTACTTGTTGGGGTAGTTTTATTTGACCAGTGCACCTAACAAGAACTCAATCATGGCGGTCATAAAACAAGAAGGATCTGTGTAAACAATTCAAGATTACCTCTAATGGAGACATTGATGATCTTTAAATTCATAAGTGCTTCCTTTTGGGGTTATCTTGGTTCTGTGGTATCATCTACCAAATTATCCTCTGTCACTATTATTACTTTGACTTTAGCACTGACTTGTGCTTTAAATACAGTAAGTGCTACTTGTTGGGGTAGTTTTATTTGACCAGTGCACCTAACAAGAACTCAATCATGATGGTTGGATACGCAATGTAACTATGATTGTTTTATGTCACTATTATTACTTTGACTTTAGCACTGACTTGTCCTTTAAATACAGTAAGTGCTACTTGTTGGGGTAGTTTTATTTGACCAGTGCACCTAACAAGAACTCAATCATGGCGGTCATAAAACAAGAAGGATCTGTGTAAACAAATCAAGATTACCTCTAATGGAGACATTGATGATCTTTAAATTCATAAGTGCTTCCCTTTGGGGTTATCTTGGTTCTGTGGTATCATCTACCATATTATCCTCTGTCACTATTATTACTTTGACTTTAGCACTGACTTGTCCTTTAAATACAGTAAGTGCTACTTGTTGGGGTAGTTTTATTTGACCAGTGCACCTAACAAGAACTCAATCATGATGGTTGGATACGCAATGTAACTATGATTGTTTTATGTCACTATTATTACTTTGACTTTAGCACTGACTTGTCCTTTAAATACAGTAAGTGCTACTTGTTGGGGTAGTTTTATTTGACCAGTGCACCTAACAAGAACTCAATCATGGCGGTCATAAAACAAGAAGGATCTGTGTAAACAAATCAAGATTACCTCTAATGGAGACATTGATGATCTTTAAATTCATAAGTGCTTCCCTTTGGGGTTATCTTGGTTCTGTGGTATCATCTCTTACATTTTGTCAATAATGTTACTGTGACATTTTGATGTTAAGAGACACATGCATCTTGTGGTAAAACAAACAAATGAAAGCACCAGTCAACTAATAACATGCAAATGGCTTGCATGTAATCTGGTGGTGAGCAATGTGTGAAGTACCATCTAACTACGACCCAGGACACCCCCTATATAAGGTTTTCTATTTCTGCCATTCATAGCATTCCTACAAGCTGGAGGAGGACACAAGGCATAGATCAGTAGGTAAGAGCCCATTATGGGGGAAACAGTGTTTTAACTTGTGTCACTATTATTACTTTAACTTTAGCACTGACTTGTCTTTTAAATTCAGTAAGTGCTACTTGTTGGGGTAGTTTTAATTGACTGGTGCACATACTCGATTGGTGGAAATAAACACTGATTAACTCATAGCATAGAAGAGTTGACTCATGCACACAAAAATAGCTCCACCTTGATGGAAGCAACAAACTCAGATGTGGTTGAAAGTTGGAGGGCGTAAGCAAACTCAGATTACCTCAAATGGAGGCATTGATGATGTTTAAATTCATAAGTGCATCTCTTTGGGGTTGTCTTGGTTCTGTATATTCATCTACCATATTATCCTCTGTCACTATTATTACTTTGACTTTAGCACTGACTTGTCCTTTAAATACAGTAAGTGCTACTTGTTGGGGTAGTTTTATTTGACCAGTGCACCTAACAAGAACTCAATCATGATGGTTGGATACTCAATGTAACTATGATTGTTTTATGTCACTATTATTACTTTGACTTTAGCACTGACTTGTCCTTTAAATACAGTAAGTGCTACTTGTTGGGGTAGTTTTAATTGACCAGTGCACCTAACAAGAACTCAATCATGGCGGTCATAAAACAAGAAGGATCTGTGTAAACAAATCAAGATTACCTCTAATGGAGACATTGATGATCTTTAAATTCATAAGTGCTTCCCTTTGGGGTTATCTTGGTTCTGTGGTATCATCTCTTACATGTTGTCAATAATGTTACTGTGACATTTTGATGTTAAGAGACACATGTATCTTGTGGTAAAACAAACAAATGAAAGCACCAGTCAACTAATAACATGCAAATGGCTTGCATGTAATCTGATGGTGAGCAATGTGTGAAGTACCATGAAACTACGACCCAGGACACCCCCTATATAAGGTTTTCTATTTCTGCCATTCATAGCATTCCTACAAGCTGGAGGAGGACACAAGGCATAGATCAGTAGGTAAGAGCCCATTATGGGGGAAACAGTGTTTTAACTTGTGTCACTATTATTACTTTAACTTTAGCACTGACTTGTCTTTTAAATTCAGTAAGTGCTACTTGTTGGGGTAGTTTTAATTGACTGGTGCACATACTCGATTGGTGGAAATAAACACTGATGAACTCATAGCATAGAAGAGTTGACTCATGCACACAAAAATAGCTCCACCTTGATGGAAGCAACAAACTCAGATGTGGTTGAAAGTTGGTGGGCGTAAGCAAACTCAGATTACCTCAAATGGAGGCATTGATGATGTTTAAATTCATAAGTGCATCTCTTTGGGGTTGTCTTGGTTATGTATATTCATCTACCATATTATCCTCTGTCACTATTATTACTTTGACTTTAGCACTGACTTGTCCTTTAAATACAGTAAGTGCTACTTGTTGGGGTAGTTTTATTTGACCAGTGCACCTAACAAGAACTCAATCATGATGGTTGGAAACTCAATTTAACTATGGTTGTTTTATGTCACTATTATTACTTTGACTTTAGCACTGACTTGTCCTTTAAATACAGTAAGTGCTACTTGTTGGGGTAGTTTTATTTGACCAGGGCACCTAACAAGAACTCAATCATGGCGGTGATAAAACAAGAAGGATCTGTGTAAACAAATCAAGATTACCTCTAATGGAGACATTGATGATCTTTAAATTCATAAGTGCTTCCCTTTGGGGTTATCTTGGTTCTGTGGTATCATCTACCATATTATCCTCTGTCACTATTATTACTTTGACTTTAGCACTGACTTGTCCTTTAAATACAGTAAGTGCTACTTGTTGGGGTAGTTTTATTTGACCAGTGCACCTAACAAGAACTCAATCATGATGGTTGGATACGCAATGTAACTATGATTGTTTTATGTCACTATTATTACTTTGACTTTAGCACTGACTTGTCCTTTAAATACAGTAAGTGCTACTTGTTGGGGTAGTTTTATTTGACCAGTGCACCTAACAAGAACTCAATCATGGCGGTCATAAAACAAGAAGGATCTGTGTAAACAATTCAAGATTACCTCTAATGGAGACATTGATGATCTTTAAATTCATAAGTGCTTCCTTTTGGGGTTATCTTGGTTCTGTGGTATCATCTACCATATTATCCTCTGTCACTATTATTACTTTGACTTTAGCACTGACTTGTGCTTTAAATACAGTAAGTGCTACTTGTTGGGGTAGTTTTATTTGACCAGTGCACCTAACAAGAACTCAATCATGATGGTTGGATACGCAATGTAACTATGATTGTTTTATGTCACTATTATTACTTTGACTTTAGCACTGACTTGTCCTTTAAATACAGTAAGTGCTACTTGTTGGGGTAGTTTTATTTGACCAGTGCACCTAACAAGAACTCAATCATGGCGGTCATAAAACAAGAAGGATCTGTGTAAACAAATCAAGATTACCTCTAATGGAGACATTGATGATCTTTAAATTCATAAGTGCTTCCCTTTGGGGTTATCTTGGTTCTGTGGTATCATCTCTTACATTTTGTCAATAATGTTACTGTGACATTTTGATGTTAAGAGACACATGTATCTTGTGGTAAAACAAACAAATGAAAGCACCAGTCAACTAATAACATGCAAATGGCTGGCATGTAATCTGGTGGTGAGCAATGTGTGAAGTACCATGAAACTACGACCCAGGACACCCCCTATATAAGGTTTTCTATTTTTGCCATTCATAGCATTCCTACAAGCTGGAGGAGGACACAAGGCATAGATCAGTAGGTAAGAGCCCATTATGGGGGAAACAGTGTTTTAACTTGTGTCACTATTATTACTTTAACTTTAGCACTGACTTGTCTTTTAAATTCAGTAAGTGCTACTTGTTGGGGTAGTTTTAATTGACTGGTGCACATACTCGATTGGTGGAAATAAACACTGATTAACTCATAGCATAGAAGAGTTGACTCATGCACACAAAAATAGCTCCACCTTGATGGAAGCAACAAACTCAGATGTGGTTGAAAGTTGGTGGGCGTAAGCAAACTCAGATTACCTCAAATGGAGGCATTGATGATGTTTAAATTCATAAGTGCATCTCTTTGGGGTTGTCTTGGTTATGTATATTCATCTACCATATTATCCTCTGTCACTATTATTACTTTGACTTTAGCACTGACTTGTCCTTTAAATACAGTAAGTGCTACTTGTTGGGGTAGTTTTATTTGACCAGTGCACCTAACAAGAACTCAATCATGATGGTTGGAAACTCAATTTAACTATGGTTGTTTTATGTCACTATTATTACTTTGACTTTAGCACTGACTTGTCCTTTAAATACAGTAAGTGCTACTTGTTGGGGTAGTTTTATTTGACCAGTGCACCTAACAAGAACTCAATCATGGCGGTCATAAAACAAGAAGGATCTGTGTAAACAAATCAAGATTACCTCTAATGGAGACATTGATGATCTTTAAATTCATAAGTGCTTCCCTTTGGGGTTATCTTGGTTCTGTGGTATCATCTACCATATTATCCTCTGTCACTATTATTACTTTGACTTTAGCACTGACTTGTCCTTTAAATACAGTAAGTGCTACTTGTTGGGGTAGTTTTATTTGACCAGTGCACCTAACAAGAACTCAATCATGATGGTTGGATACGCAATGTAACTATGATTGTTTTATGTCACTATTATTACTTTGACTTTAGCACTGACTTGTCCTTTAAATACAGTAAGTGCTACTTGTTGGGGTAGTTTTATTTGACCAGTGCACCTAACAAGAACTCAATCATGGCGGTCATAAAACAAGAAGGATCTGTGTAAACAAATCAAGATTACCTCTAATGGAGACATTGATGATCTTTAAATTCATAAGTGCTTCCCTTTGGGGTTATCTTGGTTCTGTGGTATCATCTCTTACATTTTGTCAATAATGTTACTGTGACATTTTGATGTTAAGAGACACATGCATCTTGTGGTAAAACAAACAAATGAAAGCACCAGTCAACTAATAACATGCAAATGGCTTGCATGTAATCTGGTGGTGAGCAATGTGTGAAGTACCATCTAACTACGACCCAGGACACCCCCTATATAAGGTTTTCTATTTCTGCCATTCATAGCATTCCTACAAGCTGGAGGAGGACACAAGGCATAGATCAGTAGGTAAGAGCCCATTATGGGGGAAACAGTGTTTTAACTTGTGTCACTATTATTACTTTAACTTTAGCACTGACTTGTCTTTTAAATTCAGTAAGTGCTACTTGTTGGGGTAGTTTTAATTGACTGGTGCACATACTCGATTGGTGGAAATAAACACTGATTAACTCATAGCATAGAAGAGTTGACTCATGCACACAAAAATAGCTCCACCTTGATGGAAGCAACAAACTCAGATGTGGTTGAAAGTTGGAGGGCGTAAGCAAACTCAGATTACCTCAAATGGAGGCATTGATGATGTTTAAATTCATAAGTGCATCTCTTTGGGGTTGTCTTGGTTCTGTATATTCATCTACCATATTATCCTCTGTCACTATTATTACTTTGACTTTAGCACTGACTTGTCCTTTAAATACAGTAAGTGCTACTTGTTGGGGTAGTTTTATTTGACCAGTGCACCTAACAAGAACTCAATCATGATGGTTGGATACTCAATGTAACTATGATTGTTTTATGTCACTATTATTACTTTGACTTTAGCACTGACTTGTCCTTTAAATACAGTAAGTGCTACTTGTTGGGGTAGTTTTAATTGACCAGTGCACCTAACAAGAACTCAATCATGGCGGTCATAAAACAAGAAGGATCTGTGTAAACAAATCAAGATTACCTCTAATGGAGACATTGATGATCTTTAAATTCATAAGTGCTTCCCTTTGGGGTTATCTTGGTTCTGTGGTATCATCTCTTACATGTTGTCAATAATGTTACTGTGACATTTTGATGTTAAGAGACACATGTATCTTGTGGTAAAACAAACAAATGAAAGCACCAGTCAACTAATAACATGCAAATGGCTTGCATGTAATCTGATGGTGAGCAATGTGTGAAGTACCATGAAACTACGACCCAGGACACCCCCTATATAAGGTTTTCTATTTCTGCCATTCATAGCATTCCTACAAGCTGGAGGAGGACACAAGGCATAGATCAGTAGGTAAGAGCCCATTATGGGGGAAACAGTGTTTTAACTTGTGTCACTATTATTACTTTAACTTTAGCACTGACTTGTCTTTTAAATTCAGTAAGTGCTACTTGTTGGGGTAGTTTTAATTGACTGGTGCACATACTCGATTGGTGGAAATAAACACTGATGAACTCATAGCATAGAAGAGTTGACTCATGCACACAAAAATAGCTCCACCTTGATGGAAGCAACAAACTCAGATGTGGTTGAAAGTTGGTGGGCGTAAGCAAACTCAGATTACCTCAAATGGAGGCATTGATGATGTTTAAATTCATAAGTGCATCTCTTTGGGGTTGTCTTGGTTATGTATATTCATCTACCATATTATCCTCTGTCACTATTATTACTTTGACTTTAGCACTGACTTGTCCTTTAAATACAGTAAGTGCTACTTGTTGGGGTAGTTTTATTTGACCAGTGCACCTAACAAGAACTCAATCATGATGGTTGGAAACTCAATTTAACTATGGTTGTTTTATGTCACTATTATTACTTTGACTTTAGCACTGACTTGTCCTTTAAATACAGTAAGTGCTACTTGTTGGGGTAGTTTTATTTGACCAGGGCACCTAACAAGAACTCAATCATGGCGGTGATAAAACAAGAAGGATCTGTGTAAACAAATCAAGATTACCTCTAATGGAGACATTGATGATCTTTAAATTCATAAGTGCTTCCCTTTGGGGTTATCTTGGTTCTGTGGTATCATCTACCATATTATCCTCTGTCACTATTATTACTTTGACTTTAGCACTGACTTGTCCTTTAAATACAGTAAGTGCTACTTGTTGGGGTAGTTTTATTTGACCAGTGCACCTAACAAGAACTCAATCATGATGGTTGGATACGCAATGTAACTATGATTGTTTTATGTCACTATTATTACTTTGACTTTAGCACTGACTTGTCCTTTAAATACAGTAAGTGCTACTTGTTGGGGTAGTTTTATTTGACCAGTGCACCTAACAAGAACTCAATCATGGCGGTCATAAAACAAGAAGGATCTGTGTAAACAATTCAAGATTACCTCTAATGGAGACATTGATGATCTTTAAATTCATAAGTGCTTCCTTTTGGGGTTATCTTGGTTCTGTGGTATCATCTACCATATTATCCTCTGTCACTATTATTACTTTGACTTTAGCACTGACTTGTGCTTTAAATACAGTAAGTGCTACTTGTTGGGGTAGTTTTATTTGACCAGTGCACCTAACAAGAACTCAATCATGATGGTTGGATACGCAATGTAACTATGATTGTTTTATGTCACTATTATTACTTTGACTTTAGCACTGACTTGTCCTTTAAATACAGTAAGTGCTACTTGTTGGGGTAGTTTTATTTGACCAGTGCACCTAACAAGAACTCAATCATGGCGGTCATAAAACAAGAAGGATCTGTGTAAACAAATCAAGATTACCTCTAATGGAGACATTGATGATCTTTAAATTCATAAGTGCTTCCCTTTGGGGTTATCTTGGTTCTGTGGTATCATCTCTTACATTTTGTCAATAATGTTACTGTGACATTTTGATGTTAAGAGACACATGTATCTTGTGGTAAAACAAACAAATGAAAGCACCAGTCAACTAATAACATGCAAATGGCTTGCATGTAATCTGGTGGTGAGCAATGTGTGAAGTACCATGAAACTACGACCCAGGACACCCCCTATATAAGGTTTTCTATTTTTGCCATTCATAGCATTCCTACAAGCTGGAGGAGGACACAAGGCATAGATCAGTAGGTAAGAGCCCATTATGGGGGAAACAGTGTTTTAACTTGTGTCACTATTATTACTTTAACTTTAGCACTGACTTGTCTTTTAAATTCAGTAAGTGCTACTTGTTGGGGTAGTTTTAATTGACTGGTGCACATACTCGATTGGTGGAAATAAACACTGATTAACTCATAGCATAGAAGAGTTGACTCATGCACACAAAAATAGCTCCACCTTGATGGAAGCAACAAACTCAGATGTGGTTGAAAGTTGGTGGGCGTAAGCAAACTCAGATTACCTCAAATGGAGGCATTGATGATGTTTAAATTAATAAGTGCATCTCTTTGGGGTTGTCTTGGTTATGTATATTCATCTACCATATTATCCTCTGTCACTATTATTACTTTGACTTTAGCACTGACTTGTCCTTTAAATACAGTAAGTGCTACTTGTTGGGGTAGTTTTATTTGACCAGTGCACCTAACAAGAACTCAATCATGATGGTTGGAAACTCAATTTAACTATGGTTGTTTTATGTCACTATTATTACTTTGACTTTAGCACTGACTTGTCCTTTAAATACAGTAAGTGCTACTTGTTGGGGTAGTTTTATTTGACCAGGGCACCTAACAAGAACTCAATCATGGCGGTCATAAAACAAGAAGGATCTGTGTAAACAAATCAAGATTACCTCTAATGGAGACATTGATGATCTTTAAATTCATAAGTGCTTCCCTTTGGGGTTATCTTGGTTCTGTGGTATCATCTACCATATTATCCTCTGTCACTATTATTACTTTGACTTTAGCACTGACTTGTCCTTTAAATACAGTAAGTGCTACTTGTTGGGGTAGTTTTATTTGACCAGTGCACCTAACAAGAACTCAATCATGATGGTTGGATACGCAATGTAACTATGATTGTTTTATGTCACTATTATTACTTTGACTTTAGCACTGACTTGTCCTTTAAATACAGTAAGTGCTACTTGTTGGGGTAGTTTTATTTGACCAGTGCACCTAACAAGAACTCAATCATGGCGGTCATAAAACAAGAAGGATCTGTGTAAACAAATCAAGATTACCTCTAATGGAGACATTGATGATCTTTAAATTCATAAGTGCTTCCCTTTGGGGTTATCTTGGTTCTGTGGTATCATCTCTTACATTTTGTCAATAATGTTACTGTGACATTTTGATGTTAAGAGACACATGTATCTTGTGGTAAAACAAACAAATGAAAGCACCAGTCAACTAATAACATGCAAATGGCTGGCATGTAATCTGGTGGTGAGCAATGTGTGAAGTACCATGAAACTACGACCCAGGACACCCCCTATATAAGGTTTTCTATTTTTGCCATTCATAGCATTCCTACAAGCTGGAGGAGGACACAAGGCATAGATCAGTAGGTAAGAGCCCATTATGGGGGAAACAGTGTTTTAACTTGTGTCACTATTATTACTTTAACTTTAGCACTGACTTGTCTTTTAAATTCAGTAAGTGCTACTTGTTGGGGTAGTTTTAATTGACTGGTGCACATACTCGATTGGTGGAAATAAACACTGATTAACTCATAGCATAGAAGAGTTGACTCATGCACACAAAAATAGCTCCACCTTGATGGAAGCAACAAACTCAGATGTGGTTGAAAGTTGGTGGGCGTAAGCAAACTCAGATTACCTCAAATGGAGGCATTGATGATGTTTAAATTCATAAGTGCATCTCTTTGGGGTTGTCTTGGTTATGTATATTCATCTACCATATTATCCTCTGTCACTATTATTACTTTGACTTTAGCACTGACTTGTCCTTTAAATACAGTAAGTGCTACTTGTTGGGGTAGTTTTATTTGACCAGTGCACCTAACAAGAACTCAATCATGATGGTTGGAAACTCAATTTAACTATGGTTGTTTTATGTCACTATTATTACTTTGACTTTAGCACTGACTTGTCCTTTAAATACAGTAAGTGCTACTTGTTGGGGTAGTTTTATTTGACCAGTGCACCTAACAAGAACTCAATCATGGCGGTCATAAAACAAGAAGGATCTGTGTAAACAAATCAAGATTACCTCTAATGGAGACATTGATGATCTTTAAATTCATAAGTGCTTCCCTTTGGGGTTATCTTGGTTCTGTGGTATCATCTACCATATTATCCTCTGTCACTATTATTACTTTGACTTTAGCACTGACTTGTCCTTTAAATACAGTAAGTGCTACTTGTTGGGGTAGTTTTATTTGACCAGTGCACCTAACAAGAACTCAATCATGATGGTTGGATACGCAATGTAACTATGATTGTTTTATGTCACTATTATTACTTTGACTTTAGCACTGACTTGTCCTTTAAATACAGTAAGTGCTACTTGTTGGGGTAGTTTTATTTGACCAGTGCACCTAACAAGAACTCAATCATGGCGGTCATAAAACAAGAAGGATCTGTGTAAACAAATCAAGATTACCTCTAATGGAGACATTGATGATCTTTAAATTCATAAGTGCTTCCCTTTGGGGTTATCTTGGTTCTGTGGTATCATCTCTTACATTTTGTCAATAATGTTACTGTGACATTTTGATGTTAAGAGACACATGCATCTTGTGGTAAAACAAACAAATGAAAGCACCAGTCAACTAATAACATGCAAATGGCTTGCATGTAATCTGGTGGTGAGCAATGTGTGAAGTACCATCTAACTACGACCCAGGACACCCCCTATATAAGGTTTTCTATTTCTGCCATTCATAGCATTCCTACAAGCTGGAGGAGGACACAAGGCATAGATCAGTAGGTAAGAGCCCATTATGGGGGAAACAGTGTTTTAACTTGTGTCACTATTATTACTTTAACTTTAGCACTGACTTGTCTTTTAAATTCAGTAAGTGCTACTTGTTGGGGTAGTTTTAATTGACTGGTGCACATACTCGATTGGTGGAAATAAACACTGATTAACTCATAGCATAGAAGAGTTGACTCATGCACACAAAAATAGCTCCACCTTGATGGAAGCAACAAACTCAGATGTGGTTGAAAGTTGGTGGGCGTAAGCAAACTCAGATTACCTCAAATGGAGGCATTGATGATGTTTAAATTCATAAGTGCATCTCTTTGGGGTTGTCTTGGTTCTGTATATTCATCTACCATATTATCCTCTGTCACTATTATTACTTTGACTTTAGCACTGACTTGTCCTTTAAATACAGTAAGTGCTACTTGTTGGGGTAGTTTTATTTGACCAGTGCACCTAACAAGAACTCAATCATGATGGTTGGATACTCAATGTAACTATGATTGTTTTATGTCACTATTATTACTTTGACTTTAGCACTGACTTGTCCTTTAAATACAGTAAGTGCTACTTGTTGGGGTAGTTTTAATTGACCAGTGCACCTAACAAGAACTCAATCATGGCGGTCATAAAACAAGAAGGATCTGTGTAAACAAATCAAGATTACCTCTAATGGAGACATTGATGATCTTTAAATTCATAAGTGCTTCCCTTTGGGGTTATCTTGGTTCTGTGGTATCATCTCTTACATGTTGTCAATAATGTTACTGTGACATTTTGATGTTAAGAGACACATGTATCTTGTGGTAAAACAAACAAATGAAAGCACCAGTCAACTAATAACATGCAAATGGCTTGCATGTAATCTGGTGGTGAGCAATGTGTGAAGTACCATGAAACTACGACCCAGGACACCCCCTATATAAGGTTTTCTATTTCTGCCATTCATAGCATTCCTACAAGCTGGAGGAGGACACAAGGCATAGATCAGTAGGTAAGAGCCCATTATGGGGGAAACAGTGTTTTAACTTGTGTCACTATTATTACTTTAACTTTAGCACTGACTTGTCTTTTAAATTCAGTAAGTGCTACTTGTTGGGGTAGTTTTAATTGACTGGTGCACATACTCGATTGGTGGAAATAAACACTGATGAACTCATAGCATAGAAGAGTTGACTCATGCACACAAAAATAGCTCCACCTTGATGGAAGCAACAAACTCAGATGTGGTTGAAAGTTGGTGGGCGTAAGCAAACTCAGATTACCTCAAATGGAGGCATTGATGATGTTTAAATTCATAAGTGCATCTCTTTGGGGTTGTCTTGGTTCTGTATATTCATCTACCATATTATCCTCTGTCACTATTATTACTTTGACTTTAGCACTGACTTGTCCTTTAAATACAGTAAGTGCTACTTGTTGGGGTAGTTTTATTTGACCAGTGCACCTAACAAGAACTCAATCATGATGGTTGGAAACTCAATTTAACTATGGTTGTTTTATGTCACTATTATTACTTTGACTTTAGCACTGACTTGTCCTTTAAATACAGTAAGTGCTACTTGTTGGGGTAGTTTTATTTGACCAGGGCACCTAACAAGAACTCAATCATGGCGGTGATAAAACAAGAAGGATCTGTGTAAACAAATCAAGATTACCTCTAATGGAGACATTGATGATCTTTAAATTCATAAGTGCTTCCCTTTGGGGTTATCTTGGTTCTGTGGTATCATCTACCATATTATCCTCTGTCACTATTATTACTTTGACTTTAGCACTGACTTGTCCTTTAAATACAGTAAGTGCTACTTGTTGGGGTAGTTTTATTTGACCAGTGCACCTAACAAGAACTCAATCATGATGGTTGGATACGCAATGTAACTATGATTGTTTTATGTCACTATTATTACTTTGACTTTAGCACTGACTTGTCCTTTAAATACAGTAAGTGCTACTTGTTGGGGTAGTTTTATTTGACCAGTGCACCTAACAAGAACTCAATCATGGCGGTCATAAAACAAGAAGGATCTGTGTAAACAATTCAAGATTACCTCTAATGGAGACATTGATGATCTTTAAATTCATAAGTGCTTCCTTTTGGGGTTATCTTGGTTCTGTGGTATCATCTACCATATTATCCTCTGTCACTATTATTACTTTGACTTTAGCACTGACTTGTGCTTTAAATACAGTAAGTGCTACTTGTTGGGGTAGTTTTATTTGACCAGTGCACCTAACAAGAACTCAATCATGATGGTTGGATACGCAATGTAACTATGATTGTTTTATGTCACTATTATTACTTTGACTTTAGCACTGACTTGTCCTTTAAATACAGTAAGTGCTACTTGTTGGGGTAGTTTTATTTGACCAGTGCACCTAACAAGAACTCAATCATGGCGGTCATAAAACAAGAAGGATCTGTGTAAACAAATCAAGATTACCTCTAATGGAGACATTGATGATCTTTAAATTCATAAGTGCTTCCCTTTGGGGTTATCTTGGTTCTGTGGTATCATCTCTTACATTTTGTCAATAATGTTACTGTGACATTTTGATGTTAAGAGACACATGTATCTTGTGGTAAAACAAACAAATGAAAGCACCAGTCAACTAATAACATGCAAATGGCTGGCATGTAATCTGGTGGTGAGCAATGTGTGAAGTACCATGAAACTACGACCCAGGACACCCCCTATATAAGGTTTTCTATTTTTGCCATTCATAGCATTCCTACAAGCTGGAGGAGGACACAAGGCATAGATCAGTAGGTAAGAGCCCATTATGGGGGAAACAGTGTTTTAACTTGTGTCACTATTATTACTTTAACTTTAGCACTGACTTGTCTTTTAAATTCAGTAAGTGCTACTTGTTGGGGTAGTTTTAATTGACTGGTGCACATACTCGATTGGTGGAAATAAACACTGATTAACTCATAGCATAGAAGAGTTGACTCATGCACACAAAAATAGCTCCACCTTGATGGAAGCAACAAACTCAGATGTGGTTGAAAGTTGGTGGGCGTAAGCAAACTCAGATTACCTCAAATGGAGGCATTGATGATGTTTAAATTCATAAGTGCATCTCTTTGGGGTTGTCTTGGTTATGTATATTCATCTACCATATTATCCTCTGTCACTATTATTACTTTGACTTTAGCACTGACTTGTCCTTTAAATACAGTAAGTGCTACTTGTTGGGGTAGTTTTATTTGACCAGTGCACCTAACAAGAACTCAATCATGATGGTTGGAAACTCAATTTAACTATGGTTGTTTTATGTCACTATTATTACTTTGACTTTAGCACTGACTTGTCCTTTAAATACAGTAAGTGCTACTTGTTGGGGTAGTTTTATTTGACCAGTGCACCTAACAAGAACTCAATCATGGCGGTCATAAAACAAGAAGGATCTGTGTAAACAAATCAAGATTACCTCTAATGGAGACATTGATGATCTTTAAATTCATAAGTGCTTCCCTTTGGGGTTATCTTGGTTCTGTGGTATCATCTACCATATTATCCTCTGTCACTATTATTACTTTGACTTTAGCACTGACTTGTCCTTTAAATACAGTAAGTGCTACTTGTTGGGGTAGTTTTATTTGACCAGTGCACCTAACAAGAACTCAATCATGATGGTTGGATACGCAATGTAACTATGATTGTTTTATGTCACTATTATTACTTTGACTTTAGCACTGACTTGTCCTTTAAATACAGTAAGTGCTACTTGTTGGGGTAGTTTTATTTGACCAGTGCACCTAACAAGAACTCAATCATGGCGGTCATAAAACAAGAAGGATCTGTGTAAACAAATCAAGATTACCTCTAATGGAGACATTGATGATCTTTAAATTCATAAGTGCTTCCCTTTGGGGTTATCTTGGTTCTGTGGTATCATCTCTTACATTTTGTCAATAATGTTACTGTGACATTTTGATGTTAAGAGACACATGCATCTTGTGGTAAAACAAACAAATGAAAGCACCAGTCAACTAATAACATGCAAATGGCTTGCATGTAATCTGGTGGTGAGCAATGTGTGAAGTACCATCTAACTACGACCCAGGACACCCCCTATATAAGGTTTTCTATTTCTGCCATTCATAGCATTCCTACAAGCTGGAGGAGGACACAAGGCATAGATCAGTAGGTAAGAGCCCATTATGGGGGAAACAGTGTTTTAACTTGTGTCACTATTATTACTTTAACTTTAGCACTGACTTGTCTTTTAAATTCAGTAAGTGCTACTTGTTGGGGTAGTTTTAATTGACTGGTGCACATACTCGATTGGTGGAAATAAACACTGATTAACTCATAGCATAGAAGAGTTGACTCATGCACACAAAAATAGCTCCACCTTGATGGAAGCAACAAACTCAGATGTGGTTGAAAGTTGGAGGGCGTAAGCAAACTCAGATTACCTCAAATGGAGGCATTGATGATGTTTAAATTCATAAGTGCATCTCTTTGGGGTTGTCTTGGTTCTGTATATTCATCTACCATATTATCCTCTGTCACTATTATTACTTTGACTTTAGCACTGACTTGTCCTTTAAATACAGTAAGTGCTACTTGTTGGGGTAGTTTTATTTGACCAGTGCACCTAACAAGAACTCAATCATGATGGTTGGATACTCAATGTAACTATGATTGTTTTATGTCACTATTATTACTTTGACTTTAGCACTGACTTGTCCTTTAAATACAGTAAGTGCTACTTGTTGGGGTAGTTTTAATTGACCAGTGCACCTAACAAGAACTCAATCATGGCGGTCATAAAACAAGAAGGATCTGTGTAAACAAATCAAGATTACCTCTAATGGAGACATTGATGATCTTTAAATTCATAAGTGCTTCCCTTTGGGGTTATCTTGGTTCTGTGGTATCATCTCTTACATGTTGTCAATAATGTTACTGTGACATTTTGATGTTAAGAGACACATGTATCTTGTGGTAAAACAAACAAATGAAAGCACCAGTCAACTAATAACATGCAAATGGCTTGCATGTAATCTGATGGTGAGCAATGTGTGAAGTACCATGAAACTACGACCCAGGACACCCCCTATATAAGGTTTTCTATTTCTGCCATTCATAGCATTCCTACAAGCTGGAGGAGGACACAAGGCATAGATCAGTAGGTAAGAGCCCATTATGGGGGAAACAGTGTTTTAACTTGTGTCACTATTATTACTTTAACTTTAGCACTGACTTGTCTTTTAAATTCAGTAAGTGCTACTTGTTGGGGTAGTTTTAATTGACTGGTGCACATACTCGATTGGTGGAAATAAACACTGATGAACTCATAGCATAGAAGAGTTGACTCATGCACACAAAAATAGCTCCACCTTGATGGAAGCAACAAACTCAGATGTGGTTGAAAGTTGGTGGGCGTAAGCAAACTCAGATTACCTCAAATGGAGGCATTGATGATGTTTAAATTCATAAGTGCATCTCTTTGGGGTTGTCTTGGTTATGTATATTCATCTACCATATTATCCTCTGTCACTATTATTACTTTGACTTTAGCACTGACTTGTCCTTTAAATACAGTAAGTGCTACTTGTTGGGGTAGTTTTATTTGACCAGTGCACCTAACAAGAACTCAATCATGATGGTTGGAAACTCAATTTAACTATGGTTGTTTTATGTCACTATTATTACTTTGACTTTAGCACTGACTTGTCCTTTAAATACAGTAAGTGCTACTTGTTGGGGTAGTTTTATTTGACCAGGGCACCTAACAAGAACTCAATCATGGCGGTGATAAAACAAGAAGGATCTGTGTAAACAAATCAAGATTACCTCTAATGGAGACATTGATGATCTTTAAATTCATAAGTGCTTCCCTTTGGGGTTATCTTGGTTCTGTGGTATCATCTACCATATTATCCTCTGTCACTATTATTACTTTGACTTTAGCACTGACTTGTCCTTTAAATACAGTAAGTGCTACTTGTTGGGGTAGTTTTATTTGACCAGTGCACCTAACAAGAACTCAATCATGATGGTTGGATACGCAATGTAACTATGATTGTTTTATGTCACTATTATTACTTTGACTTTAGCACTGACTTGTCCTTTAAATACAGTAAGTGCTACTTGTTGGGGTAGTTTTATTTGACCAGTGCACCTAACAAGAACTCAATCATGGCGGTCATAAAACAAGAAGGATCTGTGTAAACAATTCAAGATTACCTCTAATGGAGACATTGATGATCTTTAAATTCATAAGTGCTTCCTTTTGGGGTTATCTTGGTTCTGTGGTATCATCTACCATATTATCCTCTGTCACTATTATTACTTTGACTTTAGCACTGACTTGTGCTTTAAATACAGTAAGTGCTACTTGTTGGGGTAGTTTTATTTGACCAGTGCACCTAACAAGAACTCAATCATGATGGTTGGATACGCAATGTAACTATGATTGTTTTATGTCACTATTATTACTTTGACTTTAGCACTGACTTGTCCTTTAAATACAGTAAGTGCTACTTGTTGGGGTAGTTTTATTTGACCAGTGCACCTAACAAGAACTCAATCATGGCGGTCATAAAACAAGAAGGATCTGTGTAAACAAATCAAGATTACCTCTAATGGAGACATTGATGATCTTTAAATTCATAAGTGCTTCCCTTTGGGGTTATCTTGGTTCTGTGGTATCATCTCTTACATTTTGTCAATAATGTTACTGTGACATTTTGATGTTAAGAGACACATGTATCTTGTGGTAAAACAAACAAATGAAAGCACCAGTCAACTAATAACATGCAAATGGCTTGCATGTAATCTGGTGGTGAGCAATGTGTGAAGTACCATGAAACTACGACCCAGGACACCCCCTATATAAGGTTTTCTATTTTTGCCATTCATAGCATTCCTACAAGCTGGAGGAGGACACAAGGCATAGATCAGTAGGTAAGAGCCCATTATGGGGGAAACAGTGTTTTAACTTGTGTCACTATTATTACTTTAACTTTAGCACTGACTTGTCTTTTAAATTCAGTAAGTGCTACTTGTTGGGGTAGTTTTAATTGACTGGTGCACATACTCGATTGGTGGAAATAAACACTGATTAACTCATAGCATAGAAGAGTTGACTCATGCACACAAAAATAGCTCCACCTTGATGGAAGCAACAAACTCAGATGTGGTTGAAAGTTGGTGGGCGTAAGCAAACTCAGATTACCTCAAATGGAGGCATTGATGATGTTTAAATTAATAAGTGCATCTCTTTGGGGTTGTCTTGGTTATGTATATTCATCTACCATATTATCCTCTGTCACTATTATTACTTTGACTTTAGCACTGACTTGTCCTTTAAATACAGTAAGTGCTACTTGTTGGGGTAGTTTTATTTGACCAGTGCACCTAACAAGAACTCAATCATGATGGTTGGATACGCAATGTAACTATGATTGTTTTATGTCACTATTATTACTTTGACTTTAGCACTGACTTGTCCTTTAAATACAGTAAGTGCTACTTGTTGGGGTAGTTTTATTTGACCAGTGCACCTAACAAGAACTCAATCATGGCGGTCATAAAACAAGAAGGATCTGTGTAAACAAATCAAGATTACCTCTAATGGAGACATTGATGATCTTTAAATTCATAAGTGCTTCCCTTTGGGGTTATCTTGGTTCTGTGGTATCATCTCTTACATTTTGTCAATAATGTTACTGTGACATTTTGATGTTAAGAGACACATGTATCTTGTGGTAAAACAAACAAATGAAAGCACCAGTCAACTAATAACATGCAAATGGCTGGCATGTAATCTGGTGGTGAGCAATGTGTGAAGTACCATGAAACTACGACCCAGGACACCCCCTATATAAGGTTTTCTATTTTTGCCATTCATAGCATTCCTACAAGCTGGAGGAGGACACAAGGCATAGATCAGTAGGTAAGAGCCCATTATGGGGGAAACAGTGTTTTAACTTGTGTCACTATTATTACTTTAACTTTAGCACTGACTTGTCTTTTAAATTCAGTAAGTGCTACTTGTTGGGGTAGTTTTAATTGACTGGTGCACATACTCGATTGGTGGAAATAAACACTGATTAACTCATAGCATAGAAGAGTTGACTCATGCACACAAAAATAGCTCCACCTTGATGGAAGCAACAAACTCAGATGTGGTTGAAAGTTGGTGGGCGTAAGCAAACTCAGATTACCTCAAATGGAGGCATTGATGATGTTTAAATTCATAAGTGCATCTCTTTGGGGTTGTCTTGGTTATGTATATTCATCTACCATATTATCCTCTGTCACTATTATTACTTTGACTTTAGCACTGACTTGTCCTTTAAATACAGTAAGTGCTACTTGTTGGGGTAGTTTTATTTGACCAGTGCACCTAACAAGAACTCAATCATGATGGTTGGAAACTCAATTTAACTATGGTTGTTTTATGTCACTATTATTACTTTGACTTTAGCACTGACTTGTCCTTTAAATACAGTAAGTGCTACTTGTTGGGGTAGTTTTATTTGACCAGTGCACCTAACAAGAACTCAATCATGGCGGTCATAAAACAAGAAGGATCTGTGTAAACAAATCAAGATTACCTCTAATGGAGACATTGATGATCTTTAAATTCATAAGTGCTTCCCTTTGGGGTTATCTTGGTTCTGTGGTATCATCTACCATATTATCCTCTGTCACTATTATTACTTTGACTTTAGCACTGACTTGTCCTTTAAATACAGTAAGTGCTACTTGTTGGGGTAGTTTTATTTGACCAGTGCACCTAACAAGAACTCAATCATGATGGTTGGATACGCAATGTAACTATGATTGTTTTATGTCACTATTATTACTTTGACTTTAGCACTGACTTGTCCTTTAAATACAGTAAGTGCTACTTGTTGGGGTAGTTTTATTTGACCAGTGCACCTAACAAGAACTCAATCATGGCGGTCATAAAACAAGAAGGATCTGTGTAAACAAATCAAGATTACCTCTAATGGAGACATTGATGATCTTTAAATTCATAAGTGCTTCCCTTTGGGGTTATCTTGGTTCTGTGGTATCATCTCTTACATTTTGTCAATAATGTTACTGTGACATTTTGATGTTAAGAGACACATGCATCTTGTGGTAAAACAAACAAATGAAAGCACCAGTCAACTAATAACATGCAAATGGCTTGCATGTAATCTGGTGGTGAGCAATGTGTGAAGTACCATCTAACTACGACCCAGGACACCCCCTATATAAGGTTTTCTATTTCTGCCATTCATAGCATTCCTACAAGCTGGAGGAGGACACAAGGCATAGATCAGTAGGTAAGAGCCCATTATGGGGGAAACAGTGTTTTAACTTGTGTCACTATTATTACTTTAACTTTAGCACTGACTTGTCTTTTAAATTCAGTAAGTGCTACTTGTTGGGGTAGTTTTAATTGACTGGTGCACATACTCGATTGGTGGAAATAAACACTGATGAACTCATAGCATAGAAGAGTTGACTCATGCACACAAAAATAGCTCCACCTTGATGGAAGCAACAAACTCAGATGTGGTTGAAAGTTGGTGGGCGTAAGCAAACTCAGATTACCTCAAATGGAGGCATTGATGATGTTTAAATTCATAAGTGCATCTCTTTGGGGTTGTCTTGGTTATGTATATTCATCTACCATATTATCCTCTGTCACTATTATTACTTTGACTTTAGCACTGACTTGTCCTTTAAATACAGTAAGTGCTACTTGTTGGGGTAGTTTTATTTGACCAGTGCACCTAACAAGAACTCAATCATGATGGTTGGAAACTCAATTTAACTATGGTTGTTTTATGTCACTATTATTACTTTGACTTTAGCACTGACTTGTCCTTTAAATACAGTAAGTGCTACTTGTTGGGGTAGTTTTATTTGACCAGGGCACCTAACAAGAACTCAATCATGGCGGTGATAAAACAAGAAGGATCTGTGTAAACAAATCAAGATTACCTCTAATGGAGACATTGATGATCTTTAAATTCATAAGTGCTTCCCTTTGGGGTTATCTTGGTTCTGTGGTATCATCTACCATATTATCCTCTGTCACTATTATTACTTTGACTTTAGCACTGACTTGTCCTTTAAATACAGTAAGTGCTACTTGTTGGGGTAGTTTTATTTGACCAGTGCACCTAACAAGAACTCAATCATGATGGTTGGATACGCAATGTAACTATGATTGTTTTATGTCACTATTATTACTTTGACTTTAGCACTGACTTGTCCTTTAAATACAGTAAGTGCTACTTGTTGGGGTAGTTTTATTTGACCAGTGCACCTAACAAGAACTCAATCATGGCGGTCATAAAACAAGAAGGATCTGTGTAAACAATTCAAGATTACCTCTAATGGAGACATTGATGATCTTTAAATTCATAAGTGCTTCCTTTTGGGGTTATCTTGGTTCTGTGGTATCATCTACCATATTATCCTCTGTCACTATTATTACTTTGACTTTAGCACTGACTTGTGCTTTAAATACAGTAAGTGCTACTTGTTGGGGTAGTTTTATTTGACCAGTGCACCTAACAAGAACTCAATCATGATGGTTGGATACGCAATGTAACTATGATTGTTTTATGTCACTATTATTACTTTGACTTTAGCACTGACTTGTCCTTTAAATACAGTAAGTGCTACTTGTTGGGGTAGTTTTATTTGACCAGTGCACCTAACAAGAACTCAATCATGGCGGTCATAAAACAAGAAGGATCTGTGTAAACAAATCAAGATTACCTCTAATGGAGACATTGATGATCTTTAAATTCATAAGTGCTTCCCTTTGGGGTTATCTTGGTTCTGTGGTATCATCTCTTACATTTTGTCAATAATGTTACTGTGACATTTTGATGTTAAGAGACACATGTATCTTGTGGTAAAACAAACAAATGAAAGCACCAGTCAACTAATAACATGCAAATGGCTTGCATGTAATCTGGTGGTGAGCAATGTGTGAAGTACCATGAAACTACGACCCAGGACACCCCCTATATAAGGTTTTCTATTTTTGCCATTCATAGCATTCCTACAAGCTGGAGGAGGACACAAGGCATAGATCAGTAGGTAAGAGCCCATTATGGGGGAAACAGTGTTTTAACTTGTGTCACTATTATTACTTTAACTTTAGCACTGACTTGTCTTTTAAATTCAGTAAGTGCTACTTGTTGGGGTAGTTTTAATTGACTGGTGCACATACTCGATTGGTGGAAATAAACACTGATTAACTCATAGCATAGAAGAGTTGACTCATGCACACAAAAATAGCTCCACCTTGATGGAAGCAACAAACTCAGATGTGGTTGAAAGTTGGTGGGCGTAAGCAAACTCAGATTACCTCAAATGGAGGCATTGATGATGTTTAAATTAATAAGTGCATCTCTTTGGGGTTGTCTTGGTTATGTATATTCATCTACCATATTATCCTCTGTCACTATTATTACTTTGACTTTAGCACTGACTTGTCCTTTAAATACAGTAAGTGCTACTTGTTGGGGTAGTTTTATTTGACCAGTGCACCTAACAAGAACTCAATCATGATGGTTGGAAACTCAATTTAACTATGGTTGTTTTATGTCACTATTATTACTTTGACTTTAGCACTGACTTGTCCTTTAAATACAGTAAGTGCTACTTGTTGGGGTAGTTTTATTTGACCAGGGCACCTAACAAGAACTCAATCATGGCGGTCATAAAACAAGAAGGATCTGTGTAAACAAATCAAGATTACCTCTAATGGAGACATTGATGATCTTTAAATTCATAAGTGCTTCCCTTTGGGGTTATCTTGGTTCTGTGGTATCATCTACCATATTATCCTCTGTCACTATTATTACTTTGACTTTAGCACTGACTTGTCCTTTAAATACAGTAAGTGCTACTTGTTGGGGTAGTTTTATTTGACCAGTGCACCTAACAAGAACTCAATCATGATGGTTGGATACGCAATGTAACTATGATTGTTTTATGTCACTATTATTACTTTGACTTTAGCACTGACTTGTCCTTTAAATACAGTAAGTGCTACTTGTTGGGGTAGTTTTATTTGACCAGTGCACCTAACAAGAACTCAATCATGGCGGTCATAAAACAAGAAGGATCTGTGTAAACAAATCAAGATTACCTCTAATGGAGACATTGATGATCTTTAAATTCATAAGTGCTTCCCTTTGGGGTTATCTTGGTTCTGTGGTATCATCTCTTACATTTTGTCAATAATGTTACTGTGACATTTTGATGTTAAGAGACACATGTATCTTGTGGTAAAACAAACAAATGAAAGCACCAGTCAACTAATAACATGCAAATGGCTGGCATGTAATCTGGTGGTGAGCAATGTGTGAAGTACCATGAAACTACGACCCAGGACACCCCCTATATAAGGTTTTCTATTTTTGCCATTCATAGCATTCCTACAAGCTGGAGGAGGACACAAGGCATAGATCAGTAGGTAAGAGCCCATTATGGGGGAAACAGTGTTTTAACTTGTGTCACTATTATTACTTTAACTTTAGCACTGACTTGTCTTTTAAATTCAGTAAGTGCTACTTGTTGGGGTAGTTTTAATTGACTGGTGCACATACTCGATTGGTGGAAATAAACACTGATTAACTCATAGCATAGAAGAGTTGACTCATGCACACAAAAATAGCTCCACCTTGATGGAAGCAACAAACTCAGATGTGGTTGAAAGTTGGTGGGCGTAAGCAAACTCAGATTACCTCAAATGGAGGCATTGATGATGTTTAAATTCATAAGTGCATCTCTTTGGGGTTGTCTTGGTTATGTATATTCATCTACCATATTATCCTCTGTCACTATTATTACTTTGACTTTAGCACTGACTTGTCCTTTAAATACAGTAAGTGCTACTTGTTGGGGTAGTTTTATTTGACCAGTGCACCTAACAAGAACTCAATCATGATGGTTGGAAACTCAATTTAACTATGGTTGTTTTATGTCACTATTATTACTTTGACTTTAGCACTGACTTGTCCTTTAAATACAGTAAGTGCTACTTGTTGGGGTAGTTTTATTTGACCAGTGCACCTAACAAGAACTCAATCATGGCGGTCATAAAACAAGAAGGATCTGTGTAAACAAATCAAGATTACCTCTAATGGAGACATTGATGATCTTTAAATTCATAAGTGCTTCCCTTTGGGGTTATCTTGGTTCTGTGGTATCATCTACCATATTATCCTCTGTCACTATTATTACTTTGACTTTAGCACTGACTTGTCCTTTAAATACAGTAAGTGCTACTTGTTGGGGTAGTTTTATTTGACCAGTGCACCTAACAAGAACTCAATCATGATGGTTGGATACGCAATGTAACTATGATTGTTTTATGTCACTATTATTACTTTGACTTTAGCACTGACTTGTCCTTTAAATACAGTAAGTGCTACTTGTTGGGGTAGTTTTATTTGACCAGTGCACCTAACAAGAACTCAATCATGGCGGTCATAAAACAAGAAGGATCTGTGTAAACAAATCAAGATTACCTCTAATGGAGACATTGATGATCTTTAAATTCATAAGTGCTTCCCTTTGGGGTTATCTTGGTTCTGTGGTATCATCTCTTACATTTTGTCAATAATGTTACTGTGACATTTTGATGTTAAGAGACACATGCATCTTGTGGTAAAACAAACAAATGAAAGCACCAGTCAACTAATAACATGCAAATGGCTTGCATGTAATCTGGTGGTGAGCAATGTGTGAAGTACCATCTAACTACGACCCAGGACACCCCCTATATAAGGTTTTCTATTTCTGCCATTCATAGCATTCCTACAAGCTGGAGGAGGACACAAGGCATAGATCAGTAGGTAAGAGCCCATTATGGGGGAAACAGTGTTTTAACTTGTGTCACTATTATTACTTTAACTTTAGCACTGACTTGTCTTTTAAATTCAGTAAGTGCTACTTGTTGGGGTAGTTTTAATTGACTGGTGCACATACTCGATTGGTGGAAATAAACACTGATTAACTCATAGCATAGAAGAGTTGACTCATGCACACAAAAATAGCTCCACCTTGATGGAAGCAACAAACTCAGATGTGGTTGAAAGTTGGTGGGCGTAAGCAAACTCAGATTACCTCAAATGGAGGCATTGATGATGTTTAAATTCATAAGTGCATCTCTTTGGGGTTGTCTTGGTTCTGTATATTCATCTACCATATTATCCTCTGTCACTATTATTACTTTGACTTTAGCACTGACTTGTCCTTTAAATACAGTAAGTGCTACTTGTTGGGGTAGTTTTATTTGACCAGTGCACCTAACAAGAACTCAATCATGATGGTTGGATACTCAATGTAACTATGATTGTTTTATGTCACTATTATTACTTTGACTTTAGCACTGACTTGTCCTTTAAATACAGTAAGTGCTACTTGTTGGGGTAGTTTTAATTGACCAGTGCACCTAACAAGAACTCAATCATGGCGGTCATAAAACAAGAAGGATCTGTGTAAACAAATCAAGATTACCTCTAATGGAGACATTGATGATCTTTAAATTCATAAGTGCTTCCCTTTGGGGTTATCTTGGTTCTGTGGTATCATCTCTTACATGTTGTCAATAATGTTACTGTGACATTTTGATGTTAAGAGACACATGTATCTTGTGGTAAAACAAACAAATGAAAGCACCAGTCAACTAATAACATGCAAATGGCTTGCATGTAATCTGGTGGTGAGCAATGTGTGAAGTACCATGAAACTACGACCCAGGACACCCCCTATATAAGGTTTTCTATTTCTGCCATTCATAGCATTCCTACAAGCTGGAGGAGGACACAAGGCATAGATCAGTAGGTAAGAGCCCATTATGGGGGAAACAGTGTTTTAACTTGTGTCACTATTATTACTTTAACTTTAGCACTGACTTGTCTTTTAAATTCAGTAAGTGCTACTTGTTGGGGTAGTTTTAATTGACTGGTGCACATACTCGATTGGTGGAAATAAACACTGATGAACTCATAGCATAGAAGAGTTGACTCATGCACACAAAAATAGCTCCACCTTGATGGAAGCAACAAACTCAGATGTGGTTGAAAGTTGGTGGGCGTAAGCAAACTCAGATTACCTCAAATGGAGGCATTGATGATGTTTAAATTCATAAGTGCATCTCTTTGGGGTTGTCTTGGTTCTGTATATTCATCTACCATATTATCCTCTGTCACTATTATTACTTTGACTTTAGCACTGACTTGTCCTTTAAATACAGTAAGTGCTACTTGTTGGGGTAGTTTTATTTGACCAGTGCACCTAACAAGAACTCAATCATGATGGTTGGAAACTCAATTTAACTATGGTTGTTTTATGTCACTATTATTACTTTGACTTTAGCACTGACTTGTCCTTTAAATACAGTAAGTGCTACTTGTTGGGGTAGTTTTATTTGACCAGTGCACCTAACAAGAACTCAATCATGGCGGTCATAAAACAAGAAGGATCTGTGTAAACAAATCAAGATTACCTCTAATGGAGACATTGATGATCTTTAAATTCATAAGTGCTTCCCTTTGGGGTTATCTTGGTTCTGTGGTATCATCTACCATATTATCCTCTGTCACTATTATTACTTTGACTTTAGCACTGACTTGTGCTTTAAATACAGTAAGTGCTACTTGTTGGGGTAGTTTTATTTGACCAGTGCACCTAACAAGAACTCAATCATGATGGTTGGATACGCAATGTAACTATGATTGTTTTATGTCACTATTATTACTTTGACTTTAGCACTGACTTGTCCTTTAAATACAGTAAGTGCTACTTGTTGGGGTAGTTTTATTTGACCAGTGCACCTAACAAGAACTCAATCATGGCGGTCATAAAACAAGAAGGATCTGTGTAAACAAATCAAGATTACCTCTAATGGAGACATTGATGATCTTTAAATTCATAAGTGCTTCCCTTTGGGGTTATCTTGGTTCTGTGGTATCATCTCTTACATTTTGTCAATAATGTTACTGTGACATTTTGATGTTAAGAGACACATGTATCTTGTGGTAAAACAAACAAATGAAAGCACCAGTCAACTAATAACATGCAAATGGCTTGCATGTAATCTGGTGGTGAGCAATGTGTGAAGTACCATGAAACTACGACCCAGGACACCCCCTATATAAGGTTTTCTATTTTTGCCATTCATAGCATTCCTACAAGCTGGAGGAGGACACAAGGCATAGATCAGTAGGTAAGAGCCCATTATGGGGGAAACAGTGTTTTAACTTGTGTCACTATTATTACTTTAACTTTAGCACTGACTTGTCTTTTAAATTCAGTAAGTGCTACTTGTTGGGGTAGTTTTAATTGACTGGTGCACATACTCGATTGGTGGAAATAAACACTGATTAACTCATAGCATAGAAGAGTTGACTCATGCACACAAAAATAGCTCCACCTTGATGGAAGCAACAAACTCAGATGTGGTTGAAAGTTGGTGGGCGTAAGCAAACTCAGATTACCTCAAATGGAGGCATTGATGATGTTTAAATTCATAAGTGCATCTCTTTGGGGTTGTCTTGGTTATGTATATTCATCTACCATATTATCCTCTGTCACTATTATTACTTTGACTTTAGCACTGACTTGTGCTTTAAATACAGTAAGTGCTACTTGTTGGGGTAGTTTTATTTGACCAGTGCACCTAACAAGAACTCAATCATGATGGTTGGATACGCAATGTAACTATGATTGTTTTATGTCACTATTATTACTTTGACTTTAGCACTGACTTGTCCTTTAAATACAGTAAGTGCTACTTGTTGGGGTAGTTTTATTTGACCAGTGCACCTAACAAGAACTAAATCATGGCGGTCATAAAACAAGAAGGATCTGTGTTTTCCCTTCATTTCTTTATTTTACTTGTACTTCTGTCTTCTGTCTGTGTTTTTAGTTTAGTCACACTGCATTTTGAAACTGGAAGAGATCTATTCCGGACTAACTGCTATTCAACTGAGCTATCAAACAGCTCACTTGAACAGCTCTTAGGCCCCGCCTATTTTCAGAAAATAGACATCAGGCACTATAAGTACCGCCCTATTTCAAATACACTGTGGCTAACGGTCGGACACTTGCTTGCTTGCTCCTGAGTACAGTAAGTGGACACACACTCCGAACATTTTGGAGACATACCCTTTCTCTATCGTTCCAAATTTCCTCGCTGTATCGTTCCAATTTCAAAGTTCGTTCCAAAGACCCTCGCTGTTTCCTCGCTGTATCGTTCCAATTTCAAAGAATCACACAGGCTGACTAAGATAGCCTAGTGTCCAAGACCCGGACACCTAGACACATCCAGACACATCGAAGGAGGCCGCCCTAGGGGTTTTGTATCAACTTACTTCCTACTTCCTATTATTATTATTATTATTACTATTATTATGTTATAATTATTAGTTGTACCTTATTATTATTATCATTATTATTATTATTACTTTATTATTATTATCTCTTATACCTGTTTAGAATGTGTTTTCCCACCGTCCCTATACTGTCCTCCTCATGTCGCCCTAGACACTACCCCTACAATCACAGAGATCCCTCAAATCTCATCTACCCAGCGCGTTCACCCAGCCATCACATTGTGGTGGAGGGAGGACTATGGAACTGCCGAGCAGCTACCAAGAAGAATATGCCTGAATTCATTTCAGGCCACGCCTCCCTCAAGTCTCTGCATTTCCTTGCTCTGACTGAAACCTGGATCACCCCAGATAACACTGCAACTCCCGCCGCGCTCTCTGTTTCACACAAGTTCACCCACACCCCCCGCCAAACAGGTACAGGGGGTGGTACTGGGCTACTAACATCCCCCAAATGGAATTTCCGTGTCTTAAATCTCTCTCACCTTTCTCTGTCCACATGTGAATTTCATGCTATCTCAATATCACAGCCAGTCCCCCTCATCCTCATTGTGCTGTATCGCCCTCCAGGAACTCTCGGGAACTTCCTGGAAGAACTAGACTCTCTGATCAGCTCGTTTCCGGAAGATGGCACCCCTCTGATTCTACTGGGGGACTTCAACCTTCCTACCGCAGAGAAATATCTTCCCGTTACATCCCTTCTGGCCTCATTTGACCTCTCCCTATCTCCCTCCCCTCCCACTCACAAGGCTGGTAATGTTTTGGACCTTGTGTTCTCCAGAGCCTGCTCTCCCTCCACACTCTCTGTTACCCCCTCAACTAGGTCTGACCACCACTTCATAACCTTCTCCCTCTCTCTCTCCACCCTCCCGCCTAAACCTATTAACCCTCCGAACGTCACCTCCCGATGCAATCTCAAGTCCCTAAACCCCTCCTCCCTCTCATCCTCTATTCTCTCCTCTCTACCCTCCCTGGAGTCCTTCCTCTCCCTCTCACCTGACACTGCAACCTCATCCTTTCTCTCCTCTATCTCATCTGCATTCGACCAACACTGCCCGCTCTCATCCAGGCCAGCTCGCTCATGTCCACCGGCTCCCTGGCTATCTGAAACTCTCAGATCTGAACGAACACCTCTAAGGGCAGCCGAAAGAAAGTGGCACAAGACGAAGCTACAAGATGACCTTTCACACTTTCACTCACTCCTCTCTGCCTTTGCCCACTCACTAACCACTGCTAAAACCTCTTTCTACCACACCAAGATCCAATCCTGTACCTCTAACCCAAGGAAGCTCTTCTCCACTTTCACCTCCCTCCTTAAACCCCCTCCCCCCACTCAACCTTCATCCCTCACTGCTGATGTTTTTGTCAACTACTTCGAGAAGAAGGTTGATGATATCAGCAGCTCCTTTCCTCCCCTCCCACATAAAGTAGCATCCGACTCAACCAACACTAACCCCAACATACCATGCATGTCCTCCTTCTCTCCTCTTTCCCCAGACGAGGTTCTACAACTAGTGACATCCTCTAGACCCACCCACCCACCCATAGTACACATATATAGCATAGTAGTAAAGATGTATAGTTTATATGTATAGTGTATGTATAGTTTCACTATATAAATATTCCACTGTTACTTTCTTAGCTTACGCATGTTTCATGATAAATGCTTTTTATGTGATGTATTCCCATGCTTTGTTCTTGCTTAAATGTAAGTCGCTCTGGATTAAGAGCGTCTGCTAAATGCCTAAATTGTAAATTGTAAATTGTAAACAAATCAAGATTACCTCTAATGGAGACATTGATGATCTTTAAATTCATAAGTGCTTCCCTTTGGGGTTATCTTGGTTCTGTGGTATCATCTCTTACATTTTGTCAATAATGTTACTGTGACATTTTGATGTTAAGAGACACATGTATCTTGTGGTAAAACAAACAAATGAAAGCACCAGTCAACTAATAACATGCAAATGGCTTGCATGTAATCTGGTGGTGAGCAATGTGTGAAGTACCATGAAACTACGACCCAGGACACCCCCTATATAAGGTTTTCTATTTCTGCCATTCATAGCATTCCTACAAGCTGGAGGAGGACACAAGGCATAGATCAGTAGGTAAGAGCCCATTATGGGGGAAACAGTGTTTTAACTTGTGTCACTATTATTACTTTAACTTTAGCACTGACTTGTCTTTTAAATTCAGTAAGTGCTACTTGTTGGGGTAGTTTTAATTGACTGGTGCACATACTCGATTGGTGGAAATAAACACTGATGATCTCATAGCATAGAAGAGTTGACTCATGCACACAAAAATAGCTCCACCTTGATGGAAGCAACAAACTCAGATGTGGTTGAAAGTTGGTGGGCGTAAGCAAACTCAGATTACCTCAAATGGAGGCATTGATGATGTTTAAATTCATAAGTGCATCTCTTTGGGGTTGTCTTGGTTCTGTATATTCATCTACCATATTATCCTCTGTCACTATTATTACTTTGACTTTAGCACTGACTTGTCCTTTAAATACAGTAAGTGCTACTTGTTGGGGTAGTTTTATTTGACCAGTGCACCTAACAAGAACTCAATCATGATGGTTGGAAACTCAATTTAACTATGGTTGTTTTATGTCACTATTATTACTTTGACTTTAGCACTGACTTGTCCTTTAAATACAGTAAGTGCTACTTGTTGGGGTAGTTTTATTTGACCAGTGCACCTAACAAGAACTCAATCATGGCGGTCATAAAACAAGAAGGATCTGTGTAAACAAATCAAGATTACCTCTAATGGAGACATTGATGATCTTTAAATTCATAAGTGCTTCCCTTTGGGGTTATCTTGGTTCTGTGGTATCATCTACCATATTATCCTCTGTCACTATTATTACTTTGACTTTAGCACTGACTTGTGCTTTAAATACAGTAAGTGCTACTTGTTGGGGTAGTTTTATTTGACCAGTGCACCTAACAAGAACTCAATCATGATGGTTGGATACGCAATGTAACTATGATTGTTTTATGTCACTATTATTACTTTGACTTTAGCACTGACTTGTCCTTTAAATACAGTAAGTGCTACTTGTTGGGGTAGTTTTATTTGACCAGTGCACCTAACAAGAACTCAATCATGGCGGTCATAAAACAAGAAGGATCTGTGTAAACAAATCAAGATTACCTCTAATGGAGACATTGATGATCTTTAAATTCATAAGTGCTTCCCTTTGGGGTTATCTTGGTTCTGTGGTATCATCTCTTACATTTTGTCAATAATGTTACTGTGACATTTTGATGTTAAGAGACACATGTATCTTGTGGTAAAACAAACAAATGAAAGCACCAGTCAACTAATAACATGCAAATGGCTTGCATGTAATCTGGTGGTGAGCAATGTGTGAAGTACCATGAAACTACGACCCAGGACACCCCCTATATAAGGTTTTCTATTTTTGCCATTCATAGCATTCCTACAAGCTGGAGGAGGACACAAGGCATAGATCAGTAGGTAAGAGCCCATTATGGGGGAAACAGTGTTTTAACTTGTGTCACTATTATTACTTTAACTTTAGCACTGACTTGTCTTTTAAATTCAGTAAGTGCTACTTGTTGGGGTAGTTTTAATTGACTGGTGCACATACTCGATTGGTGGAAATAAACACTGATTAACTCATAGCATAGAAGAGTTGACTCATGCACACAAAAATAGCTCCACCTTGATGGAAGCAACAAACTCAGATGTGGTTGAAAGTTGGTGGGCGTAAGCAAACTCAGATTACCTCAAATGGAGGCATTGATGATGTTTAAATTCATAAGTGCATCTCTTTGGGGTTGTCTTGGTTATGTATATTCATCTACCATATTATCCTCTGTCACTATTATTACTTTGACTTTAGCACTGACTTGTCCTTTAAATACAGTAAGTGCTACTTGTTGGGGTAGTTTTATTTGACCAGTGCACCTAACAAGAACTCAATCATGATGGTTGGAAACTCAATTTAACTATGGTTGTTTTATGTCACTATTATTACTTTGACTTTAGCACTGACTTGTCCTTTAAATACAGTAAGTGCTACTTGTTGGGGTAGTTTTATTTGACCAGGGCACCTAACAAGAACTCAATCATGGCGGTCATAAAACAAGAAGGATCTGTGTAAACAAATCAAGATTACCTCTAATGGAGACATTGATGATCTTTAAATTCATAAGTGCTTCCCTTTGGGGTTATCTTGGTTCTGTGGTATCATCTACCATATTATCCTCTGTCACTATTATTACTTTGACTTTAGCACTGACTTGTCCTTTAAATACAGTAAGTGCTACTTGTTGGGGTAGTTTTATTTGACCAGTGCACCTAACAAGAACTCAATCATGATGGTTGGATATGCAATGTAACTATGATTGTTTTATGTCACTATTATTACTTTGACTTTAGCACTGACTTGTCCTTTAAATACAGTAAGTGCTACTTGTTGGGGTAGTTTTATTTGACCAGTGCACCTAACAAGAACTCAATCATGGCGGTCATAAAACAAGAAGGATCTGTGTAAACAAATCAAGATTACCTCTAATGGAGACATTGATGATCTTTAAATTCATAAGTGCTTCCTTTTGGGGTTATCTTGGTTCTGTGGTATCATCTACCATATTATCCTCTGTCACTATTATTACTTTGACTTTAGCACTGACTTGTGCTTTAAATACAGTAAGTGCTACTTGTTGGGGTAGTTTTATTTGACCAGTGCACCTAACAAGAACTCAATCATGGCGGTCATAAAACAAGAAGGATCTGTGTAAACAAATCAAGATTACCTCTAATGGAGACATTGATGATCTTTAAATTCATAAGTGCTTCCCTTTGGGGTTATCTTGGTTCTGTGGTATCATCTCTTACATTTTGTCAATAATGTTACTGTGACATTTTGATGTTAAGAGACACATGTATCTTGTGGTAAAACAAACAAATGAAAGCACCAGTCAACTAATAACATGCAAATGGCTTGCATGTAATCTGGTGGTGAGCAATGTGTGAAGTACCATGAAACTACGACCCAGGACACCCCCTATATAAGGTTTTCTATTTTTGCCATTCATAGCATTCCTACAAGCTGGAGGAGGACACAAGGCATAGATCAGTAGGTAAGAGCCCATTATGGGGGAAACAGTGTTTTAACTTGTGTCACTATTATTACTTTAACTTTAGCACTGACTTGTCTTTTAAATTCAGTAAGTGCTACTTGTTGGGGTAGTTTTAATTGACTGGTGCACATACTCGATTGGTGGAAATAAACACTGATTAACTCATAGCATAGAAGAGTTGACTCATGCACACAAAAATAGCTCCACCTTGATGGAAGCAACAAACTCAGATGTGGTTGAAAGTTGGTGGGCGTAAGCAAACTCAGATTACCTCAAATGGAGGCATTGATGATGTTTAAATTCATAAGTGCATCTCTTTGGGGTTGTCTTGGTTATGTATATTCATCTACCATATTATCCTCTGTCACTATTATTACTTTGACTTTAGCACTGACTTGTCCTTTAAATACAGTAAGTGCTACTTGTTGGGGTAGTTTTATTTGACCAGTGCACCTAACAAGAACTCAATCATGATGGTTGGAAACTCAATTTAACTATGGTTGTTTTATGTCACTATTATTACTTTGACTTTAGCACTGACTTGTCCTTTAAATACAGTAAGTGCTACTTGTTGGGGTAGTTTTATTTGACCAGGGCACCTAACAAGAACTCAATCATGGCGGTCATAAAACAAGAAGGATCTGTGTAAACAAATCAAGATTACCTCTAATGGAGACATTGATGATCTTTAAATTCATAAGTGCTTCCCTTTGGGGTTATCTTGGTTCTGTGGTATCATCTACCATATTATCCTCTGTCACTATTATTACTTTGACTTTAGCACTGACTTGTCCTTTAAATACAGTAAGTGCTACTTGTTGGGGTAGTTTTATTTGACCAGTGCACCTAACAAGAACTCAATCATGATGGTTGGATACGCAATGTAACTATGATTGTTTTATGTCACTATTATTACTTTGACTTTAGCACTGACTTGTCCTTTAAATACAGTAAGTGCTACTTGTTGGGGTAGTTTTATTTGACCAGTGCACCTAACAAGAACTCAATCATGGCGGTCATAAAACAAGAAGGATCTGTGTAAACAAATCAAGATTACCTCTAATGGAGACATTGATGATCTTTAAATTCATAAGTGCTTCCCTTTGGGGTTATCTTGGTTCTGTGGTATCATCTACCATATTATCCTCTGTCACTATTATTACTTTGACTTTAGCACTGACTTGTCCTTTAAATACAGTAAGTGCTACTTGTTGGGGTAGTTTTATTTGACCAGTGCACCTAACAAGAACTCAATCATGATGGTTGGATACGCAATGTAACTATGATTGTTTTATGTCACTATTATTACTTTGACTTTAGCACTGACTTGTCCTTTAAATACAGTAAGTGCTACTTGTTGGGGTAGTTTTATTTGACCAGTGCACCTAACAAGAACTCAATCATGATGGTTGGAAACTCAATTTAACTATGGTTGTTTTATGTCACTATTATTACTTTGACTTTAGCACTGACTTGTCCTTTAAATACAGTAAGTGCTACTTGTTGGGGTAGTTTTATTTGACCAGGGCACCTAACAAGAACTCAATCATGGCGGTCATAAAACAAGAAGGATCTGTGTAAACAAATCAAGATTACCTCTAATGGAGACATTGATGATCTTTAAATTCATAAGTGCTTCCCTTTGGGGTTATCTTGGTTCTGTGGTATCATCTACCATATTATCCTCTGTCACTATTATTACTTTGACTTTAGCACTGACTTGTCCTTTAAATACAGTAAGTGCTACTTGTTGGGGTAGTTTTATTTGACCAGTGCACCTAACAAGAACTCAATCATGATGGTTGGATACGCAATGTAACTATGATTGTTTTATGTCACTATTATTACTTTGACTTTAGCACTGACTTGTCCTTTAAATACAGTAAGTGCTACTTGTTGGGGTAGTTTTATTTGACCAGTGCACCTAACAAGAACTCAATCATGGCGGTCATAAAACAAGAAGGATCTGTGTAAACAAATCAAGATTACCTCTAATGGAGACATTGATGATCTTTAAATTCATAAGTGCTTCCCTTTGGGGTTATCTTGGTTCTGTGGTATCATCTACCATATTATCCTCTGTCACTATTATTACTTTGACTTTAGCACTGACTTGTCCTTTAAATACAGTAAGTGCTACTTGTTGGGGTAGTTTTATTTGACCAGTGCACCTAACAAGAACTCAATCATGATGGTTGGATACGCAATGTAACTATGATTGTTTTATGTCACTATTATTACTTTGACTTTAGCACTGACTTGTCCTTTAAATACAGTAAGTGCTACTTGTTGGGGTAGTTTTATTTGACCAGTGCACCTAACAAGAACTCAATCATGATGGTTGGAAACTCAATTTAACTATGGTTGTTTTATGTCACTATTATTACTTTGACTTTAGCACTGACTTGTCCTTTAAATACAGTAAGTGCTACTTGTTGGGGTAGTTTTATTTGACCAGGGCACCTAACAAGAACTCAATCATGGCGGTCATAAAACAAGAAGGATCTGTGTAAACAAATCAAGATTACCTCTAATGGAGACATTGATGATCTTTAAATTCATAAGTGCTTCCCTTTGGGGTTATCTTGGTTCTGTGGTATCATCTACCATATTATCCTCTGTCACTATTATTACTTTGACTTTAGCACTGACTTGTCCTTTAAATACAGTAAGTGCTACTTGTTGGGGTAGTTTTATTTGACCAGTGCACCTAACAAGAACTCAATCATGATGGTTGGATACGCAATGTAACTATGATTGTTTTATGTCACTATTATTACTTTGACTTTAGCACTGACTTGTCCTTTAAATACAGTAAGTGCTACTTGTTGGGGTAGTTTTATTTGACCAGTGCACCTAACAAGAACTCAATCATGGCGGTCATAAAACAAGAAGGATCTGTGTAAACAAATCAAGATTACCTCTAATGGAGACATTGATGATCTTTAAATTCATAAGTGCTTCCCTTTGGGGTTATCTTGGTTCTGTGGTAACATCTCTTACATTTTGTCAATAATGTTACTGTGACATTTTGATGTTAAGAGACACATGTATCTTGTGGTAAAACAAACAAATGAAAGCACCAGTCAACTAATAACATGCAAATGGCTGGCATGTAATCTGGTGGTGAGCAATGTGTGAAGTACCATGAAACTACGACCCAGGACACCCCCTATATAAGGTTTTCTATTTTTGCCATTCATAGCATTCCTACAAGCTGGAGGAGGACACAAGGCATAGATCAGTAGGTAAGAGCCCATTATGGGGGAAACTGTGTTTTAACTTGTGTCACTATTATTACTTTAACTTTAGCACTGACTTGTCTTTTAAATTCAGTAAGTGCTACTTGTTGGGGTAGTTTTAATTGACTGGTGCACATACTCGATTGGTGGAAATAAACACTGATTAACTCATAGCATAGAAGAGTTGACTCATGCACACAAAAATAGCTCCACCTTGATGGAAGCAACAAACTCAGATGTGGTTGAAAGTTGGTGGGCGTAAGCAAACTCAGATTACCTCAAATGGAGGCATTGATGATGTTTAAATTCATAAGTGCATCTCTTTGGGGTTGTCTTGGTTATGTATATTCATCTACCATATTATCCTCTGTCACTATTATTACTTTGACTTTAGCACTGACTTGTCCTTTAAATACAGTAAGTGCTACTTGTTGGGGTAGTTTTATTTGACCAGTGCACCTAACAAGAACTCAATCATGATGGTTGGAAACTCAATTTAACTATGGTTGTTTTATGTCACTATTATTACTTTGACTTTAGCACTGACTTGTCCTTTAAATACAGTAAGTGCTACTTGTTGGGGTAGTTTTATTTGACCAGTGCACCTAACAAGAACTCAATCATGATGGTTGGAAACTCAATTTAACTATGGTTGTTTTATGTCACTATTATTACTTTGACTTTAGCACTGACTTGTCCTTTAAATACAGTAAGTGCTACTTGTTGGGGTAGTTTTATTTGACCAGGGCACCTAACAAGAACTCAATCATGGCGGTCATAAAACAAGAAGGATCTGTGTAAACAAATCAAGATTACCTCTAATGGAGACATTGATGATCTTTAAATTCATAAGTGCTTCCCTTTGGGGTTATCTTGGTTCTGTGGTATCATCTACCATATTATCCTCTGTCACTATTATTACTTTGACTTTAGCACTGACTTGTCCTTTAAATACAGTAAGTGCTACTTGTTGGGGTAGTTTTATTTGACCAGTGCACCTAACAAGAACTCAATCATGATGGTTGGATATGCAATGTAACTATGATTGTTTTATGTCACTATTATTACTTTGACTTTAGCACTGACTTGTCCTTTAAATACAGTAAGTGCTACTTGTTGGGGTAGTTTTATTTGACCAGTGCACCTAACAAGAACTCAATCATGGCGGTCATAAAACAAGAAGGATCTGTGTAAACAAATCAAGATTACCTCTAATGGAGACATTGATGATCTTTAAATTCATAAGTGCTTCCTTTTGGGGTTATCTTGGTTCTGTGGTATCATCTACCATATTATCCTCTGTCACTATTATTACTTTGACTTTAGCACTGACTTGTGCTTTAAATACAGTAAGTGCTACTTGTTGGGGTAGTTTTATTTGACCAGTGCACCTAACAAGAACTCAATCATGATGGTTGGATACGCAATGTAACTATGATTGTTTTATGTCACTATTATTACTTTGACTTTAGCACTGACTTGTCCTTTAAATACAGTAAGTGCTACTTGTTGGGGTAGTTTTATTTGACCAGTGCACCTAACAAGAACTCAATCATGGCGGTCATAAAACAAGAAGGATCTGTGTAAACAAATCAAGATTACCTCTAATGGAGACATTGATGATCTTTAAATTCATAAGTGCTTCCCTTTGGGGTTATCTTGGTTCTGTGGTATCATCTACCATATTATCCTCTGTCACTATTATTACTTTGACTTTAGCACTGACTTGTCCTTTAAATACAGTAAGTGCTACTTGTTGGGGTAGTTTTATTTGACCAGTGCACCTAACAAGAACTCAATCATGATGGTTGGATACGCAATGTAACTATGATTGTTTTATGTCACTATTATTACTTTGACTTTAGCACTGACTTGTCCTTTAAATACAGTAAGTGCTACTTGTTGGGGTAGTTTTATTTGACCAGTGCACCTAACAAGAACTCAATCATGATGGTTGGAAACTCAATTTAACTATGGTTGTTTTATGTCACTATTATTACTTTGACTTTAGCACTGACTTGTCCTTTAAATACAGTAAGTGCTACTTGTTGGGGTAGTTTTATTTGACCAGGGCACCTAACAAGAACTCAATCATGGCGGTCATAAAACAAGAAGGATCTGTGTAAACAAATCAAGATTACCTCTAATGGAGACATTGATGATCTTTAAATTCATAAGTGCTTCCCTTTGGGGTTATCTTGGTTCTGTGGTATCATCTACCATATTATCCTCTGTCACTATTATTACTTTGACTTTAGCACTGACTTGTCCTTTAAATACAGTAAGTGCTACTTGTTGGGGTAGTTTTATTTGACCAGTGCACCTAACAAGAACTCAATCATGATGGTTGGATACGCAATGTAACTATGATTGTTTTATGTCACTATTATTACTTTGACTTTAGCACTGACTTGTCCTTTAAATACAGTAAGTGCTACTTGTTGGGGTAGTTTTATTTGACCAGTGCACCTAACAAGAACTCAATCATGGCGGTCATAAAACAAGAAGGATCTGTGCAAACAAATCAAGATTACCTCTAATGGAGACATTGATGATCTTTAAATTCATAAGTGCTTCCCTTTGGGGTTATCTTGGTTCTGTGGTAACATCTCTTACATTTTGTCAATAATGTTACTGTGACATTTTGATGTTAAGAGACACATGTATCTTGTGGTAAAACAAACAAATGAAAGCACCAGTCAACTAATAACATGCAAATGGCTGGCATGTAATCTGGTGGTGAGCAATGTGTGAAGTACCATGAAACTACGACCCAGGACACCCCCTATATAAGGTTTTCTATTTTTGCCATTCATAGCATTCCTACAAGCTGGAGGAGGACACAAGGCATAGATCAGTAGGTAAGAGCCCATTATGGGGGAAACTGTGTTTTAACTTGTGTCACTATTATTACTTTAACTTTAGCACTGACTTGTCTTTTAAATTCAGTAAGTGCTACTTGTTGGGGTAGTTTTAATTGACTGGTGCACATACTCGATTGGTGGAAATAAACACTGATTAACTCATAGCATAGAAGAGTTGACTCATGCACACAAAAATAGCTCCACCTTGATGGAAGCAACAAACTCAGATGTGGTTGAAAGTTGGTGGGCGTAAGCAAACTCAGATTACCTCAAATGGAGGCATTGATGATGTTTAAATTCATAAGTGCATCTCTTTGGGGTTGTCTTGGTTATGTATATTCATCTACCATATTATCCTCTGTCACTATTATTACTTTGACTTTAGCACTGACTTGTCCTTTAAATACAGTAAGTGCTACTTGTTGGGGTAGTTTTATTTGACCAGTGCACCTAACAAGAACTCAATCATGATGGTTGGAAACTCAATTTAACTATGGTTGTTTTATGTCACTATTATTACTTTGACTTTAGCACTGACTTGTCCTTTAAATACAGTAAGTGCTACTTGTTGGGGTAGTTTTATTTGACCAGGGCACCTAACAAGAACTCAATCATGGCGGTCATAAAACAAGAAGGATCTGTGTAAACAAATCAAGATTACCTCTAATGGAGACATTGATGATCTTTAAATTCATAAGTGCTTCCCTTTGGGGTTATCTTGGTTCTGTGGTATCATCTACCATATTATCCTCTGTCACTATTATTACTTTGACTTTAGCACTGACTTGTCCTTTAAATACAGTAAGTGCTACTTGTTGGGGTAGTTTTATTTGACCAGTGCACCTAACAAGAACTCAATCATGATGGTTGGATACGCAATGTAACTATGATTGTTTTATGTCACTATTATTACTTTGACTTTAGCACTGACTTGTCCTTTAAATACAGTAAGTGCTACTTGTTGGGGTAGTTTTATTTGACCAGTGCACCTAACAAGAACTCAATCATGGCGGTCATAAAACAAGAAGGATCTGTGTAAACAAATCAAGATTACCTCTAATGGAGACATTGATGATCTTTAAATTCATAAGTGCTTCCCTTTGGGGTTATCTTGGTTCTGTGGTATCATCTACCATATTATCCTCTGTCACTATTATTACTTTGACTTTAGCACTGACTTGTCCTTTAAATACAGTAAGTGCTACTTGTTGGGGTAGTTTTATTTGACCAGTGCACCTAACAAGAACTCAATCATGATGGTTGGATACGCAATGTAACTATGATTGTTTTATGTCACTATTATTACTTTGACTTTAGCACTGACTTGTCCTTTAAATACAGTAAGTGCTACTTGTTGGGGTAGTTTTATTTGACCAGTGCACCTAACAAGAACTCAATCATGATGGTTGGAAACTCAATTTAACTATGGTTGTTTTATGTCACTATTATTACTTTGACTTTAGCACTGACTTGTCCTTTAAATACAGTAAGTGCTACTTGTTGGGGTAGTTTTATTTGACCAGGGCACCTAACAAGAACTCAATCATGGCGGTCATAAAACAAGAAGGATCTGTGTAAACAAATCAAGATTACCTCTAATGGAGACATTGATGATCTTTAAATTCATAAGTGCTTCCCTTTGGGGTTATCTTGGTTCTGTGGTATCATCTACCATATTATCCTCTGTCACTATTATTACTTTGACTTTAGCACTGACTTGTCCTTTAAATACAGTAAGTGCTACTTGTTGGGGTAGTTTTATTTGACCAGTGCACCTAACAAGAACTCAATCATGATGGTTGGATACGCAATGTAACTATGATTGTTTTATGTCACTATTATTACTTTGACTTTAGCACTGACTTGTCCTTTAAATACAGTAAGTGCTACTTGTTGGGGTAGTTTTATTTGACCAGTGCACCTAACAAGAACTCAATCATGGCGGTCATAAAACAAGAAGGATCTGTGTAAACAAATCAAGATTACCTCTAATGGAGACATTGATGATCTTTAAATTCATAAGTGCTTCCCTTTGGGGTTATCTTGGTTCTGTGGTATCATCTACCATATTATCCTCTGTCACTATTATTACTTTGACTTTAGCACTGACTTGTCCTTTAAATACAGTAAGTGCTACTTGTTGGGGTAGTTTTATTTGACCAGTGCACCTAACAAGAACTCAATCATGATGGTTGGATACGCAATGTAACTATGATTGTTTTATGTCACTATTATTACTTTGACTTTAGCACTGACTTGTCCTTTAAATACAGTAAGTGCTACTTGTTGGGGTAGTTTTATTTGACCAGTGCACCTAACAAGAACTCAATCATGATGGTTGGAAACTCAATTTAACTATGGTTGTTTTATGTCACTATTATTACTTTGACTTTAGCACTGACTTGTCCTTTAAATACAGTAAGTGCTACTTGTTGGGGTAGTTTTATTTGACCAGGGCACCTAACAAGAACTCAATCATGGCGGTCATAAAACAAGAAGGATCTGTGTAAACAAATCAAGATTACCTCTAATGGAGACATTGATGATCTTTAAATTCATAAGTGCTTCCCTTTGGGGTTATCTTGGTTCTGTGGTATCATCTACCATATTATCCTCTGTCACTATTATTACTTTGACTTTAGCACTGACTTGTCCTTTAAATACAGTAAGTGCTACTTGTTGGGGTAGTTTTATTTGACCAGTGCACCTAACAAGAACTCAATCATGATGGTTGGATACGCAATGTAACTATGATTGTTTTATGTCACTATTATTACTTTGACTTTAGCACTGACTTGTCCTTTAAATACAGTAAGTGCTACTTGTTGGGGTAGTTTTATTTGACCAGTGCACCTAACAAGAACTCAATCATGGCGGTCATAAAACAAGAAGGATCTGTGTAAACAAATCAAGATTACCTCTAATGGAGACATTGATGATCTTTAAATTCATAAGTGCTTCCCTTTGGGGTTATCTTGGTTCTGTGGTAACATCTCTTACATTTTGTCAATAATGTTACTGTGACATTTTGATGTTAAGAGACACATGTATCTTGTGGTAAAACAAACAAATGAAAGCACCAGTCAACTAATAACATGCAAATGGCTGGCATGTAATCTGGTGGTGAGCAATGTGTGAAGTACCATGAAACTACGACCCAGGACACCCCCTATATAAGGTTTTCTATTTTTGCCATTCATAGCATTCCTACAAGCTGGAGGAGGACACAAGGCATAGATCAGTAGGTAAGAGCCCATTATGGGGGAAACTGTGTTTTAACTTGTGTCACTATTATTACTTTAACTTTAGCACTGACTTGTCTTTTAAATTCAGTAAGTGCTACTTGTTGGGGTAGTTTTAATTGACTGGTGCACATACTCGATTGGTGGAAATAAACACTGATTAACTCATAGCATAGAAGAGTTGACTCATGCACACAAAAATAGCTCCACCTTGATGGAAGCAACAAACTCAGATGTGGTTGAAAGTTGGTGGGCGTAAGCAAACTCAGATTACCTCAAATGGAGGCATTGATGATGTTTAAATTCATAAGTGCATCTCTTTGGGGTTGTCTTGGTTATGTATATTCATCTACCATATTATCCTCTGTCACTATTATTACTTTGACTTTAGCACTGACTTGTCCTTTAAATACAGTAAGTGCTACTTGTTGGGGTAGTTTTATTTGACCAGTGCACCTAACAAGAACTCAATCATGATGGTTGGAAACTCAATTTAACTATGGTTGTTTTATGTCACTATTATTACTTTGACTTTAGCACTGACTTGTCCTTTAAATACAGTAAGTGCTACTTGTTGGGGTAGTTTTATTTGACCAGTGCACCTAACAAGAACTCAATCATGATGGTTGGAAACTCAATTTAACTATGGTTGTTTTATGTCACTATTATTACTTTGACTTTAGCACTGACTTGTCCTTTAAATACAGTAAGTGCTACTTGTTGGGGTAGTTTTATTTGACCAGGGCACCTAACAAGAACTCAATCATGGCGGTCATAAAACAAGAAGGATCTGTGTAAACAAATCAAGATTACCTCTAATGGAGACATTGATGATCTTTAAATTCATAAGTGCTTCCCTTTGGGGTTATCTTGGTTCTGTGGTATCATCTACCATATTATCCTCTGTCACTATTATTACTTTGACTTTAGCACTGACTTGTCCTTTAAATACAGTAAGTGCTACTTGTTGGGGTAGTTTTATTTGACCAGTGCACCTAACAAGAACTCAATCATGATGGTTGGATATGCAATGTAACTATGATTGTTTTATGTCACTATTATTACTTTGACTTTAGCACTGACTTGTCCTTTAAATACAGTAAGTGCTACTTGTTGGGGTAGTTTTATTTGACCAGTGCACCTAACAAGAACTCAATCATGGCGGTCATAAAACAAGAAGGATCTGTGTAAACAAATCAAGATTACCTCTAATGGAGACATTGATGATCTTTAAATTCATAAGTGCTTCCTTTTGGGGTTATCTTGGTTCTGTGGTATCATCTACCATATTATCCTCTGTCACTATTATTACTTTGACTTTAGCACTGACTTGTGCTTTAAATACAGTAAGTGCTACTTGTTGGGGTAGTTTTATTTGACCAGTGCACCTAACAAGAACTCAATCATGATGGTTGGATACGCAATGTAACTATGATTGTTTTATGTCACTATTATTACTTTGACTTTAGCACTGACTTGTCCTTTAAATACAGTAAGTGCTACTTGTTGGGGTAGTTTTATTTGACCAGTGCACCTAACAAGAACTCAATCATGGCGGTCATAAAACAAGAAGGATCTGTGTAAACAAATCAAGATTACCTCTAATGGAGACATTGATGATCTTTAAATTCATAAGTGCTTCCCTTTGGGGTTATCTTGGTTCTGTGGTATCATCTACCATATTATCCTCTGTCACTATTATTACTTTGACTTTAGCACTGACTTGTCCTTTAAATACAGTAAGTGCTACTTGTTGGGGTAGTTTTATTTGACCAGTGCACCTAACAAGAACTCAATCATGATGGTTGGATACGCAATGTAACTATGATTGTTTTATGTCACTATTATTACTTTGACTTTAGCACTGACTTGTCCTTTAAATACAGTAAGTGCTACTTGTTGGGGTAGTTTTATTTGACCAGTGCACCTAACAAGAACTCAATCATGATGGTTGGAAACTCAATTTAACTATGGTTGTTTTATGTCACTATTATTACTTTGACTTTAGCACTGACTTGTCCTTTAAATACAGTAAGTGCTACTTGTTGGGGTAGTTTTATTTGACCAGGGCACCTAACAAGAACTCAATCATGGCGGTCATAAAACAAGAAGGATCTGTGTAAACAAATCAAGATTACCTCTAATGGAGACATTGATGATCTTTAAATTCATAAGTGCTTCCCTTTGGGGTTATCTTGGTTCTGTGGTATCATCTACCATATTATCCTCTGTCACTATTATTACTTTGACTTTAGCACTGACTTGTCCTTTAAATACAGTAAGTGCTACTTGTTGGGGTAGTTTTATTTGACCAGTGCACCTAACAAGAACTCAATCATGATGGTTGGATACGCAATGTAACTATGATTGTTTTATGTCACTATTATTACTTTGACTTTAGCACTGACTTGTCCTTTAAATACAGTAAGTGCTACTTGTTGGGGTAGTTTTATTTGACCAGTGCACCTAACAAGAACTCAATCATGGCGGTCATAAAACAAGAAGGATCTGTGCAAACAAATCAAGATTACCTCTAATGGAGACATTGATGATCTTTAAATTCATAAGTGCTTCCCTTTGGGGTTATCTTGGTTCTGTGGTAACATCTCTTACATTTTGTCAATAATGTTACTGTGACATTTTGATGTTAAGAGACACATGTATCTTGTGGTAAAACAAACAAATGAAAGCACCAGTCAACTAATAACATGCAAATGGCTGGCATGTAATCTGGTGGTGAGCAATGTGTGAAGTACCATGAAACTACGACCCAGGACACCCCCTATATAAGGTTTTCTATTTTTGCCATTCATAGCATTCCTACAAGCTGGAGGAGGACACAAGGCATAGATCAGTAGGTAAGAGCCCATTATGGGGGAAACTGTGTTTTAACTTGTGTCACTATTATTACTTTAACTTTAGCACTGACTTGTCTTTTAAATTCAGTAAGTGCTACTTGTTGGGGTAGTTTTAATTGACTGGTGCACATACTCGATTGGTGGAAATAAACACTGATTAACTCATAGCATAGAAGAGTTGACTCATGCACACAAAAATAGCTCCACCTTGATGGAAGCAACAAACTCAGATGTGGTTGAAAGTTGGTGGGCGTAAGCAAACTCAGATTACCTCAAATGGAGGCATTGATGATGTTTAAATTCATAAGTGCATCTCTTTGGGGTTGTCTTGGTTATGTATATTCATCTACCATATTATCCTCTGTCACTATTATTACTTTGACTTTAGCACTGACTTGTCCTTTAAATACAGTAAGTGCTACTTGTTGGGGTAGTTTTATTTGACCAGTGCACCTAACAAGAACTCAATCATGATGGTTGGAAACTCAATTTAACTATGGTTGTTTTATGTCACTATTATTACTTTGACTTTAGCACTGACTTGTCCTTTAAATACAGTAAGTGCTACTTGTTGGGGTAGTTTTATTTGACCAGTGCACCTAACAAGAACTCAATCATGGCGGTCATAAAACAAGAAGGATCTGTGTAAACAAATCAAGATTACCTCTAATGGAGACATTGATGATCTTTAAATTCACAAGTGCTTCCCTTTGGGGTTATCTTGGTTCTGTGGTATCATCTACCATATTATCCTCTGTCACTATTATTACTTTGACTTTAGCACTGACTTGTGCTTTAAATACAGTAAGTGCTACTTGTTGGGGTAGTTTTATTTGACCAGTGCACCTAACAAGAACTCAATCATGATGGTTGGATACGCAATGTAACTATGATTGTTTTATGTCACTATTATTACTTTGACTTTAGCACTGACTTGTCCTTTAAATACAGTAAGTGCTACTTGTTGGGGTAGTTTTATTTGACCAGTGCACCTAACAAGAACTCAATCATGGCGGTCATAAAACAAGAAGGATCTGTGTAAACAAATCAAGATTACCTCTAATGGAGACATTGATGATCTTTAAATTCATAAGTGCTTCCCTTTGGGGTTATCTTGGTTCTGTGGTATCATCTCTTACATTTTGTCAATAATGTTACTGTGACATTTTGATGTTAAGAGACACATGTATCTTGTGGTAAAACAAACAAATGAAAGCACCAGTCAACTAATAACATGCAAATGGCTTGCATGTAATCTGGTGGTGAGCAATGTGTGAAGTACCATGAAACTACGACCCAGGACACCCCCTATATAAGGTTTTCTATTTTTGCCATTCATAGCATTCCTACAAGCTGGAGGAGGACACAAGGCATAGATCAGTAGGTAAGAGCCCATTATGGGGGAAACAGTGTTTTAACTTGTGTCACTATTATTACTTTAACTTTAGCACTGACTTGTCTTTTAAATTCAGTAAGTGCTACTTGTTGGGGTAGTTTTAATTGACTGGTGCACATACTCGATTGGTGGAAATAAACACTGATTAACTCATAGCATAGAAGAGTTGACTCATGCACACAAAAATAGCTCCACCTTGATGGAAGCAACAAACTCAGATGTGGTTGAAAGTTGGTGGGCGTAAGCAAACTCAGATTACCTCAAATGGAGGCATTGATGATGTTTAAATTCATAAGTGCATCTCTTTGGGGTTGTCTTGGTTATGTATATTCATCTACCATATTATCCTCTGTCACTATTATTACTTTGACTTTAGCACTGACTTGTCCTTTAAATACAGTAAGTGCTACTTGTTGGGGTAGTTTTATTTGACCAGTGCACCTAACAAGAACTCAATCATGATGGTTGGAAACTCAATTTAACTATGGTTGTTTTATGTCACTATTATTACTTTGACTTTAGCACTGACTTGTCCTTTAAATACAGTAAGTGCTACTTGTTGGGGTAGTTTTATTTGACCAGGGCACCTAACAAGAACTCAATCATGGCGGTCATAAAACAAGAAGGATCTGTGTAAACAAATCAAGATTACCTCTAATGGAGACATTGATGATCTTTAAATTCATAAGTGCTTCCCTTTGGGGTTATCTTGGTTCTGTGGTATCATCTACCATATTATCCTCTGTCACTATTATTACTTTGACTTTAGCACTGACTTGTCCTTTAAATACAGTAAGTGCTACTTGTTGGGGTAGTTTTATTTGACCAGTGCACCTAACAAGAACTCAATCATGGCGGTCATAAAACAAGAAGGATCTGTGTAAACAAATCAAGATTACCTCTAATGGAGACATTGATGATCTTTAAATTCATAAGTGCTTCCTTTTGGGGTTATCTTGGTTCTGTGGTATCATCTACCATATTATCCTGTGTCACTATTATTACTTTGACTTTAGCACTGACTTGTGCTTTAAATACAGTAAGTGCTACTTGTTGGGGTAGTTTTATTTGACCAGTGCACCTAACAAGAACTCAATCATGATGGTTGGATACGCAATGTAACTATGATTGTTTTATGTCACTATTATTACTTTGACTTTAGCACTGACTTGTCCTTTAAATACAGTAAGTGCTACTTGTTGGGGTAGTTTTATTTGACCAGTGCACCTAACAAGAACTCAATCATGGCGGTCATAAAACAAGAAGGATCTGTGTAAACAAATCAAGATTACCTCTAATGGAGACATTGATGATCTTTAAATTCATAAGTGCTTCCCTTTGGGGTTATCTTGGTTCTGTGGTATCATCTCTTACATTTTGTCAATAATGTTACTGTGACATTTTGATGTTAAGAGACACATGTATCTTGTGGTAAAACAAACAAATGAAAGCACCAGTCAACTAATAACATGCAAATGGCTTGCATGTAATCTGGTGGTGAGCAATGTGTGAAGTACCATGAAACTACGACCCAGGACACCCCCTATATAAGGTTTTCTATTTTTGCCATTCATAGCATTCCTACAAGCTGGAGGAGGACACAAGGCATAGATCAGTAGGTAAGAGCCCATTATGGGGGAAACAGTGTTTTAACTTGTGTCACTATTATTACTTTAACTTTAGCACTGACTTGTCTTTTAAATTCAGTAAGTGCTACTTGTTGGGGTAGTTTTAATTGACTGGTGCACATACTCGATTGGTGGAAATAAACACTGATTAACTCATAGCATAGAAGAGTTGACTCATGCACACAAAAATAGCTCCACCTTGATGGAAGCAACAAACTCAGATGTGGTTGAAAGTTGGTGGGCGTAAGCAAACTCAGATTACCTCAAATGGAGGCATTGATGATGTTTAAATTCATAAGTGCATCTCTTTGGGGTTGTCTTGGTTATGTATATTCATCTACCATATTATCCTCTGTCACTATTATTACTTTGACTTTAGCACTGACTTGTCCTTTAAATACAGTAAGTGCTACTTGTTGGGGTAGTTTTATTTGACCAGTGCACCTAACAAGAACTCAATCATGATGGTTGGAAACTCAATTTAACTATGGTTGTTTTATGTCACTATTATTACTTTGACTTTAGCACTGACTTGTCCTTTAAATACAGTAAGTGCTACTTGTTGGGGTAGTTTTATTTGACCAGTGCACCTAACAAGAACTCAATCATGGCGGTCATAAAACAAGAAGGATCTGTGTAAACAAATCAAGATTACCTCTAATGGAGACATTGATGATCTTTAAATTCACAAGTGCTTCCCTTTGGGGTTATCTTGGTTCTGTGGTATCATCTACCATATTATCCTCTGTCACTATTATTACTTTGACTTTAGCACTGACTTGTCCTTTAAATACAGTAAGTGCTACTTGTTGGGGTAGTTTTATTTGACCAGTGCACCTAACAAGAACTCAATCATGATGGTTGGATATGCAATGTAACTATGATTGTTTTATGTCACTATTATTACTTTGACTTTAGCACTGACTTGTCCTTTAAATACAGTAAGTGCTACTTGTTGGGGTAGTTTTATTTGACCAGTGCACCTAACAAGAACTCAATCATGGCGGTCATAAAACAAGAAGGATCTGTGTAAACAAATCAAGATTACCTCTAATGGAGACATTGATGATCTTTAAATTCATAAGTGCTTCCTTTTGGGGTTATCTTGGTTCTGTGGTATCATCTCTTACATTTTGTCAATAATGTTACTGTGACATTTTGATGTTAAGAGACACATGTATCTTGTGGTAAAACAAACAAATGAAAGCACCAGTCAACTAATAACATGCAAATGGCTTGCATGTAATCTGGTGGTGAGCAATGTGTGAAGTACCATGAAACTACGACCCAGGACACCCCCTATATAAGGTTTTCTATTTTTGCCATTCATAGCATTCCTACAAGCTGGAGGAGGACACAAGGCATAGATCAGTAGGTAAGAGCCCATTATGGGGGAAACAGTGTTTTAACTTGTGTCACTATTATTACTTTGACTTTAGCACTGACTTGTCCTTTAAATACAGTAAGTGCTACTTGTTGGGGTAGTTTTATTTGACCAGTGCACCTAACAAGAACTCAATCATGGCGGTCATAAAACAAGAAGGATCTGTGTAAACAAATCAAGATTACCTCTAATGGAGACATTGATGATCTTTAAATTCATAAGTGCTTCCCTTTGGGGTTATCTTGGTTCTGTGGTAACATCTCTTACATTTTGTCAATAATGTTACTGTGACATTTTGATGTTAAGAGACACATGTATCTTGTGGTAAAACAAACAAATGAAAGCACCAGTCAACTAATAACATGCAAATGGCTGGCATGTAATCTGGTGGTGAGCAATGTGTGAAGTACCATGAAACTACGACCCAGGACACCCCCTATATAAGGTTTTCTATTTTTGCCATTCATAGCATTCCTACAAGCTGGAGGAGGACACAAGGCATAGATCAGTAGGTAAGAGCCCATTATGGGGGAAACTGTGTTTTAACTTGTGTCACTATTATTACTTTAACTTTAGCACTGACTTGTCTTTTAAATTCAGTAAGTGCTACTTGTTGGGGTAGTTTTAATTGACTGGTGCACATACTCGATTGGTGGAAATAAACACTGATTAACTCATAGCATAGAAGAGTTGACTCATGCACACAAAAATAGCTCCACCTTGATGGAAGCAACAAACTCAGATGTGGTTGAAAGTTGGTGGGCGTAAGCAAACTCAGATTACCTCAAATGGAGGCATTGATGATGTTTAAATTCATAAGTGCATCTCTTTGGGGTTGTCTTGGTTATGTATATTCATCTACCATATTATCCTCTGTCACTATTATTACTTTGACTTTAGCACTGACTTGTCCTTTAAATACAGTAAGTGCTACTTGTTGGGGTAGTTTTATTTGACCAGTGCACCTAACAAGAACTCAATCATGATGGTTGGAAACTCAATTTAACTATGGTTGTTTTATGTCACTATTATTACTTTGACTTTAGCACTGACTTGTCCTTTAAATACAGTAAGTGCTACTTGTTGGGGTAGTTTTATTTGACCAGTGCACCTAACAAGAACTCAATCATGGCGGTCATAAAACAAGAAGGATCTGTGTAAACAAATCAAGATTACCTCTAATGGAGACATTGATGATCTTTAAATTCACAAGTGCTTCCCTTTGGGGTTATCTTGGTTCTGTGGTATCATCTACCATATTATCCTCTGTCACTATTATTACTTTGACTTTAGCACTGACTTGTGCTTTAAATACAGTAAGTGCTACTTGTTGGGGTAGTTTTATTTGACCAGTGCACCTAACAAGAACTCAATCATGATGGTTGGATACGCAATGTAACTATGATTGTTTTATGTCACTATTATTACTTTGACTTTAGCACTGACTTGTCCTTTAAATACAGTAAGTGCTACTTGTTGGGGTAGTTTTATTTGACCAGTGCACCTAACAAGAACTCAATCATGGCGGTCATAAAACAAGAAGGATCTGTGTAAACAAATCAAGATTACCTCTAATGGAGACATTGATGATCTTTAAATTCATAAGTGCTTCCCTTTGGGGTTATCTTGGTTCTGTGGTATCATCTCTTACATTTTGTCAATAATGTTACTGTGACATTTTGATGTTAAGAGACACATGTATCTTGTGGTAAAACAAACAAATGAAAGCACCAGTCAACTAATAACATGCAAATGGCTTGCATGTAATCTGGTGGTGAGCAATGTGTGAAGTACCATGAAACTACGACCCAGGACACCCCCTATATAAGGTTTTCTATTTTTGCCATTCATAGCATTCCTACAAGCTGGAGGAGGACACAAGGCATAGATCAGTAGGTAAGAGCCCATTATGGGGGAAACAGTGTTTTAACTTGTGTCACTATTATTACTTTAACTTTAGCACTGACTTGTCTTTTAAATTCAGTAAGTGCTACTTGTTGGGGTAGTTTTAATTGACTGGTGCACATACTCGATTGGTGGAAATAAACACTGATTAACTCATAGCATAGAAGAGTTGACTCATGCACACAAAAATAGCTCCACCTTGATGGAAGCAACAAACTCAGATGTGGTTGAAAGTTGGTGGGCGTAAGCAAACTCAGATTACCTCAAATGGAGGCATTGATGATGTTTAAATTCATAAGTGCATCTCTTTGGGGTTGTCTTGGTTATGTATATTCATCTACCATATTATCCTCTGTCACTATTATTACTTTGACTTTAGCACTGACTTGTCCTTTAAATACAGTAAGTGCTACTTGTTGGGGTAGTTTTATTTGACCAGTGCACCTAACAAGAACTCAATCATGATGGTTGGAAACTCAATTTAACTATGGTTGTTTTATGTCACTATTATTACTTTGACTTTAGCACTGACTTGTCCTTTAAATACAGTAAGTGCTACTTGTTGGGGTAGTTTTATTTGACCAGGGCACCTAACAAGAACTCAATCATGGCGGTCATAAAACAAGAAGGATCTGTGTAAACAAATCAAGATTACCTCTAATGGAGACATTGATGATCTTTAAATTCATAAGTGCTTCCCTTTGGGGTTATCTTGGTTCTGTGGTATCATCTACCATATTATCCTCTGTCACTATTATTACTTTGACTTTAGCACTGACTTGTCCTTTAAATACAGTAAGTGCTACTTGTTGGGGTAGTTTTATTTGACCAGTGCACCTAACAAGAACTCAATCATGGCGGTCATAAAACAAGAAGGATCTGTGTAAACAAATCAAGATTACCTCTAATGGAGACATTGATGATCTTTAAATTCATAAGTGCTTCCTTTTGGGGTTATCTTGGTTCTGTGGTATCATCTACCATATTATCCTCTGTCACTATTATTACTTTGACTTTAGCACTGACTTGTGCTTTAAATACAGTAAGTGCTACTTGTTGGGGTAGTTTTATTTGACCAGTGCACCTAACAAGAACTCAATCATGATGGTTGGATACGCAATGTAACTATGATTGTTTTATGTCACTATTATTACTTTGACTTTAGCACTGACTTGTCCTTTAAATACAGTAAGTGCTACTTGTTGGGGTAGTTTTATTTGACCAGTGCACCTAACAAGAACTCAATCATGGCGGTCATAAAACAAGAAGGATCTGTGTAAACAAATCAAGATTACCTCTAATGGAGACATTGATGATCTTTAAATTCATAAGTGCTTCCCTTTGGGGTTATCTTGGTTCTGTGGTATCATCTCTTACATTTTGTCAATAATGTTACTGTGACATTTTGATGTTAAGAGACACATGTATCTTGTGGTAAAACAAACAAATGAAAGCACCAGTCAACTAATAACATGCAAATGGCTTGCATGTAATCTGGTGGTGAGCAATGTGTGAAGTACCATGAAACTACGATCCAGGACACCCCCTATATAAGGTTTTCTATTTTTGCCATTCATAGCATTCCTACAAGCTGGAGGAGGACACAAGGCATAGATCAGTAGGTAAGAGCCCATTATGGGGGAAACAGTGTTTTAACTTGTGTCACTATTATTACTTTAACTTTAGCACTGACTTGTCTTTTAAATTCAGTAAGTGCTACTTGTTGGGGTAGTTTTAATTGACTGGTGCACATACTCGATTGGTGGAAATAAACACTGATTAACTCATAGCATAGAAGAGTTGACTCATGCACACAAAAATAGCTCCACCTTGATGGAAGCAACAAACTCAGATGTGGTTGAAAGTTGGTGGGCGTAAGCAAACTCAGATTACCTCAAATGGAGGCATTGATGATGTTTAAATTCATAAGTGCATCTCTTTGGGGTTGTCTTGGTTATGTATATTCATCTACCATATTATCCTCTGTCACTATTATTACTTTGACTTTAGCACTGACTTGTCCTTTAAATACAGTAAGTGCTACTTGTTGGGGTAGTTTTATTTGACCAGTGCACCTAACAAGAACTCAATCATGATGGTTGGAAACTCAATTTAACTATGGTTGTTTTATGTCACTATTATTACTTTGACTTTAGCACTGACTTGTCCTTTAAATACAGTAAGTGCTACTTGTTGGGGTAGTTTTATTTGACCAGTGCACCTAACAAGAACTCAATCATGGCGGTCATAAAACAAGAAGGATCTGTGTAAACAAATCAAGATTACCTCTAATGGAGACATTGATGATCTTTAAATTCATAAGTGCTTCCCTTTGGGGTTATCTTGGTTCTGTGGTATCATCTACCATATTATCCTCTGTCACTATTATTACTTTGACTTTAGCACTGACTTGTGCTTTAAATACAGTAAGTGCTACTTGTTGGGGTAGTTTTATTTGACCAGTGCACCTAACAAGAACTCAATCATGATGGTTGGATACGCAATGTAACTATGATTGTTTTATGTCACTATTATTACTTTGACTTTAGCACTGACTTGTCCTTTAAATACAGTAAGTGCTACTTGTTGGGGTAGTTTTATTTGACCAGTGCACCTAACAAGAACTCAATCATGGCGGTCATAAAACAAGAAGGATCTGTGTAAACAAATCAAGATTACCTCTAATGGAGACATTGATGATCTTTAAATTCATAAGTGCTTCCCTTTGGGGTTATCTTGGTTCTGTGGTATCATCTCTTACATTTTGTCAATAATGTTACTGTGACATTTTGATGTTAAGAGACACATGTATCTTGTGGTAAAACAAACAAATGAAAGCACCAGTCAACTAATAACATGCAAATGGCTTGCATGTAATCTGGTGGTGAGCAATGTGTGAAGTACCATGAAACTACGACCCAGGACACCCCCTATATAAGGTTTTCTATTTCTGCCATTCATAGCATTCCTACAAGCTGGAGGAGGACACAAGGCATAGATCAGTAGGTAAGAGCCCATTATGGGGGAAACAGTGTTTTAACTTGTGTCACTATTATTACTTTAACTTTAGCACTGACTTGTCTTTTAAATTCAGTAAGTGCTACTTGTTGGGGTAGTTTTAATTGACTGGTGCACATACTCGATTGGTGGAAATAAACACTGATGATCTCATAGCATAGAAGAGTTGACTCATGCACACAAAAATAGCTCCACCTTGATGGAAGCAACAAACTCAGATGTGGTTGAAAGTTGGTGGGCGTAAGCAAACTCAGATTACCTCAAATGGAGGCATTGATGATGTTTAAATTCATAAGTGCATCTCTTTGGGGTTGTCTTGGTTCTGTATATTCATCTACCATATTATCCTCTGTCACTATTATTACTTTGACTTTAGCACTGACTTGTCCTTTAAATACAGTAAGTGCTACTTGTTGGGGTAGTTTTATTTGACCAGTGCACCTAACAAGAACTCAATCATGATGGTTGGAAACTCAATTTAACTATGGTTGTTTTATGTCACTATTATTACTTTGACTTTAGCACTGACTTGTCCTTTAAATACAGTAAGTGCTACTTGTTGGGGTAGTTTTATTTGACCAGTGCACCTAACAAGAACTCAATCATGGCGGTCATAAAACAAGAAGGATCTGTGTAAACAAATCAAGATTACCTCTAATGGAGACATTGATGATCTTTAAATTCATAAGTGCTTCCCTTTGGGGTTATCTTGGTTCTGTGGTATCATCTACCATATTATCCTCTGTCACTATTATTACTTTGACTTTAGCACTGACTTGTGCTTTAAATACAGTAAGTGCTACTTGTTGGGGTAGTTTTATTTGACCAGTGCACCTAACAAGAACTCAATCATGATGGTTGGATACGCAATGTAACTATGATTGTTTTATGTCACTATTATTACTTTGACTTTAGCACTGACTTGTCCTTTAAATACAGTAAGTGCTACTTGTTGGGGTAGTTTTATTTGACCAGTGCACCTAACAAGAACTCAATCATGGCGGTCATAAAACAAGAAGGATCTGTGTAAACAAATCAAGATTACCTCTAATGGAGACATTGATGATCTTTAAATTCATAAGTGCTTCCCTTTGGGGTTATCTTGGTTCTGTGGTATCATCTCTTACATTTTGTCAATAATGTTACTGTGACATTTTGATGTTAAGAGACACATGTATCTTGTGGTAAAACAAACAAATGAAAGCACCAGTCAACTAATAACATGCAAATGGCTTGCATGTAATCTGGTGGTGAGCAATGTGTGAAGTACCATGAAACTACGACCCAGGACACCCCCTATATAAGGTTTTCTATTTTTGCCATTCATAGCATTCCTACAAGCTGGAGGAGGACACAAGGCATAGATCAGTAGGTAAGAGCCCATTATGGGGGAAACAGTGTTTTAACTTGTGTCACTATTATTACTTTAACTTTAGCACTGACTTGTCTTTTAAATTCAGTAAGTGCTACTTGTTGGGGTAGTTTTAATTGACTGGTGCACATACTCGATTGGTGGAAATAAACACTGATTAACTCATAGCATAGAAGAGTTGACTCATGCACACAAAAATAGCTCCACCTTGATGGAAGCAACAAACTCAGATGTGGTTGAAAGTTGGTGGGCGTAAGCAAACTCAGATTACCTCAAATGGAGGCATTGATGATGTTTAAATTCATAAGTGCATCTCTTTGGGGTTGTCTTGGTTATGTATATTCATCTACCATATTATCCTCTGTCACTATTATTACTTTGACTTTAGCACTGACTTGTCCTTTAAATACAGTAAGTGCTACTTGTTGGGGTAGTTTTATTTGACCAGTGCACCTAACAAGAACTCAATCATGATGGTTGGAAACTCAATTTAACTATGGTTGTTTTATGTCACTATTATTACTTTGACTTTAGCACTGACTTGTCCTTTAAATACAGTAAGTGCTACTTGTTGGGGTAGTTTTATTTGACCAGGGCACCTAACAAGAACTCAATCATGGCGGTCATAAAACAAGAAGGATCTGTGTAAACAAATCAAGATTACCTCTAATGGAGACATTGATGATCTTTAAATTCATAAGTGCTTCCCTTTGGGGTTATCTTGGTTCTGTGGTATCATCTACCATATTATCCTCTGTCACTATTATTACTTTGACTTTAGCACTGACTTGTCCTTTAAATACAGTAAGTGCTACTTGTTGGGGTAGTTTTATTTGACCAGTGCACCTAACAAGAACTCAATCATGATGGTTGGATATGCAATGTAACTATGATTGTTTTATGTCACTATTATTACTTTGACTTTAGCACTGACTTGTCCTTTAAATACAGTAAGTGCTACTTGTTGGGGTAGTTTTATTTGACCAGTGCACCTAACAAGAACTCAATCATGGCGGTCATAAAACAAGAAGGATCTGTGTAAACAAATCAAGATTACCTCTAATGGAGACATTGATGATCTTTAAATTCATAAGTGCTTCCTTTTGGGGTTATCTTGGTTCTGTGGTATCATCTACCATATTATCCTCTGTCACTATTATTACTTTGACTTTAGCACTGACTTGTGCTTTAAATCCAGTAAGTGCTACTTGTTGGGGTAGTTTTATTTGACCAGTGCACCTAACAAGAACTCAATCATGATGGTTGGATACGCAATGTAACTATGATTGTTTTATGTCACTATTATTACTTTGACTTTAGCACTGACTTGTCCTTTAAATACAGTAAGTGCTACTTGTTGGGGTAGTTTTATTTGACCAGTGCACCTAACAAGAACTCAATCATGGCGGTCATAAAACAAGAAGGATCTGTGTAAACAAATCAAGATTACCTCTAATGGAGACATTGATGATCTTTAAATTCATAAGTGCTTCCCTTTGGGGTTATCTTGGTTCTGTGGTATCATCTCTTACATTTTGTCAATAATGTTACTGTGACATTTTGATGTTAAGAGACACATGTATCTTGTGGTAAAACAAACAAATGAAAGCACCAGTCAACTAATAACATGCAAATGGCTTGCATGTAATCTGGTGGTGAGCAATGTGTGAAGTACCATGAAACTACGATCCAGGACACCCCCTATATAAGGTTTTCTATTTTTGCCATTCATAGCATTCCTACAAGCTGGAGGAGGACACAAGGCATAGATCAGTAGGTAAGAGCCCATTATGGGGGAAACAGTGTTTTAACTTGTGTCACTATTATTACTTTAACTTTAGCACTGACTTGTCTTTTAAATTCAGTAAGTGCTACTTGTTGGGGTAGTTTTAATTGACTGGTGCACATACTCGATTGGTGGAAATAAACACTGATTAACTCATAGCATAGAAGAGTTGACTCATGCACACAAAAATAGCTCCACCTTGATGGAAGCAACAAACTCAGATGTGGTTGAAAGTTGGTGGGCGTAAGCAAACTCAGATTACCTCAAATGGAGGCATTGATGATGTTTAAATTCATAAGTGCATCTCTTTGGGGTTGTCTTGGTTATGTATATTCATCTACCATATTATCCTCTGTCACTATTATTACTTTGACTTTAGCACTGACTTGTCCTTTAAATACAGTAAGTGCTACTTGTTGGGGTAGTTTTATTTGACCAGTGCACCTAACAAGAACTCAATCATGATGGTTGGAAACTCAATTTAACTATGGTTGTTTTATGTCACTATTATTACTTTGACTTTAGCACTGACTTGTCCTTTAAATACAGTAAGTGCTACTTGTTGGGGTAGTTTTATTTGACCAGGGCACCTAACAAGAACTCAATCATGGCGGTCATAAAACAAGAAGGATCTGTGTAAACAAATCAAGATTACCTCTAATGGAGACATTGATGATCTTTAAATTCATAAGTGCTTCCCTTTGGGGTTATCTTGGTTCTGTGGTATCATCTACCATATTATCCTCTGTCACTATTATTACTTTGACTTTAGCACTGACTTGTCCTTTAAATACAGTAAGTGCTACTTGTTGGGGTAGTTTTATTTGACCAGTGCACCTAACAAGAACTCAATCATGATGGTTGGATATGCAATGTAACTATGATTGTTTTATGTCACTATTATTACTTTGACTTTAGCACTGACTTGTCCTTTAAATACAGTAAGTGCTACTTGTTGGGGTAGTTTTATTTGACCAGTGCACCTAACAAGAACTCAATCATGGCGGTCATAAAACAAGAAGGATCTGTGTAAACAAATCAAGATTACCTCTAATGGAGACATTGATTTCTATTTTTGCCATTCATAGCATTCCTACAAGCTGGAGGAGGACACAAGGCATAGATCAGTAGGTAAGAGCCCATTATGGGGGAAACAGTGTTTTAACTTGTGTCACTATTATTACTTTAACTTTAGCACTGACTTGTCTTTTAAATTCAGTAAGTGCTACTTGTTGGGGTAGTTTTAATTGACTGGTGCACATACTCGATTGGTGGAAATAAACACTGATTAACTCATAGCATAGAAGAGTTGACTCATGCACACAAAAATAGCTCCACCTTGATGGAAGCAACAAACTCAGATGTGGTTGAAAGTTGGTGGGCGTAAGCAAACTCAGATTACCTCAAATGGAGGCATTGATGATGTTTAAATTCATAAGTGCATCTCTTTGGGGTTGTCTTGGTTATGTATATTCATCTACCATATTATCCTCTGTCACTATTATTACTTTGACTTTAGCACTGACTTGTCCTTTAAATACAGTAAGTGCTACTTGTTGGGGTAGTTTTATTTGACCAGTGCACCTAACAAGAACTCAATCATGATGGTTGGAAACTCAATTTAACTATGGTTGTTTTATGTCACTATTATTACTTTGACTTTAGCACTGACTTGTCCTTTAAATACAGTAAGTGCTACTTGTTGGGGTAGTTTTATTTGACCAGTGCACCTAACAAGAACTCAATCATGGCGGTCATAAAACAAGAAGGATCTGTGTAAACAAATCAAGATTACCTCTAATGGAGACATTGATGATCTTTAAATTCATAAGTGCTTCCCTTTGGGGTTATCTTGGTTCTGTGGTATCATCTCTTACATTTTGTCAATAATGTTACTGTGACATTTTGATGTTAAGAGACACATGTATCTTGTGGTAAAACAAACAAATGAAAGCACCAGTCAACTAATAACATGCAAATGGCTTGCATGTAATCTGGTGGTGAGCAATGTGTGAAGTACCATGAAACTACGACCCAGGACACCCCCTATATAAGGTTTTCTATTTCTGCCATTCATAGCATTCCTACAAGCTGGAGGAGGACACAAGGCATAGATCAGTAGGTAAGAGCCCATTATGGGGGAAACAGTGTTTTAACTTGTGTCACTATTATTACTTTAACTTTAGCACTGACTTGTCTTTTAAATTCAGTAAGTGCTACTTGTTGGGGTAGTTTTAATTGACTGGTGCACATACTCGATTGGTGGAAATAAACACTGATGATCTCATAGCATAGAAGAGTTGACTCATGCACACAAAAATAGCTCCACCTTGATGGAAGCAACAAACTCAGATGTGGTTGAAAGTTGGTGGGCGTAAGCAAACTCAGATTACCTCAAATGGAGGCATTGATGATGTTTAAATTCATAAGTGCATCTCTTTGGGGTTGTCTTGGTTCTGTATATTCATCTACCATATTATCCTCTGTCACTATTATTACTTTGACTTTAGCACTGACTTGTCCTTTAAATACAGTAAGTGCTACTTGTTGGGGTAGTTTTATTTGACCAGTGCACCTAACAAGAACTCAATCATGATGGTTGGAAACTCAATTTAACTATGGTTGTTTTATGTCACTATTATTACTTTGACTTTAGCACTGACTTGTCCTTTAAATACAGTAAGTGCTACTTGTTGGGGTAGTTTTATTTGACCAGTGCACCTAACAAGAACTCAATCATGGCGGTCATAAAACAAGAAGGATCTGTGTAAACAAATCAAGATTACCTCTAATGGAGACATTGATGATCTTTAAATTCATAAGTGCTTCCCTTTGGGGTTATCTTGGTTCTGTGGTATCATCTACCATATTATCCTCTGTCACTATTATTACTTTGACTTTAGCACTGACTTGTGCTTTAAATACAGTAAGTGCTACTTGTTGGGGTAGTTTTATTTGACCAGTGCACCTAACAAGAACTCAATCATGATGGTTGGATACGCAATGTAACTATGATTGTTTTATGTCACTATTATTACTTTGACTTTAGCACTGACTTGTCCTTTAAATACAGTAAGTGCTACTTGTTGGGGTAGTTTTATTTGACCAGTGCACCTAACAAGAACTCAATCATGGCGGTCATAAAACAAGAAGGATCTGTGTAAACAAATCAAGATTACCTCTAATGGAGACATTGATGATCTTTAAATTCATAAGTGCTTCCCTTTGGGGTTATCTTGGTTCTGTGGTATCATCTCTTACATTTTGTCAATAATGTTACTGTGACATTTTGATGTTAAGAGACACAGTCATGTATCTTGTGGTAAAACAAACAAATGAAAGCACCAGTCAACTAATAACATGCAAATGGCTTGCATGTAATCTGGTGGTGAGCAATGTGTGAAGTACCATGAAACTACGACCCAGGACACCCCCTATATAAGGTTTTCTATTTTTGCCATTCATAGCATTCCTACAAGCTGGAGGAGGACACAAGGCATAGATCAGTAGGTAAGAGCCCATTATGGGGGAAACAGTGTTTTAACTTGTGTCACTATTATTACTTTAACTTTAGCACTGACTTGTCTTTTAAATTCAGTAAGTGCTACTTGTTGGGGTAGTTTTAATTGACTGGTGCACATACTCGATTGGTGGAAATAAACACTGATTAACTCATAGCATAGAAGAGTTGACTCATGCACACAAAAATAGCTCCACCTTGATGGAAGCAACAAACTCAGATGTGGTTGAAAGTTGGTGGGCGTAAGCAAACTCAGATTACCTCAAATGGAGGCATTGATGATGTTTAAATTCATAAGTGCATCTCTTTGGGGTTGTCTTGGTTATGTATATTCATCTACCATATTATCCTCTGTCACTATTATTACTTTGACTTTAGCACTGACTTGTCCTTTAAATACAGTAAGTGCTACTTGTTGGGGTAGTTTTATTTGACCAGTGCACCTAACAAGAACTCAATCATGATGGTTGGAAACTCAATTTAACTATGGTTGTTTTATGTCACTATTATTACTTTGACTTTAGCACTGACTTGTCCTTTAAATACAGTAAGTGCTACTTGTTGGGGTAGTTTTATTTGACCAGGGCACCTAACAAGAACTCAATCATGGCGGTCATAAAACAAGAAGGATCTGTGTAAACAAATCAAGATTACCTCTAATGGAGACATTGATGATCTTTAAATTCATAAGTGCTTCCCTTTGGGGTTATCTTGGTTCTGTGGTATCATCTACCATATTATCCTCTGTCACTATTATTACTTTGACTTTAGCACTGACTTGTCCTTTAAATACAGTAAGTGCTACTTGTTGGGGTAGTTTTATTTGACCAGTGCACCTAACAAGAACTCAATCATGATGGTTGGATATGCAATGTAACTATGATTGTTTTATGTCACTATTATTACTTTGACTTTAGCACTGACTTGTCCTTTAAATACAGTAAGTGCTACTTGTTGGGGTAGTTTTATTTGACCAGTGCACCTAACAAGAACTCAATCATGGCGGTCATAAAACAAGAAGGATCTGTGTAAACAAATCAAGATTACCTCTAATGGAGACATTGATGATCTTTAAATTCATAAGTGCTTCCTTTTGGGGTTATCTTGGTTCTGTGGTATCATCTACCATATTATCCTCTGTCACTATTATTACTTTGACTTTAGCACTGACTTGTGCTTTAAATCCAGTAAGTGCTACTTGTTGGGGTAGTTTTATTTGACCAGTGCACCTAACAAGAACTCAATCATGATGGTTGGATACGCAATGTAACTATGATTGTTTTATGTCACTATTATTACTTTGACTTTAGCACTGACTTGTCCTTTAAATACAGTAAGTGCTACTTGTTGGGGTAGTTTTATTTGACCAGTGCACCTAACAAGAACTCAATCATGGCGGTCATAAAACAAGAAGGATCTGTGTAAACAAATCAAGATTACCTCTAATGGAGACATTGATGATCTTTAAATTCATAAGTGCTTCCCTTTGGGGTTATCTTGGTTCTGTGGTATCATCTCTTACATTTTGTCAATAATGTTACTGTGACATTTTGATGTTAAGAGACACATGTATCTTGTGGTAAAACAAACAAATGAAAGCACCAGTCAACTAATAACATGCAAATGGCTTGCATGTAATCTGGTGGTGAGCAATGTGTGAAGTACCATGAAACTACGACCCAGGACACCCCCTATATAAGGTTTTCTATTTTTGCCATTCATAGCATTCCTACAAGCTGGAGGAGGACACAAGGCATAGATCAGTAGGTAAGAGCCCATTATGGGGGAAACAGTGTTTTAACTTGTGTCACTATTATTACTTTAACTTTAGCACTGACTTGTCTTTTAAATTCAGTAAGTGCTACTTGTTGGGGTAGTTTTAATTGACTGGTGCACATACTCGATTGGTGGAAATAAACACTGATTAACTCATAGCATAGAAGAGTTGACTCATGCACACAAAAATAGCTCCACCTTGATGGAAGCAACAAACTCAGATGTGGTTGAAAGTTGGTGGGCGTAAGCAAACTCAGATTACCTCAAATGGAGGCATTGATGATGTTTAAATTCATAAGTGCATCTCTTTGGGGTTGTCTTGGTTATGTATATTCATCTACCATATTATCCTCTGTCACTATTATTACTTTGACTTTAGCACTGACTTGTCCTTTAAATACAGTAAGTGCTACTTGTTGGGGTAGTTTTATTTGACCAGTGCACCTAACAAGAACTCAATCATGATGGTTGGAAACTCAATTTAACTATGGTTGTTTTATGTCACTATTATTACTTTGACTTTAGCACTGACTTGTCCTTTAAATACAGTAAGTGCTACTTGTTGGGGTAGTTTTATTTGACCAGGGCACCTAACAAGAACTCAATCATGGCGGTCATAAAACAAGAAGGATCTGTGTAAACAAATCAAGATTACCTCTAATGGAGACATTGATGATCTTTAAATTCATAAGTGCTTCCCTTTGGGGTTATCTTGGTTCTGTGGTATCATCTACCATATTATCCTCTGTCACTATTATTACTTTGACTTTAGCACTGACTTGTCCTTTAAATACAGTAAGTGCTACTTGTTGGGGTAGTTTTATTTGACCAGTGCACCTAACAAGAACTCAATCATGATGGTTGGATACGCAATGTAACTATGATTGTTTTATGTCACTATTATTACTTTGACTTTAGCACTGACTTGTCCTTTAAATACAGTAAGTGCTACTTGTTGGGGTAGTTTTATTTGACCAGTGCACCTAACAAGAACTCAATCATGGCGGTCATAAAACAAGAAGGATCTGTGTAAACAAATCAAGATTACCTCTAATGGAGACATTGATGATCTTTAAATTCATAAGTGCTTCCCTTTGGGGTTATCTTGGTTCTGTGGTATCATCTCTTACATTTTGTCAATAATGTTACTGTGACATTTTGATGTTAAGAGACACATGTATCTTGTGGTAAAACAAACAAATGAAAGCACCAGTCAACTAATAACATGCAAATGGCTGGCATGTAATCTGGTGGTGAGCAATGTGTGAAGTACCATGAAACTACGACCCAGGACACCCCCTATATAAGGTTTTCTATTTTTGCCATTCATAGCATTCCTACAAGCTGGAGGAGGACACAAGGCATAGATCAGTAGGTAAGAGCCCATTATGGGGGAAACAGTGTTTTAACTTGTGTCACTATTATTACTTTAACTTTAGCACTGACTTGTCTTTTAAATTCAGTAAGTGCTACTTGTTGGGGTAGTTTTAATTGACTGGTGCACATACTCGATTGGTGGAAATAAACACTGATTAACTCATAGCATAGAAGAGTTGACTCATGCACACAAAAATAGCTCCACCTTGATGGAAGCAACAAACTCAGATGTGGTTGAAAGTTGGTGGGCGTAAGCAAACTCAGATTACCTCAAATGGAGGCATTGATGATGTTTAAATTCATAAGTGCATCTCTTTGGGGTTGTCTTGGTTATGTATATTCATCTACCATATTATCCTCTGTCACTATTATTACTTTAGCACTGACTTGTCCTTTAAATACAGTAAGTGCTACTTGTTGGGGTAGTTTTATTTGACCAGTGCACCTAACAAGAACTCAATCATGATGGTTGGAAACTCAATTTAACTATGGTTGTTTTATGTCACTATTATTACTTTGACTTTAGCACTGACTTGTCCTTTAAATACAGTAAGTGCTACTTGTTGGGGTAGTTTTATTTGACCAGTGCACCTAACAAGAACTCAATCATGGCGGTCATAAAACAAGAAGGATCTGTGTAAACAAATCAAGATTACCTCTAATGGAGACATTGATGATCTTTAAATTCATAAGTGCTTCCCTTTGGGGTTATCTTGGTTCTGTGGTATCATCTACCATATTATCCTCTGTCACTATTATTACTTTGACTTTAGCACTGACTTGTGCTTTAAATACAGTAAGTGCTACTTGTTGGGGTAGTTTTATTTGACCAGTGCACCTAACAAGAACTCAATCATGATGGTTGGATACGCAATGTAACTATGATTGTTTTATGTCACTATTATTACTTTGACTTTAGCACTGACTTGTCCTTTAAATACAGTAAGTGCTACTTGTTGGGGTAGTTTTATTTGACCAGTGCACCTAACAAGAACTCAATCATGGCGGTCATAAAACAAGAAGGATCTGTGTAAACAAATCAAGATTACCTCTAATGGAGACATTGATGATCTTTAAATTCATAAGTGCTTCCCTTTGGGGTTATCTTGGTTCTGTGGTATCATCTCTTACATTTTGTCAATAATGTTACTGTGACATTTTGATGTTAAGAGACACATGTATCTTGTGGTAAAACAAACAAATGAAAGCACCAGTCAACTAATAACATGCAAATGGCTTGCATGTAATCTGGTGGTGAGCAATGTGTGAAGTACCATGAAACTACGACCCAGGACACCCCCTATATAAGGTTTTCTATTTTTGCCATTCATAGCATTCCTACAAGCTGGAGGAGGACACAAGGCATAGATCAGTAGGTAAGAGCCCATTATGGGGGAAACAGTGTTTTAACTTGTGTCACTATTATTACTTTAACTTTAGCACTGACTTGTCTTTTAAATTCAGTAAGTGCTACTTGTTGGGGTAGTTTTAATTGACTGGTGCACATACTCGATTGGTGGAAATAAACACTGATTAACTCATAGCATAGAAGAGTTGACTCATGCACACAAAAATAGCTCCACCTTGATGGAAGCAACAAACTCAGATGTGGTTGAAAGTTGGTGGGCGTAAGCAAACTCAGATTACCTCAAATGGAGGCATTGATGATGTTTAAATTCATAAGTGCATCTCTTTGGGGTTGTCTTGGTTATGTATATTCATCTACCATATTATCCTCTGTCACTATTATTACTTTGACTTTAGCACTGACTTGTCCTTTAAATACAGTAAGTGCTACTTGTTGGGGTAGTTTTATTTGACCAGTGCACCTAACAAGAACTCAATCATGATGGTTGGAAACTCAATTTAACTATGGTTGTTTTATGTCACTATTATTACTTTGACTTTAGCACTGACTTGTCCTTTAAATACAGTAAGTGCTACTTGTTGGGGTAGTTTTATTTGACCAGGGCACCTAACAAGAACTCAATCATGGCGGTCATAAAACAAGAAGGATCTGTGTAAACAAATCAAGATTACCTCTAATGGAGACATTGATGATCTTTAAATTCATAAGTGCTTCCCTTTGGGGTTATCTTGGTTCTGTGGTATCATCTACCATATTATCCTCTGTCACTATTATTACTTTGACTTTAGCACTGACTTGTCCTTTAAATACAGTAAGTGCTACTTGTTGGGGTAGTTTTATTTGACCAGTGCACCTAACAAGAACTCAATCATGATGGTTGGATACGCAATGTAACTATGATTGTTTTATGTCACTATTATTACTTTGACTTTAGCACTGACTTGTCCTTTAAATACAGTAAGTGCTACTTGTTGGGGTAGTTTTATTTGACCAGTGCACCTAACAAGAACTCAATCATGGCGGTCATAAAACAAGAAGGATCTGTGTAAACAAATCAAGATTACCTCTAATGGAGACATTGATGATCTTTAAATTCATAAGTGCTTCCCTTTGGGGTTATCTTGGTTCTGTGGTATCATCTCTTACATTTTGTCAATAATGTTACTGTGACATTTTGATGTTAAGAGACACATGTATCTTGTGGTAAAACAAACAAATGAAAGCACCAGTCAACTAATAACATGCAAATGGCTGGCATGTAATCTGGTGGTGAGCAATGTGTGAAGTACCATGAAACTACGACCCAGGACACCCCCTATATAAGGTTTTCTATTTTTGCCATTCATAGCATTCCTACAAGCTGGAGGAGGACACAAGGCATAGATCAGTAGGTAAGAGCCCATTATGGGGGAAACAGTGTTTTAACTTGTGTCACTATTATTACTTTAACTTTAGCACTGACTTGTCTTTTAAATTCAGTAAGTGCTACTTGTTGGGGTAGTTTTAATTGACTGGTGCACATACTCGATTGGTGGAAATAAACACTGATTAACTCATAGCATAGAAGAGTTGACTCATGCACACAAAAATAGCTCCACCTTGATGGAAGCAACAAACTCAGATGTGGTTGAAAGTTGGTGGGCGTAAGCAAACTCAGATTACCTCAAATGGAGGCATTGATGATGTTTAAATTCATAAGTGCTTCCCTTTGGGGTTATCTTGGTTCTGTGGTATCATCTACCATATTATCCTCTGTCACTATTATTACTTTGACTTTAGCACTGACTTGTGCTTTAAATACAGTAAGTGCTACTTGTTGGGGTAGTTTTATTTGACCAGTGCACCTAACAAGAACTCAATCATGATGGTTGGATACGCAATGCCTACCAGCATGTGCACTTAAGCCTCTCCAGCTGATCCAAAATGCAGCAGCTCGCTTGGTCTTCAACCAGCCAAAATTCTCACATGTCTCCCCCCTGCTCCGCTCCCTCCACTGGCTCCCGGTCGCTGCCCGCACAGAATACAAAACTCTGATGCTGGCATTCAAAGCAACCAAAGGTATGGCTCCCCCATATCTTACAAGTATGATTGAACCCTACAAACCCTCCCGCGCACTCAGATCAGCCAACGCAGGGAAACTGGAAGTACCCTCACTAAAAACGCCGGGACAACGCTCCACACGTCCCAAACTCTTCTCCCTTCTGGCTCCAAAACTGTGGAATGCACTTCCCATTGCAGTCAGAACTGCAGCATCACTCCCAATCTTCCGCCGTAGCCTGAAAACCCACCTTTTCAGACTCCATCATGGCCCATAGCACTTACCCTAACCCCTTACATAGCATTTCTGTTGGCTTAGATAGCATTTGACACAGACTTATAGCATGTTATGTAGACAGCACTATAATTGTATTGTATATAGTCATAGCACGCCATAGTACATATGTATAGCATAGTAGTGAATATGTATAGTTTATTATGTATAGTGTATGTATAGTTTCATCATATAGATATTCCACTGTTACCTTCTTATCTTACGCATGTTTCATGATAAATGCTTTTATGTGATGTATTCCCATGCTTTTGTTCTTGCCTAAATGTAAGTCGCTCTGGATTAAGAGCGTCTGCTAAATGCCTAAATTGTAAATTGTAAAAATTGCAATGTAACTATGATTGTTTTATGTCACTATTATTACTTTGACTTTAGCACTGACTTGTCCTTTAAATACAGTAAGTGCTACTTGTTGGGGTAGTTTTATTTGACCAGTGCACCTAACAAGAACTCAATCATGGCGGTCATAAAACAAGAAGGATCTGTGTAAACAAATCAAGATTACCTCTAATGGAGACATTGATGATCTTTAAATTCATAAGTGCTTCCCTTTGGGGTTATCTTGGTTCTGTGGTATCATCTCTTACATTTTGTCAATAATGTTACTGTGACATTTTGATGTTAAGAGACACATGTATCTTGTGGTAAAACAAACAAATGAAAGCACCAGTCAACTAATAACATGCAAATGGCTTGCATGTAATCTGGTGGTGAGCAATGTGTGAAGTACCATGAAACTACGACCCAGGACACCCCCTATATAAGGTTTTCTATTTTTGCCATTCATAGCATTCCTACAAGCTGGAGGAGGACACAAGGCATAGATCAGTAGGTAAGAGCCCATTATGGGGGAAACAGTGTTTTAACTTGTGTCACTATTATTACTTTAACTTTAGCACTGACTTGTCTTTTAAATTCAGTAAGTGCTACTTGTTGGGGTAGTTTTAATTGACTGGTGCACATACTCGATTGGTGGAAATAAACACTGATTAACTCATAGCATAGAAGAGTTGACTCATGCACACAAAAATAGCTCCACCTTGATGGAAGCAACAAACTCAGATGTGGTTGAAAGTTGGTGGGCGTAAGCAAACTCAGATTACCTCAAATGGAGGCATTGATGATGTTTAAATTCATAAGTGCATCTCTTTGGGGTTGTCTTGGTTATGTATATTCATCTACCATATTATCCTCTGTCACTATTATTACTTTGACTTTAGCACTGACTTGTCCTTTAAATACAGTAAGTGCTACTTGTTGGGGTAGTTTTATTTGACCAGTGCACCTAACAAGAACTCAATCATGATGGTTGGAAACTCAATTTAACTATGGTTGTTTTATGTCACTATTATTACTTTGACTTTAGCACTGACTTGTCCTTTAAATACAGTAAGTGCTACTTGTTGGGGTAGTTTTATTTGACCAGTGCACCTAACAAGAACTCAATCATGGCGGTCATAAAACAAGAAGGATCTGTGTAAACAAATCAAGATTACCTCTAATGGAGACATTGATGATCTTTAAATTCATAAGTGCTTCCCTTTGGGGTTATCTTGGTTCTGTGGTATCATCTACCATATTATCCTCTGTCACTATTATTACTTTGACTTTAGCACTGACTTGTCCTTTAAATACAGTAAGTGCTACTTGTTGGGGTAGTTTTATTTGACCAGTGCACCTAACAAGAACTCAATCATGATGGTTGGATACGCAATGTAACTATGATTGTTTTATGTCACTATTATTACTTTAACTTTAGCACTGACTTGTCCTTTAAATACAGTAAGTGCTACTTGTTGGGGTAGTTTTATTTGACCAGTGCACCTAACAAGAACTCAATCATGGCGGTCATAAAACAAGAAGGATCTGTGTAAACAAATCAAGATTACCTCTAATGGAGACATGTACACATGTATAGTTTATTATGTATAGTGTATGTATAGTTTCATCATATAGATATTCCACTGTTACCTTCTTATCTTACGCATGTTTCATGATAAATGCTTTTATGTGATGTATTCCCATGCTTTTGTTCTTGCCTAAATGTAAGTCGCTCTGGATTAAGAGCGTCTGCTAAATGCCTAAATTGTAAATTGTAAAAATTGCAATGTAACTATGATTGTTTTATGTCACTATTATTACTTTGACTTTAGCACTGACTTGTCCTTTAAATACAGTAAGTGCTACTTGTTGGGGTAGTTTTATTTGACCAGTGCACCTAACAAGAACTCAATCATGGCGGTCATAAAACAAGAAGGATCTGTGTAAACAAATCAAGATTACCTCTAATGGAGACATTGATGATCTTTAAATTCATAAGTGCTTCCCTTTGGGGTTATCTTGGTTCTGTGGTATCATCTCTTACATTTTGTCAATAATGTTACTGTGACATTTTGATGTTAAGAGACACATGTATCTTGTGGTAAAACAAACAAATGAAAGCACCAGTCAACTAATAACATGCAAATGGCTTGCATGTAATCTGGTGGTGAGCAATGTGTGAAGTACCATGAAACTACGACCCAGGACACCCCCTATATAAGGTTTTCTATTTTTGCCATTCATAGCATTCCTACAAGCTGGAGGAGGACACAAGGCATAGATCAGTAGGTAAGAGCCCATTATGGGGGAAACAGTGTTTTAACTTGTGTCACTATTATTACTTTAACTTTAGCACTGACTTGTCTTTTAAATTCAGTAAGTGCTACTTGTTGGGGTAGTTTTAATTGACTGGTGCACATACTCGATTGGTGGAAATAAACACTGATTAACTCATAGCATAGAAGAGTTGACTCATGCACACAAAAATAGCTCCACCTTGATGGAAGCAACAAACTCAGATGTGGTTGAAAGTTGGTGGGCGTAAGCAAACTCAGATTACCTCAAATGGAGGCATTGATGATGTTTAAATTCATAAGTGCATCTCTTTGGGGTTGTCTTGGTTATGTATATTCATCTACCATATTATCCTCTGTCACTATTATTACTTTGACTTTAGCACTGACTTGTCCTTTAAATACAGTAAGTGCTACTTGTTGGGGTAGTTTTATTTGACCAGTGCACCTAACAAGAACTCAATCATGATGGTTGGAAACTCAATTTAACTATGGTTGTTTTATGTCACTATTATTACTTTGACTTTAGCACTGACTTGTCCTTTAAATACAGTAAGTGCTACTTGTTGGGGTAGTTTTATTTGACCAGTGCACCTAACAAGAACTCAATCATGGCGGTCATAAAACAAGAAGGATCTGTGTAAACAAATCAAGATTACCTCTAATGGAGACATTGATGATCTTTAAATTCATAAGTGCTTCCCTTTGGGGTTATCTTGGTTCTGTGGTATCATCTACCATATTATCCTCTGTCACTATTATTACTTTGACTTTAGCACTGACTTGTCCTTTAAATACAGTAAGTGCTACTTGTTGGGGTAGTTTTATTTGACCAGTGCACCTAACAAGAACTCAATCATGATGGTTGGATACGCAATGTAACTATGATTGTTTTATGTCACTATTATTACTTTAACTTTAGCACTGACTTGTCCTTTAAATACAGTAAGTGCTACTTGTTGGGGTAGTTTTATTTGACCAGTGCACCTAACAAGAACTCAATCATGGCGGTCATAAAACAAGAAGGATCTGTGTAAACAAATCAAGATTACCTCTAATGGAGACATTGATGATCTTTAAATTCATAAGTGCTTCCCTTTGGGGTTATCTTGGTTCTGTGGTATCATCTCTTACATTTTGTCAATAATGTTACTGTGACATTTTGATGTTAAGAGACACATGTATCTTGTGGTAAAACAAACAAATGAAAGCACCAGTCAACTAATAACATGCAAATGGCTGGCATGTAATCTGGTGGTGAGCAATGTGTGAAGTACCATGAAACTACGACCCAGGACACCCCCTATATAAGGTTTTCTATTTTTGCCATTCATAGCATTCCTACAAGCTGGAGGAGGACACAAGGCATAGATCAGTAGGTAAGAGCCCATTATGGGGGAAACAGTGTTTTAACTTGTGTCACTATTATTACTTTAACTTTAGCACTGACTTGTCTTTTAAATTCAGTAAGTGCTACTTGTTGGGGTAGTTTTAATTGACTGGTGCACATACTCGATTGGTGGAAATAAACACTGATTAACTCATAGCATAGAAGAGTTGACTCATGCACACAAAAATAGCTCCACCTTGATGGAAGCAACAAACTCAGATGTGGTTGAAAGTTGGTGGGCGTAAGCAAACTCAGATTACCTCAAATGGAGGCATTGATGATGTTTAAATTCATAAGTGCATCTCTTTGGGGTTGTCTTGGTTATGTATATTCATCTACCATATTATCCTCTGTCACTATTATTACTTTGACTTTAGCACTGACTTGTCCTTTAAATACAGTAAGTGCTACTTGTTGGGGTAGTTTTATTTGACCAGTGCACCTAACAAGAACTCAATCATGATGGTTGGAAACTCAATTTAACTATGGTTGTTTTATGTCACTATTATTACTTTGACTTTAGCACTGACTTGTCCTTTAAATACAGTAAGTGCTACTTGTTGGGGTTGTCTTGGTTATGTATATTCATCTACCATATTATCCTCTGTCACTATTATTACTTTGACTTTAGCACTGACTTGTCCTTTAAATACAGTAAGTGCTACTTGTTGGGGTAGTTTTATTTGACCAGTGCACCTAACAAGAACTCAATCATGATGGTTGGAAACTCAATTTAACTATGGTTGTTTTATGTCACTATTATTACTTTGACTTTAGCACTGACTTGTCCTTTAAATACAGTAAGTGCTACTTGTTGGGGTAGTTTTATTTGACCAGTGCACCTAACAAGAACTCAATCATGGCGGTCATAAAACAAGAAGGATCTGTGTAAACAAATCAAGATTACCTCTAATGGAGACATTGATGATCTTTAAATTCATAAGTGCTTCCCTTTGGGGTTATCTTGGTTCTGTGGTATCATCTACCATATTATCCTCTGTCACTATTATTACTTTGACTTTAGCACTGACTTGTCCTTTAAATACAGTAAGTGCTACTTGTTGGGGTAGTTTTATTTGACCAGTGCACCTAACAAGAACTCAATCATGATGGTTGGATACGCAATGTAACTATGATTGTTTTATGTCACTATTATTACTTTGACTTTAGCACTGACTTGTCCTTTAAATACAGTAAGTGCTACTTGTTGGGGTAGTTTTATTTGACCAGTGCACCTAACAAGAACTCAATCATGGCGGTCATAAAACAAGAAGGATCTGTGTAAACAAATCAAGATTTACCTCTAATGGAGACATTGATGATCTTTAAATTCATAAGTGCTTCCCTTTGGGGTTATCTTGGTTCTGTGGTATCATCTCTTACATTTTGTCAATAATGTTACTGTGACATTTTGATGTTAAGAGACACATGTATCTTGTGGTAAAACAAACAAATGAAAGCACCAGTCAACTAATAACATGCAAATGGCTGGCATGTAATCTGGTGGTGAGCAATGTGTGAAGTACCATGAAACTACGACCCAGGACACCCCCTATATAAGGTTTTCTATTTTTGCCATTCATAGCATTCCTACAAGCTGGAGGAGGACACAAGGCATAGATCAGTAGGTAAGAGCCCATTATGGGGGAAACAGTGTTTTAACTTGTGTCACTATTATTACTTTAACTTTAGCACTGACTTGTCTTTTAAATTCAGTAAGTGCTACTTGTTGGGGTAGTTTTAATTGACTGGTGCACATACTCGATTGGTGGAAATAAACACTGATTAACTCATAGCATAGAAGAGTTGACTCATGCACACAAAAATAGCTCCACCTTGATGGAAGCAACAAACTCAGATGTGGTTGAAAGTTGGTGGGCGTAAGCAAACTCAGATTACCTCAAATGGAGGCATTGATGATGTTTAAATTCATAAGTGCATCTCTTTGGGGTTGTCTTGGTTATGTATATTCATCTACCATATTATCCTCTGTCACTATTATTACTTTGACTTTAGCACTGACTTGTCCTTTAAATACAGTAAGTGCTACTTGTTGGGGTAGTTTTATTTGACCAGTGCACCTAACAAGAACTCAATCATGATGGTTGGAAACTCAATTTAACTATGGTTGTTTTATGTCACTATTATTACTTTGACTTTAGCACTGACTTGTCCTTTAAATACAGTAAGTGCTACTTGTTGGGGTTGTCTTGGTTATGTATATTCATCTACCATATTATCCTCTGTCACTATTATTACTTTGACTTTAGCACTGACTTGTCCTTTAAATACAGTAAGTGCTACTTGTTGGGGTAGTTTTATTTGACCAGTGCACCTAACAAGAACTCAATCATGATGGTTGGAAACTCAATTTAACTATGGTTGTTTTATGTCACTATTATTACTTTGACTTTAGCACTGACTTGTCCTTTAAATACAGTAAGTGCTACTTGTTGGGGTAGTTTTATTTGACCAGTGCACCTAACAAGAACTCAATCATGGCGGTCATAAAACAAGAAGGATCTGTGTAAACAAATCAAGATTACCTCTAATGGAGACATTGATGATCTTTAAATTCATAAGTGCTTCCCTTTGGGGTTATCTTGGTTCTGTGGTATCATCTACCATATTATCCTCTGTCACTATTATTACTTTGACTTTAGCACTGACTTGTCCTTTAAATACAGTAAGTGCTACTTGTTGGGGTAGTTTTATTTGACCAGTGCACCTAACAAGAACTCAATCATGATGGTTGGATACGCAATGTAACTATGATTGTTTTATGTCACTATTATTACTTTGACTTTAGCACTGACTTGTCCTTTAAATACAGTAAGTGCTACTTGTTGGGGTAGTTTTATTTGACCAGTGCACCTAACAAGAACTCAATCATGGCGGTCATAAAACAAGAAGGATCTGTGTAAACAAATCAAGATTTACCTCTAATGGAGACATTGATGATCTTTAAATTCATAAGTGCTTCCCTTTGGGGTTATCTTGGTTCTGTGGTATCATCTCTTACATTTTGTCAATAATGTTACTGTGACATTTTGATGTTAAGAGACACATGTATCTTGTGGTAAAACAAACAAATGAAAGCACCAGTCAACTAATAACATGCAAATGGCTTGCATGTAATCTGGTGGTGAGCAATGTGTGAAGTACCATGAAACTACGACCCAGGACACCCCCTATATAAGGTTTTCTATTTTTGCCATTCATAGCATTCCTACAAGCTGGAGGAGGACACAAGGCATAGATCAGTAGGTAAGAGCCCATTATGGGGGAAACAGTGTTTTAACTTGTGTCACTATTATTACTTTAACTTTAGCACTGACTTGTCTTTTAAATTCAGTAAGTGCTACTTGTTGGGGTAGTTTTAATTGACTGGTGCACATACTCGATTGGTGGAAATAAACACTGATTAACTCATAGCATAGAAGAGTTGACTCATGCACACAAAAATAGCTCCACCTTGATGGAAGCAACAAACTCAGATGTGGTTGAAAGTTGGTGGGCGTAAGCAAACTCAGATTACCTCAAATGGAGGCATTGATGATGTTTAAATTCATAAGTGCATCTCTTTGGGGTTGTCTTGGTTATGTATATTCATCTACCATATTATCCTCTGTCACTATTATTACTTTGACTTTAGCACTGACTTGTCCTTTAAATACAGTAAGTGCTACTTGTTGGGGTAGTTTTATTTGACCAGTGCACCTAACAAGAACTCAATCATGATGGTTGGAAACTCAATTTAACTATGGTTGTTTTATGTCACTATTATTACTTTGACTTTAGCACTGACTTGTCCTTTAAATACAGTAAGTGCTACTTGTTGGGGTAGTTTTATTTGACCAGGGCACCTAACAAGAACTCAATCATGGCGGTCATAAAACAAGAAGGATCTGTGTAAACAAATCAAGATTACCTCTAATGGAGACATTGATGATCTTTAAATTCATAAGTGCTTCCCTTTGGGGTTATCTTGGTTCTGTGGTATCATCTACCATATTATCCTCTGTCACTATTATTACTTTGACTTTAGCACTGACTTGTCCTTTAAATACAGTAAGTGCTACTTGTTGGGGTAGTTTTATTTGACCAGTGCACCTAACAAGAACTCAATCATGATGGTTGGATACGCAATGTAACTATGATTGTTTTATGTCACTATTATTACTTTGACTTTAGCACTGACTTATCCTTTAAATACAGTAAGTGCTACTTGTTGGGGTAGTTTTATTTGACCAGTGCACCTAACAAGAACTCAATCATGGCGGTCATAAAACAAGAAGGATCTGTGTAAACAAATCAAGATTACCTCTAATGGAGACATTGATGATCTTTAAATTCATAAGTGCTTCCCTTTGGGGTTATCTTGGTTCTGTGGTATCATCTCTTACATTTTGTCAATAATGTTACTGTGACATTTTGATGTTAAGAGACACATGTATCTTGTGGTAAAACAAACAAATGAAAGCACCAGTCAACTAATAACATGCAAATGGCTGGCATGTAATCTGGTGGTGAGCAATGTGTGAAGTACCATGAAACTACGACCCAGGACACCCCCTATATAAGGTTTTCTATTTTTGCCATTCATAGCATTCCTACAAGCTGGAGGAGGACACAAGGCATAGATCAGTAGGTAAGAGCCCATTATGGGGGAAACAGTGTTTTAACTTGTGTCACTATTATTACTTTAACTTTAGCACTGACTTGTCTTTTAAATTCAGTAAGTGCTACTTGTTGGGGTAGTTTTAATTGACTGGTGCACATACTCGATTGGTGGAAATAAACACTGATTAACTCATAGCATAGAAGAGTTGACTCATGCACACAAAAATAGCTCCACCTTGATGGAAGCAACAAACTCAGATGTGGTTGAAAGTTGGTGGGCGTAAGCAAACTCAGATTACCTCAAATGGAGGCATTGATGATGTTTAAATTCATAAGTGCATCTCTTTGGGGTTGTCTTGGTTATGTATATTCATCTACCATATTATCCTCTGTCACTATTATTACTTTGACTTTAGCACTGACTTGTCCTTTAAATACAGTAAGTGCTACTTGTTGGGGTAGTTTTATTTGACCAGTGCACCTAACAAGAACTCAATCATGATGGTTGGAAACTCAATTTAACTATGGTTGTTTTATGTCACTATTATTACTTTGACTTTAGCACTGACTTGTCCTTTAAATACAGTAAGTGCTACTTGTTGGGGTAGTTTTATTTGACCAGTGCACCTAACAAGAACTCAATCATGGCGGTCATAAAACAAGAAGGATCTGTGTAAACAAATCAAGATTACCTCTAATGGAGACATTGATGATCTTTAAATTCATAAGTGCTTCCCTTTGGGGTTATCTTGGTTCTGTGGTATCATCTCTTACATTTTGTCAATAATGTTACTGTGACATTTTGATGTTAAGAGACACATGCATCTTGTGGTAAAACAAACAAATGAAAGCACCAGTCAACTAATAACATGCAAATGGCTTGCATGTAATCTGGTGGTGAGCAATGTGTGAAGTACCATCTAACTACGACCCAGGACACCCCCTATATAAGGTTTTCTATTTCTGCCATTCATAGCATTCCTACAAGCTGGAGGAGGACACAAGGCATAGATCAGTAGGTAAGAGCCCATTATGGGGGAAACAGTGTTTTAACTTGTGTCACTATTATTACTTTGACTTTAGCACTGACTTGTCCTTTAAATACAGTAAGTGCTACTTGTTGGGGTAGTTTTAATTGACTGGTGCACATACTCGATTGGTGGAAATAAACACTGATTAACTCATAGCATAGAAGAGTTGACTCATGCACACAAAAATAGCTCCACCTTGATGGAAGCAACAAACTCAGATGTGGTTGAAAGTTGGTGGGCGTAAGCAAACTCAGATTACCTCAAATGGAGGCATTGATGATGTTTAAATTCATAAGTGCATCTCTTTGGGGTTGTCTTGGTTCTGTATATTCATCTACCATATTATCCTCTGTCACTATTATTACTTTGACTTTAGCACTGACTTGTCCTTTAAATACAGTAAGTGCTACTTGTTGGGGTAGTTTTATTTGACCAGTGCACCTAACAAGAACTCAATCATGATGGTTGGATACTCAATGTAACTATGATTGTTTTATGTCACTATTATTACTTTGACTTTAGCACTGACTTGTCCTTTAAATACAGTAAGTGCTACTTGTTGGGGTAGTTTTAATTGACCAGTGCACCTAACAAGAACTCAATCATGGCGGTCATAAAACAAGAAGGATCTGTGTAAACAAATCAAGATTACCTCTAATGGAGACATTGATGATCTTTAAATTCATAAGTGCTTCCCTTTGGGGTTATCTTGGTTCTGTGGTATCATCTCTTACATGTTGTCAATAATGTTACTGTGACATTTTGATGTTAAGAGACACATGTATCTTGTGGTAAAACAAACAAATGAAAGCACCAGTCAACTAATAACATGCAAATGGCTTGCATGTAATCTGGTGGTGAGCAATGTGTGAAGTACCATCTAACTACGACCCAGGACACCCCCTATATAAGGTTTTCTATTTCTGCCATTCATAGCATTCCTACAAGCTGGAGGAGGACACAAGGCATAGATCAGTAGGTAAGAGCCCATTATGGGGGAAACAGTGTTTTAACTTGTGTCACTATTATTACTTTGACTTTAGCACTGACTTGTCCTTTAAATACAGTAAGTGCTACTTGTTGGGGTAGTTTTAATTGACTGGTGCACATACTCGATTGGTGGAAATAAACACTGATTAACTCATAGCATAGAAGAGTTGACTCATGCACACAAAAATAGCTCCACCTTGATGGAAGCAACAAACTCAGATGTGGTTGAAAGTTGGTGGGCGTAAGCAAACTCAGATTACCTCAAATGGAGGCATTGATGATGTTTAAATTCATAAGTGCATCTCTTTGGGGTTGTCTTGGTTCTGTATAATTCATCTACCATATTATCCTCTGTCACTATTATTACTTTGACTTTAGCACTGACTTGTCCTTTAAATACAGTAAGTGCTACTTGTTGGGGTAGTTTTATTTGACCAGTGCACCTAACAAGAACTCAATCATGATGGTTGGAAACTCAATTTAACTATGGTTGTTTTATGTCACTATTATTACTTTGACTTTAGCACTGACTTGTCCTTTAAATACAGTAAGTGCTACTTGTTGGGGTAGTTTTATTTGACCAGTGCACCTAACAAGAACTCAATCATGGCGGTCATAAAACAAGAAGGATCTGTGTAAACAAATCAAGATTACCTCTAATGGAGACATTGATGATCTTTAAATTCATAAGTGCTTCCCTTTGGGGTTATCTTGGTTCTGTGGTATCATCTACCATATTATCCTCTGTCACTATTATTACTTTGACTTTAGCACTGACTTGTGCTTTAAATACAGTAAGTGCTACTTGTTGGCGTAGTTTTATTTGACCAGTGCACCTAACAAGAACTCAATCATGATGGTTGGATACGCAATGTAACTATGATTGTTTTATGTCACTATTATTACTTTGACTTTAGCACTGACTTGTCCTTTAAATACAGTAAGTGCTACTTGTTGGGGTAGTTTTATTTGACCAGTGCACCTAACAAGAACTCAATCATGGCGGTCATAAAACAAGAAGGATCTGTGTAAACAAATCAAGATTACCTCTAATGGAGACATTGATGATCTTTAAATTCATAAGTGCTTCCCTTTGGGGTTATCTTGGTTCTGTGGTATCATCTCTTACATTTTGTCAATAATGTTACTGTGACATTTTGATGTTAAGAGACACATGTATCTTGTGGTAAAACAAACAAATGAAAGCACCAGTCAACTAATAACATGCAAATGGCTTGCATGTAATCTGGTGGTGAGCAATGTGTGAAGTACCATGAAACTACGACCCAGGACACCCCCTATATAAGGTTTTCTATTTTTGCCATTCATAGCATTCCTACAAGCTGGAGGAGGACACAAGGCATAGATCAGTAGGTAAGAGCCCATTATGGGGGAAACAGTGTTTTAACTTGTGTCACTATTATTACTTTAACTTTAGCACTGACTTGTCTTTTAAATTCAGTAAGTGCTACTTGTTGGGGTAGTTTTAATTGACTGGTGCACATACTCGATTGGTGGAAATAAACACTGATTAACTCATGGCATAGAAGAGTTGACTCATGCACACAAAAATAGCTCCACCTTGATGGAAGCAACAAACTCAGATGTGGTTGAAAGTTGGTGGGCGTAAGCAAACTCAGATTACCTCAAATGGAGGCATTGATGATGTTTAAATTCATAAGTGCATCTCTTTGGGGTTGTCTTGGTTATGTATATTCATCTACCATATTATCCTCTGTCACTATTATTACTTTGACTTTAGCACTGACTTGTCCTTTAAATACAGTAAGTGCTACTTGTTGGGGTAGTTTTATTTGACCAGTGCACCTAACAAGAACTCAATCATGATGGTTGGAAACTCAATTTAACTATGGTTGTTTTATGTCACTATTATTACTTTGACTTTATCGTCTCGCTTTTTCGTCTCGCTTTTTCGTCTCGCTTTTTCGTCTCGCTTTTTCGTCTCGCTTTATCGTCTCGCTTTATCGTCTCGCTTTATCGTCTCGCTTTTTCGTCTCGCTTTTTCGTCTCGCTTTTTCGTCTCGCTTTTTCGTCTCGCTTTTCCGTCACGCTTTTTCGTCACGCTTTTTCGTCACGCTTTTTCGTCACGCTTTTTCATCACGCTTTTTCAAGTTAACTTTTTCAAGTTAAAAATTGAAATTTGAAAAAAAGTTAACTTTTTCAAAAGTTTTTAGTTTTATTAGAGTTTTTAGTTTTATTCGAGTTGGACCTGTAAATTACAACAAAACAAAAACCAAGGCACTGGTGTGGTACTTCCTGGTTTTCCAGAACGGGGTTCAAGTCCCTGCGGTGCTCTGCTCAATTTGTTGTATTTCCATGGTTTATTTTCTGCTCATTGTGTTGCCTTTTCATAGATAACCCCCAGGTTCCTTACTGTGTTTGTACTCCCTACAGTTATATTACAGGACTTAAAAATCCCAGTTTTTCATCATTTTTGAGGATTTGAAAAAAATTCAAAATTTAAAAAAACATGGGTTATAGCCCATTGTTTTTTTGAAATTTTGAATTTTTTAAAACCTCGTTTTTCATCTTTTTTAAACATGGGCTATAGCCCCTACCGTACGGCATACTATAACACGCAGTTTTTCATCATTTTTGAGGATTTGAAAAAAAATCAAAATTTCAAAAAACATGGGTTATAGCCCATCGTTTTTTATAAATTTTGAAAAAAAATTAAACCTCGTTTTTCATCATTTTTAAACATGGGCTATAGCCCCTACCGTACGGCATACTATAACACGCCGTTTTTCATCATTTTTGAGGATGTGAAAAAAATTCAAAATTTAAAAAAACATGGGTTATAGCCAATCGTTTTTTTTAAATTTTGAAAAAAATTTAAACCTCGTTTTTCATCATTTTTAAACATGGGCTATAGCCCCTACCGTACGGCATACTATAACACGCCGTTTTTCATCATTTTTGAGGATGTGAAAAAATTTAAAAAAACATGGGTTATAGCCAATCGTTTTTTTGAAATTTTGAAAAAAATGTAAACCTCGTTTTTCATCATTTTTAAACATGGGCTATAGCCCCTACCGTACGGCATACTATAACACGCCGTTTTTCATCATTTTTGAGGATTTGAAAAAAATTAAAAATTTAAAAAAACATGGGTTATAGCCCATTGTTTTTTTGAAATTTTGAATTTTTTTAAACCTCGTTTTTCATCATTTTTAAACATGGGCTATAGCCCCTACCGTACGGCATACTATAACACGCAGTTTTTCATCATTTTTGAGGATTTGAAAAAAAATCAAAATTTCAAAAAACATGGGTTATAGCCCATCGTTTTTTTGAAATTTTGAAATTTTTTTAAACCTCGTTTTTCATCATTTTTAAACATGGGCTTTAGCCCCTACCGTACGGCATACTATAACACGCCGTTTTTCATCATTTTTGAGGATTTGAAAAAAAATCAAAATTTCAAAAAACATGGGTTATAGCCCATCGTTTTTTTTTTTTTTTAATTCTTTTTTAAACCTCGTTTTTCATCATTTTTAAACATGGGCTATAGCCCCTACCGTACGGCATACTATAACACGCCGTTTTTCATCATTTTTGAGGATTTGAAAAAAATTCAAAATTAAAAAAACATGGGTTATAGCCAATCGTTTTTTTGAAATTTTGATTTTTTTTTAAACCTCGTTTTTCATCATTTTTAAACATGGGCTATAGCCCCTACCGTACGGCATACTATAACACGCCGTTTTTCATCATTTTTGAGGATTTGAAAAAAAATCAAAATTTCAAAAAACATGGGTTATAGCCCATCGTTTTTTATAAATTTTGAAAAAAATTTAAACCTCGTTTTTCATCATTTTTAAACATGGGCTATAGCCCCTACCGTACGGCATACTATAACACGCCGTTTTTCATCATTTTTGAGGATTTGAAAAAAAATCTAAATTTCAAAAAACATGGGTTATAGCCCATCGTTTTTTTGAAATTTTGAATTTTTTTTAAACCTCGTTTTTCATCATTTTTAAACATGGGCTATAGCCCCTACCGTACGGCATACTATAACACGCCGTTTTTCATCATTTTTGAGGATTTAAAAAAAATCTAAATTTCAAAAAACATGGGTTATAGCCCATCATTTTTTTGAAATTTTGATTTTTTTTTTAAACCTCGTTTTTCATCATTTTTTAACATGGGCTATAGCCCATACCGTACGGCATACTATAACACGCCGTTTTTCATCATTTTTGAGGATTTGAAAAAAAATCTAAATTTCAAAAAACATGGGTTATAGCCCATCATTTTTTTGAAAATTTGATTTTTTTAAACCTCGTTTTTCATCATTTTTGAACATGGGCTATAGCCCATACCGTACAGCATACTATAGCACGCCGTTTTTCATCATTTTTGAGGTTTTGAAAAAAATGAAAAAAAAAAACATGGGTTATAGCCCATCGTTTTTTGAATTTTTGAAAAAAAAAATATCCCTGTTTTTCATCATTTTTGACCATGGGCTATAGCCCATACCGTACGGCATACTATAACACGCCGTTTTTCATCATTTTTGAGGATTTGAAAAAAAATCAAAATTTCAAAAAACATGGGTTATAGCCCATCGTTTTTTTGAAATTTTGAAATTTTTTTAAACCTCGTTTTTCATCATTTTTAAACATGGGCTATAGCCCCTACCGTACGGCATACTATAACACGCCGTTTTTCATCATTTTTGAGGATTTGAAAAAAAATCTAAATTTCAAAAAACATGGGTTATAGCCCATCGTTTTTTTTGAAATTTTGATTTTTTTTTTAAACCTCGTTTTTCATCATTTTTAAACATGGGCTATAGCCCCTACCGTACGGCATACTTTAACACGCCGTTTTTCATCATTTTTGAGGATTTGAAAAAAAAAAAAAATTAAAAAAACATGGGTTATAGCCCATCGTTTTTTTGAAATTTTGAATTTTTTTTTAAACCTCGTTTTTCATCATTTTTAAACATGGGCTATAGCCCCTACCGTTACGGCATACTATAACACGCCGTTTTTCATCATTTTTGAGGATTTGAAAAAAAATCAAATTTTCAAAAAACATGGGTTATAGCCCATCATTTTTTGAAATTTTGTTTTTTTTTTAAACCTCGTTTTTCATCATTTTTTAACATGGGCTATAGCCCATACCGTACGGCATACTATAACACGCCGTTTTTCATCATTTTTGAGGATTTGAAAAAAAAAATCAAAATTTCAAAAAACATGGGTTATAGCCCATCATTTTTTTGAAATTTTGATTTTTTTAAACCTCGTTTTTCATCATTTTTGAACATGGGCTATAGCCCATACCGTACAGCATACTATAGCACGCCGTTTTTCATCATTTTGAGGTTTTGAAAAAAAAAAAAAAAAAAAAAACATGGGTTATAGCCCATCGTTTTTTGAATTTTTGAAAAAAAAAATATCCCTGTTTTTCATCATTTTTGACCATGGGCTATAGCCCATACCGTACGGCATACTATAACACGCCGTTTTTCATCATTTTTGAGGATTTAAAAAAAAATCAAAATTTCAAAAAACATGGGTTATAGCCCATCGTTTTTTTTAAATTAAAAAAAAAATTTAAACCTCGTTTTTCATCATTTTTAACATGGGCTATAGCCCCTACCGTACGGCATACTTTAACACGCCGTTTTTCATCATTTTTGAGGATTTGAAAAAAAATTAAAATTAAAAAAACATGGGTTATAGCCCATCGTTTTTTTGAAATTTTGAATTTTTTTTAAACCTCGTTTTTCATCATTTTTAAACATGGGCTATAGCCCCTACCGTACGGCATACTATAACACGCCGTTTTTCATCATTTTTGAGGATTTGAAAAAAAATTAAAATTAAAAAACATGGGTTATAGCCCATCGTTTTTTTTGAAATTTTGAATTTTTTTTAAACCTCGTTTTTCATCATTTTTAAACATGGGCTATAGCCCCTACCGTACGGCATACTATAACACGCCGTTTTTCATCATTTTTGAGGATTTGAAAAAAATCAAAATTAAAAAAAACATGGGTTATAGCCAATCGTTTTTTTGAAATTTTGAAAAAAATTAAACCTCGTTTTCATCATTTTTAAACATGGGCTATAGCCCCTACCGTACGGCATACTATAACACGCCGTTTTTCATCATTTTTGAGGATGTGAAAAAAATTCAAAATTAAAAAAAACATGGGTTATAGCCAATCGTTTTTTTGAAATTTTGAAAAAAAATTAAACCTCGTTTTTCATCATTTTTAAACATGGGCTATAGCCCCTACCGTACGGCATACTATAACACGCCGTTTTTCATCATTTTTGAGGATTTGAAAAAAAATCTAAATTTCAAAAAACATGGGTTATAGCCCATCGTTTTTTTGAAATTTTGAATTTTTTTAAACCTCGTTTTTCATCATTTTTAAACATGGGCTATAGCCCCTACCGTACGGCATACTATAACACGCCGTTTTTCATCATTTTGAGGATTTAAAAAAAAATCTAAATTTCAAAAAACATGGGTTATAGCCCATCATTTTTTTGAAATTTTGATTTTTTTTAAACCTCGTTTTTCATCATTTTTTAACATGGGCTATAGCCCATACCGTACGGCATACTATAACACGCCGTTTTTCATCATTTTTGAGGATTTGAAAAAAAATCAAAATTTCAAAAAACATGGGTTATAGCCCATCATTTTTTTGAAATTTGATTTTTTTTAAACCTCGTTTTTCATCATTTTTGAACATGGGCTATAGCCCATACCGTACAGCATACTATAGCACGCCGTTTTTCATCATTTTTGAGGTTTTGAAAAAAATGAAAAAAAAAAAAAACATGTGTTATAGCCCATCGTTTTTTGAATTTTTGAAAAAAAAATATCCCTGTTTTTCATCATTTTGACCATGGGCTATAGCCCATACCGTACGGCATACTATAACACGCCGTTTTTCATCATTTTTGAGGATTTGAAAAAAATCAAAATTTCAAAAAACATGGGTTATAGCCCATCGTTTTTTTGAAATTTTGAAAAAATTTTAAACCTCGTTTTTCATCATTTTTAAACATGGGCTATAGCCCCTACCGTACGGCATACTATAACACGCCGTTTTTCATCATTTTTGAGGATTTGAAAAAAAATCTAAATTTCAAAAAACATGGGTTATAGCCCATCGTTTTTTGAAATTTGATTTTTTTTTAAACCTCGTTTTTCATCATTTTTAAACATGGGCTATAGCCCCTACCGTACGGCATACTTTAACACGCCGTTTTTCATCATTTTTGAGGATTTGAAAAAAAAAAAAAATTAAAAAAACATGGGTTATAGCCCATCGTTTTTTTGAAATTTTGATTTTTTTTTTAAACCTCGTTTTTCATCATTTTTAAACATGGGCTATAGCCCCTACCGTACGGCATACTATAACACGCCGTTTTTCATCATTTTTGAGGATGTGAAAAAAATTCAAATTTAAAAAAACATGGGTTATAGCCAATCGTTTTTTTGAAATTTTGAAACATTTTTAAACCTCGTTTTTCATCATTTTTAAACATGGGCTATAGCCCCTACCGTATGGCATACTATAACACGCCGTTTTTCATCATTTTTGAGGATTTGGAAAAAAATCTAAATTTCAAAAAACATGGGTTATAGCCCATCGTTTTTTTGAAATTTTGATTTTTTTTTTAAACCTCGTTTTTCATCATTTTTAAACATGGGCTATAGCCCCTACCGTACGGCATACTATAACACGCCGTTTTTCATCATTTTGAGGATTAAAAAAAAAATCTAAATTTCAAAAAACATGGGTTATAGCCCATCGTTTTTTTGAAATTTTGATTTTTTTAAACCTCGTTTTTCATCATTTTGAACATGGGCTATAGCCCATACCGTACAGCATACTATAGCACGCCGTTTTTCATCATTTTTGAGGTTTTGAAAAAAATGAAAAAGAAAAAAACATGGGTTATAGCCATCGTTTTTTGAATTTTTGAAAAAAAATATCCCTGTTTTTCATCATTTTTGACCATGGGCTATAGCCCCTACCGTACGGCATACTATAACACGCCGTTTTTCATCATTTTTGAGGATTTGAAAAAATGAAAGAAAAAAAAAACATGGGTTATAGCCCATCGTTTTTTGAATTTTTGAAAAAAAAATATCCCTGTTTTTCATCATTTTTGACCATGGGCTATAGCCCATACCGTACGGCATACTATAACACGCCGTTTTTCATCATTTTTGAGGATTTAAAAAAAAATCTAAATTTCAAAAAACATGGGTTATAGCCCATCATTTTTTTGAAATTTTGTTTTTTTTTTAAACCTCGTTTTTCATCATTTTTTAACATGGGCTATAGCCCATACCGTACGGCATACTATAACACGCCGTTTTTCATCATTTTTGAGGATTTAAAAAAAATCTAAATTTCAAAAAACATGTGTTATAGCCCATCGTTTTTGAATTTTTGAAACAAAAAATATCCCTGTTTTTCATCATTTTTGACCATGGGCTATAGCCCATACCGTACGGCATACTATAACACGCCGTTTTTCATCATTTTTGAGGATTTGAAAAAAAATCAAAATTTCAAAAAACATGGGTTATAGCCCATCGTTTTTTTGAAATTTTGAAAAAATTTTAAACCTCGTTTTTTCATCATTTTTAAACATGGGCTATAGCCCCTACCGTACGGCATACTATAACACGCCGTTTTTCATCATTTTTGAGGATTTGAAAAAAAATCTACATTTCAAAAAACATGGGTTATAGCCCATCGTTTTTTTGAAAATTTGATTTTTTTTTAAACCTCGTTTTTCATCATTTTTAAACATGGGCTATAGCCCCTACCGTACGGCATACTTTAACACGCCGTTTTTCATCATTTTTGAGGATTTGAAAAAAAAAAAAAATTAAAAAAACATGGGTTATAGCCCATCGTTTTTTTGAAATTTTGATTTTTTTTTTAAACCTCGTTTTTCATCATTTTTAAACATGGGCTATAGCCCCTACCGTACGGCATACTATAACACGCCGTTTTTCATCATTTTTGAGGATGTGAAAAAAATTCAAAATTTAAAAAAACATGGGTTATAGCCAATCGTTTTTTTGAAATTTTGAAACATTTTTAAACCTCGTTTTTCATCATTTTTAAACATGGGCTATAGCCCCTACCGTATGGCATACTATAACACGCCGTTTTTCATCATTTTTGAGGATTTGGAAAAAAATCTAAATTTCAAAAAACATGGGTTATAGCCCATCGTTTTTTTGAAATTTTGATTTTTTTTTTAAACCTCGTTTTTCATCATTTTTAAACATGGGCTATAGCCCCTACCGTACGGCCATACTATAACACGCCGTTTTTCATCATTTTTGAGGATTAAAAAAAAATCTAAATTTCAAAAAACATGGGTTATAGCCCATCGTTTTTTTGAAATTTTGATTTTTTTTAAACCTCGTTTTTCATCATTTTTGAACATGGGCTATAGCCCATACCGTACAGCATACTATAGCACGCCGTTTTTCATCATTTTTGAGGTTTTGAAAAAAATGAAAAAGAAAAAAACATGGGTTATAGCCCATCGTTTTTTGAATTTTTGAAAAAAAAATATCCCTGTTTTTCATCATTTTTGACCATGGGCTATAGCCCCTACCGTACGGCATACTATAACACGCCGTTTTTCATCATTTTTGAGGATTTGAAAAAAATGAAAGAAAAAAAAAACATGGGTTATAGCCCATCGTTTTTTGAATTTTTGAAAAAAAAATATCCCTGTTTTTCATCATTTTTGACCATGGGCTATAGCCCATACCGTACGGCATACTATAACACGCCGTTTTTCATCATTTTTGAGGATTTAAAAAAAAATCTAAATTTCAAAAAACATGGGTTATAGCCCATCATTTTTTTGAAATTTTGTTTTTTTTTTAAACCTCGTTTTTCATCATTTTTTAACATGGGCTATAGCCCATACCGTACGGCATACTATAACACGCCGTTTTTCATCATTTTTGAGGATTTGAAAAAAAATCAAAATTTCAAAAAACATGGGTTATAGCCCATCATTTTTTTGAAATTTTGATTTTTTTTAAACCTCGTTTTTCATCATTTTTGAACATGGGCTATAGCCCATACCGTACAGCATACTATAGCACGCCGTTTTTCATCATTTTTGAGGTTTTGAAAAAAAAAAAAAAAAAAAAAACATGGGTTATAGCCCATCGTTTTTTGAATTTTTGAAAAAAAAAATATCCCTGTTTTTCATCATTTTTGACCATGGGCTATAGCCCATACCGTACGGCATACTATAACACGCCGTTTTTCATCATTTTTGAGGATTTGAAAAAAAATCTAAATTTCAAAAAACATGGGTTATAGCCCATCGTTTTTTTGAAATTTTGAAAAAAATTTATACCTCGTTTTTCATCATTTTTAAACATGGGCTATAGCCCCTACCGTACGGCATACTATAACACGCCGTTTTTCATCATTTTTGAGGATTTGAAAAAAAATCTAAATTTCAAAAAACATGGGTTATAGCCCATCGTTTTTTTGAAATTTTGAATTTTTTTTTAAACCTCGTTTTTCATCATTTTTAAACATGGGCTATAGCCCCTACCGTACGGCATACTATAACACGCCGTTTTTCATCATTTTTGAGGATGTGAAAAAAATTCAAAATTTAAAAAAACATGGGTTATAGCCAATCGTTTTTTTGAAATTTTGAAACATTTTTAAACCTCGTTTTTCATCATTTTTAAACATGGGCTATAGCCCCTACCGTATGGCATACTATAACACGCCGTTTTTCATCATTTTTGAGGATTTGGAAAAAAATCTAAATTTCAAAAAACATGGGTTATAGCCCATCGTTTTTTTGAAATTTTGATTTTTTTTTTTAAACCTCGTTTTTCATCATTTTTAAACATGGGCTATAGCCCCTACCGTACGGCATACTATAACACGCCGTTTTTCATCATTTTTGAGGATTTAAAAAAAAATCTAAATTTCAAAAAACATGGGTTATAGCCCATCGTTTTTTTGAAATTTTGATTTTTTTTAAACCTCGTTTTTCATCATTTTTGAACATGGGCTATAGCCCATACCGTACAGCATACTATAGCACGCCGTTTTTCATCATTTTTGAGGTTTTGAAAAAAATGAAAAAAAAAAAAACATGGGTTATAGCCCATCGTTTTTTGAATTTTTGAAAAAAAAATATCCCTGTTTTTCATCATTTTTGACCATGGGCTATAGCCCCTACCGTACGGCATACTATAACACGCCGTTTTTCATCATTTTTGAGGATTTGAAAAAAATGAAAGAAAAAAAAAAACATGGGTTATAGCCCATCGTTTTTTGAATTTTTGAAAAAAAAATATCCCTGTTTTTCATCATTTTTGACCATGGGCTATAGCCCATACCGTACGGCATACTATAACACGCCGTTTTTCATCATTTTTGAGGATTTAAAAAAAAATCTAAATTTCAAAAAACATGGGTTATAGCCCATCGTTTTTTGAATTTTTGAAAAACAAAATATCCCTGTTTTTCATCATTTTTGACCATGGGCTATAGCCCATACCGTACGGCATACTATAACACGCCGTTTTTCATCATTTTTGAGGATTTAAAAAAAAATCTAAATTTCAAAAAACATGGGTTATAGCCCATCATTTTTTTGAAATTTTGATTTTTTTTTAAACCTCGTTTTTCATCATTTTTAAACATGGGCTATAGCCCCTACCGTACGGCATACTTTAACACGTCGTTTTTCATCATTTTTGAGGATTTGAAAAAAAATTAAAATTAAAAAAACATGGGTTATAGCCCATCGTTTTTTTGAAATTTTGAATTTTTTTTAAACCTCGTTTTTCATCATTTTTAAACATGGGCTATAGCCCCTACCGTACGGCATACTATAACACGCCGTTTTTCATCATTTTTGAGGATTTGAAAAAAAATCAAAATTTCAAAAAACATGGGTTATAGCCCATCGTTTTTTATAAATTTTGAAAAAAAATTAAACCTCGTTTTTCATCATTTTTAAACATGGGCTATAGCCCCTACCGTACGGCATACTATAACACGCCGTTTTTCATCATTTTTGAGGATGTGAAAAAAATTCAAAATTAAAAAAAACATGGGTTATAGCCCATCGTTTTTTTGAAATTTTGATTTTTTTTAAACCTCGTTTTTCATCATTTTTGAACATGGGCTATAGCCCATACCGTACAGCATACTATAGCACGCCGTTTTTCATCATTTTTGAGGTTTTGAAAAAAATGAAAAAAAAAAAAACATGGGTTATAGCCCATCGTTTTTTTTTTTTTTTGAATTTTTTTTAAACCTCGTTTTTCATCATTTTTAAACATGGGCTATAGCCCATACCGTACGGCATACTATAACACGCCGTTTTTCATCATTTTTGAGGATTTGAAAAAAAATCAAAATTTCAAAAAACATGGGTTATAGCCCATCGTTTTTTTTTTTTTTTAATTCTTTTTTAAACCTCGTTTTTCATCATTTTTAAACATGGGCTATAGCCCCTACCGTACGGCATACTATAACACGCCGTTTTTCATCATTTTTGAGGATTTGAAAAAAATTCAAAATTTCAAAAAACATGGGTTATAGCCCATCGTTTTTTTGAAATTTTGAAAAAAAATTAAACCTCGTTTTTCATCATTTTTAAACATGGGCTATAGCCCCTACCGTACGGCATACTATAACACGCCGTTTTTCATCATTTTTGAGGATTTAAAAAAAAATCTAAATTTCAAAAAACATGGGTTATAGCCCATCGTTTTTTTTTTTTTTTTTTTTTCTTTTTTAAACCTCGTTTTTCATCATTTTTGAACATGGGCTATAGCCCATACCGTACGGCATACTATAGCACGCCGTTTTTCATCATTTTTGAGGATTTGAAAAAAATTCAAAATTTCAAAAAACATGGGTTATAGCCCATCGTTTTTTGAAATTTTGAATTGTTTTCTTAACCTCGTTTTTCATCATTTTTGAAAAATAAATGTAACGATGGGCTATAACCCAACTTTTTGAAATTTAGATTTTTTTTTCAATTCCTCAAAAACGATGAAAAACGGCGTGCTATAGTATGCCATACGATATGGGCTATAGCCCATGGTCAAAAATGATGAAAAACGAGGATAATTCTTTTTTTTCAAAAATTCAAAAAACGATGGGCTATAACCCAACTTTTTGAAATTTTGAATTTTTTTCAATTCCTCAAAAACGATGAGAAACGGCGTGCTATAGTATGCCATACGATATGGGCTATAGCCCATGGTCAAAAATGATGAAAAACGAGGATAAAAACATTTTTCAAAAATTCAAAAAACGATGGGCTATAACCCAACTTTTTGAAATTTTGAATTTTTTTCAATTCCTCAAAAACGATGAAAAACGGCGTGCTATAGTATGCCATACGATATGGGCTATTGCCCATGGTCAAAAATGATGAAAAACGAGGATAATTCTTTTTTTCAAAAATTCAAAAAACGATGGGCTATAACCCAACTTTTTGAAATTTACAATTTTTTTTCAATTCCTCAAAAACGATGAAAAACGGCGTGCTATAGTATGCCATACGATATGGGCTATAGCCCATGGTCAAAAATGATGAAAAACGAGGATAAAAAAAAAATCAAAAATTCAAAAAACGATGGGCTATAACCCAACTTTTTGAAATTTTGATTTTTTTTCAAATCCTCAAAAACGATGAAAAACGGCGTGCTATAGTATGCCATACGATATGGGCTATAGCCCATGGTCAAAAATGATGAAAAACGAGGATAATTCTTTTTTTCAAAAATTCAAAAAACGATGGGCTATAACCCAACTTTTTGAAATTTACAATTTTTTTTCAATTCCTCAAAAACGATGAAAAACGGCGTGCTATAGTATGCCATACGATATGGGCTATAGCCCATGGTCAAAAATGATGAAAAACGAGGATAATTCTTTTTTTCAAAAATTCAAAAAACGATGGTTTATAACCCAACTTTTTGAAATTTTGAATTTTTTTTAAATTCCTCAAAAACGATGAAAAACGGCGTGCTATAATATGCCATACGATATGGGCTATAGCCCATGGTCAAAAATGATGAAAAACAAGGATAATGTTTTTTTTCAAAAATTCAAAAAACGATGGGCTATAACCCAACTTTTTGAATTTTTGATTTTTTTTCAATTCCTCAAAAATGATGAAAAACGGCGTGCTATAGTATGCCATATGATATGGGCTATAGCCCATGGACAAAAATTATGAAAAACGAGGATAATTTTTTTTTTCAAAAATTCAAAAAACGATGGGCTATAACCCAACTTTTTGAAATTTTGAATTTTTTTCAATTCCTCAAAAACGATGAAAAACGGCGTGCTATAGTATGCCATACGATATGGGCTATAGCCCATGGTCAAAAATGATGAAAAACGAGGATAATTTTTTTTTTCAAAAATTCAAAAAACGATGGGCTATAACCCAACTTTTTGACATTTTGATTTTTTTTCAAATCCTCAAAAATGATGAAAAACGGCGTGCTATTGTATGCCATATGATATGGGCTATAGCCCATGGTCAAAAATGATGAAAAACGAGGATAAAAAAAAAATAAAAAATTCAAAAAACGATGGGCTATAACCCAACTTTTTGAATTTTTGATTTTTTTTTCAATTCCTCAAAAATGATGAAAAACGGCGTGCTATAGTATGCCATATGATATGGGCTATAGCCCATATCATATGGCATACTATAGCACGCCGTTTTTCTGAAATTTTGAAAAAAAATTAAACCTCGTTTTTCATCATTTTTAAACATGGGCTATAGCCCCTACCGTACGGCATACTATAACACGCCGTTTTTCATCATTTTTGAGGATTTGAAAAAAAATCTAAATTTCAAAAAACATGGGTTATAGCCCATCGTTTTTTTGAAATTTTGAATTTTTTTTAAACCTCGTTTTTCATCATTTTTAAACATGGGCTATAGCCCCTACCGTACGGCATACTATAACACGCCGTTTTTCATCATTTTTGAGGATTTAAAAAAAAATCTAAATTTCAAAAAACATGGGTTATAGCCCATCGTTTTTTTTAAATTTTGAATTTTTTTTAAACCTCGTTTTTCATCATTTTTAAACATGGGCTATAGCCCCTACCGTACGGCATACTATAACACGCCGTTTTTCATCATTTTTGAGGATGTGAAAAAAATTCAAAATTTAAAAAAACATGGGTTATAGCCAATCGTTTTTTTGAAATTTTGAAACATTTTTAAACCTCGTTTTTCATCATTTTTAAACATGGGCTATAGCCCCTACCGTATGGCATACTATAACACGCCGTTTTTCATCATTTTTGAGGATTTGGAAAAAAATCTAAATTTCAAAAAACATGGGTTATAGCCCATCGTTTTTTTGAAATTTTGATTTTTTTTTTAAACCTCGTTTTTCATCATTTTTAAACATGGGCTATAGCCCCTACCGTACGGCATACTATAACACGCCGTTTTTCATCATTTTTGAGGATTTAAAAAAAAATCTAAATTTCAAAAAACATGGGTTATAGCCCATCGTTTTTTTGAAATTTTGATTTTTTTTAAACCTCGTTTTTCATCATTTTTGAACATGGGCTATAGCCCATACCGTACAGCATACTATAGCACGCCGTTTTTCATCATTTTTGAGGTTTTGAAAAAAATGAAAAAAAAAAAAACATGGGTTATAGCCCATCGTTTTTTGAATTTTTGAAAAAAAGAATATCCCTGTTTTTCATCATTTTTGACCATGGGCTAAAGCCCCTACCGTACGGCATACTATAACACGCCGTTTTTCATCATTTTTGAGGATTTGAAAAAAATGAAAGAAAAAAAAAAACATGGGTTATAGCCCATCGTTTTTTTTTAATTTTGAATTTTTTTTAAACCTCGTTTTTCATCATTTTTAAACATGGGCTATAGCCCATACCGTACGGCATACTATAACACGCCGTTTTTCATCATTTTTGAGGATTTGAAAAAAAATCAAAATTTCAAAAAACATGGGTTATAGCCCATCGTTTTTTTTTTTTTTTAATTCTTTTTTAAACCTCGTTTTTCATCATTTTTAAACATGGGCTATAGCCCCTACCGTACGGCATACTATAACACGCCGTTTTTCATCATTTTTGAGGATTTGAAAAAAATTCAAAATTTCAAAAAACATGGGTTATAGCCCATCGTTTTTTTGAAATTTTGAAAAAAAATTAAACCTCGTTTTTCATCATTTTTAAACATGGGCTATAGCCCCTACCGTACGGCATACTATAACACGCCGTTTTTCATCATTTTTGAGGATTTAAAAAAAAATCTAAATTTCAAAAAACATGGGTTATAGCCCATCGTTTTTTTTTTTTTTTTCTTTTCTTTTTTAAACCTCGTTTTTCATCATTTTTGAACATGGGCTATAGCCCATACCGTACGGCATACTATAGCACGCCGTTTTTCATCATTTTTGAGGATTTGAAAAAAATTCAAAATTTCAAAAAACATGGGTTATAGCCCATCGTTTTTTGAAATTTTGAATTGTTTTCTTAACCTCGTTTTTCATCATTTTTGAAAAATAAATGTAACGATGGGCTATAACCCAACTTTTTGAAATTTAGATTTTTTTTTCAATTCCTCAAAAACGATGAAAAACGGCGTGCTATAGTATGCCATACGATATGGGCTATAGCCCATGGTCAAAAATGATGAAAAACGAGGATAATTCGTTTTTTTTCAAAAATTCAAAAAACGATGGGCTATAACCCAACTTTTTGAAATTTTGAATTTTTTTCAATTCCTCAAAAACGATGAGAAACGGCGTGCTATAGTATGCCATACGATATGGGCTATAGCCCATGGTCAAAAATGATGAAAAACGAGGATAAAAACATTTTTCAAAAATTCAAAAAACGATGGGCTATAACCCAACTTTTTGAAATTTTGAATTTTTTTCAATTCCTCAAAAACGATGAAAAACGGCGTGCTATAGTATGCCATACGATATGGGCTATTGCCCATGGTCAAAAATGATGAAAAACGAGGATAATTCTTTTTTTCAAAAATTCAAAAAACGATGGGCTATAACCCAACTTTTTGAAATTTACAATTTTTTTTCAATTCCTCAAAAACGATGAAAAACGGCGTGCTATAGTATGCCATACGATATGGGCTATAGCCCATGGTCAAAAATGATGAAAAACGAGGATAAAAAAAAAATCAAAAATTCAAAAAACGATGGGCTATAACCCAACTTTTTGAAATTTTGATTTTTTTTCAAATCCTCAAAAACGATGAAAAACGGCGTGCTATAGTATGCCATACGATATGGGCTATAGCCCATGGTCAAAAATGATGAAAAACGAGGATAATTCTTTTTTTCAAAAATTCAAAAAACGATGGGCTATAACCCAACTTTTTGAAATTTACAATTTTTTTTCAATTCCTCAAAAACGATGAAAAACGGCGTGCTATAGTATGCCATACGATATGGGCTATAGCCCATGGTCAAAAATGATGAAAAACGAGGATAATTCTTTTTTTCAAAAATTCAAAAAACGATGGTTTATAACCCAACTTTTTGAAATTTTGAATTTTTTTTAAATTCCTCAAAAACGATGAAAAACGGCGTGCTATAATATGCCATACGATATGGGCTATAGCCCATGGTCAAAAATGATGAAAAACGAGGATAATTTTTTTTTTCAAAAATTCAAAAAACGATGGGCTATAACCCAACTTTTTGACATTTTGATTTTTTTTCAAATCCTCAAAAATGATGAAAAACGGCGTGCTATTGTATGCCATATGATATGGGCTATAGCCCATGGTCAAAAATTATGAAAAACGAGGATAAAAAAAAATTAAAAAATTCAAAAAACGATGGGCTATAACCCAACTTTTTGAATTTTTGATTTTTTTTTCAATTCCTCAAAAATGATGAAAAACGGCGTGCTATAGTATGCCATATGATATGGGCTATAGCCCATGGACAAAAATGATGAAAAACGAGGATAATTTTTTTTTTCAAAAATTCAAAAAACGATGGGCTATAACCCAACTTTTTGAAATTTTGAATTTTTTTCAATTCCTCAAAAACGATGAAAAACGGCGTGCTATAGTATGCCATACGATATGGGCTATAGCCCATGGTCAAAAATGATGAAAAACGAGGATAATTCTTTTTTTCAAAAATTCAAAAAACGATGGGCTATAACCCAACTTTTTGAAATTTACAATTTTTTTTCAATTCCTCAAAAACGATGAAAAACGGCGTGCTATAGTATGCCATACGATATGGGCTATAGCCCATGGTCAAAAATGATGAAAAACGAGGATAAAAAAAAAATCAAAAATTCAAAAAACGATGGGCTATAACCCAACTTTTTGAAATTTTGATTTTTTTTCAAATCCTCAAAAACGATGAAAAACGGCGTGCTATAGTATGCCATACGATATGGGCTATAGCCCATGGTCAAAAATGATGAAAAACGAGGATAATTCTTTTTTTCAAAAATTCAAAAAACGATGGGCTATAACCCAACTTTTTGAAATTTACAATTTTTTTTCAATTCCTCAAAAACGATGAAAAACGACGTGCTATAGTATGCCATACGATATGGGCTATAGCCCATGGTCAAAAATGATGAAAAACGAGGATAATTTTTTTTTTCAAAAATTCAAAAAACGATGGGCTATAACCCAACTTTTTGAAATTTTGATTTTTTTTCAAATCCTCAAAAATGATGAAAAACGGCGTGCTATAGTATGCCATATGATATGGGCTATAGCCCATGGTCAAAAATGATGAAAAACGAGGATAAAAAAAAATCAAAAATTCAAAAAACGATGGGCTATAACCCAACTTTTTGAAATTTTGAATTTTTTTCAATTCCTCAAAAACGATGAAAAACGGCGTGCTATAGTATGCCATACGATATGGGCTATAGCCCATGGTCAAAAATGATGAAAAACGAGGTTAATGTTTTTTTTCAAAAATTCAAAAAACGATGGGCTATAACCCAACTTTTTGAAATTTTGATTTTTTTTCAAATCCTCAAAAATGATGAAAAACGGCGTGCTATAGTATGCCATATGATATGGGCTATAGCCCATGGTCAAAAATGATGAAAAACGAGGATAAAAAAAAAATCAAAAATTCAAAAAACGATGGGCTATAACCCAACTTTTTGAATTTTTGATTTTTTTTCAATTCCTCAAAAACGATGAAAAACGGCGTGCTATAGTATGCCATACGATATGGGCTATAGCCCATGGTCAAAAATGATGAAAAACGAGGATAATTTATTTTTTCAAAAATTCAAAAAACGATGGGCTATAACCCAACTTTTTGAAATTTTGAAATTTTTTCAATTCCTCAAAAACGATGCAAAACGGCGTGCTATAGTATGCCATACGATATGGGCTATAGCCCATGGTCAAAAATGATGAAAAACGAGGATAATTTTTTTTTTCAAAAATTCAAAAAACGATGGGCTATAACCCAACTTTTTGACATTTTGATTTTTTTTCAAATCCTCAAAAATGATGAAAAACGGCATGCTATAGTATGCCATATGATATGGGCTATAGCCCATGGTCAAAAATGATGAAAAACGAGGATAAAAAAAAAATCAAAAATTCAAAAAACGATGGGCTATAACCCAACTTTTTGAATTTTTGATTTTTTTTTCAATTCCTCAAAAATGATGAAAAACGGCGTGCTATAGTATGCCATATGATATGGGCTATAGCCCATGGACAAAAATGATGAAAAACGAGGATAATTTTTTTTTTCAAAAATTCAAAAAACGATGGGCTATAACCCAACTTTTTGAAATTTTGAATTTTTTTCAATTCCTCAAAAACGATGAAAAACGGCGTGCTATAGTATGCCATACGATATGGGCTATAGCCCATGGTCAAAAATGATGAAAAACGAGGATAATTCTTTTTTTCAAAAATTCAAAAAACGATGGGCTATAACCCAACTTTTTGAAATTTACAATTTTTTTTCAATTCCTCAAAAACGATGAAAAACGGCGTGCTATAGTATGCCATACGATATGGGCTATAGCCCATGGTCAAAAATGATGAAAAACGAGGATAAAGAAAAAATCAAAAATTCAAAAAACGATGGGCTATAACCCAACTTTTTGAAATTTTGATTTTTTTTCAAATCCTCAAAAACGATGAAAAACGGCGTGCTATAGTATGCCATACGATATGGGCTATAGCCCATGGTCAAAAATGATGAAAAACGAGGATAATTCTTTTTTTCAAAAATTCAAAAAACGATGGGCTATAACCCAACTTTTTGAAATTTACAATTTTTTTTCAATTCCTCAAAAACGATGAAAAACGGCGTGCTATAGTATGCCATACGATATGGGCTATAGCCCATGGTCAAAAATGATGAAAAACGAGGATAATTTTTTTTTTCAAAAATTCAAAAAACGATGGGCTATAACCCAACTTTTTGAAATTTTGATTTTTTTTCAAATCCTCAAAAATGATGAAAAACGGCGTGCTATAGTATGCCATATGATATGGGCTATAGCCCATGGTCAAAAATGATGAAAAACGAGGATAAAAAAAAATTCAAAAATTCAAAAAACGATGGGCTATAACCCAACATTTTGAATTTTTGATTTTTTTTCAATTCCTCAAAAATGATGAAAAACGGCGTGCTATAGTATGCCATATGATATGGGCTATAGCCCATGGACAAAAATGATGAAAAACGAGGATAATTTTTTTTTTCAAAAATTCAAAAAACGATGGGCTATAACCCAACTTTTTGAAATTTTGAATTTTTTTCAATTCCTCAAAAACGATGAAAAACGGCGTGCTATAGTATGCCATACGATATGGGCTATAGCCCATGGTCAAAAATGATGAAAAACGAGGATAATTTTTTTTTTCAAAAATTCAAAAAACGATGGGCTATAACCCAACTTTTTGAAATTTTGATTTTTTTTCAAATCCTCAAAAATGATGAAAAACGGCGTGCTATAGTATGCCATATGATATGGGCTATAGCCCATGGTCAAAAATGATGAAAAACGAGGATAAAAAAAAATTCAAAAATTCAAAAAACGATGGGCTATAACCCAACATTTTGAATTTTTGATTTTTTTTCAATTCCTCAAAAATGATGAAAAACGGCGTGCTATAGTATGCCATATGATATGGGCTATAGCCCATGGACAAAAATGATGAAAAACGAGGATAATTTTTTTTTTCAAAAATTCAAAAAACGATGGGCTATAACCCAACTTTTTGAAATTTTGAATTTTTTTCAATTCCTCAAAAACGATGAAAAACGGCGTGCTATAGTATGCCATACGATATGGGCTATAGCCCATGGTCAAAAATGATGAAAAACGAGGATAATTTTTTTTTTCAAAAATTCAAAAAACGATGGGCTATAACCCAACTTTTTGAAATTTTGATTTTTTTTCAAATCCTCAAAAATGATGAAAAACGGCGTGCTATAGTATGCCATATGATATGGGCTATAGCCCATGGTCAAAAATGATGAAAAACGAGGATAAAAAAAAATCAAAAATTCAAAAAACGATGGGCTATAACCCAACTTTTTGAAATTTTGAATTTTTTTCAATTCCTCAAAAACGATGAAAAACGGCGTGCTATAGTATGCCATACGATATGGGCTATAGCCCATGGTCAAAAATGATGAAAAACGAGGATAATGTTTTTTTTCAAAAATTCAAAAAACGATGGGCTATAACCCAACTTTTTGAAATTTTGATTTTTTTTTCAAATCCTCAAAAATGATGAAAAACGGCGTGCTATAGTATGCCATATGATATGGGCTATAGCCCATGGTAAAAAATGATGAAAAACGAGGATAAAAAAAAAATCAAAAATTCAAAAAACGATGGGCTATAACCCAACTTTTTGAAATTTTGATTTTTTTTCAATTCCTCAAAAACGATGAAAAACGGCGTGCTATAGTATGCCATACGATATGGGCTATAGCCCATGGTCAAAAATGATGAAAAACGAGGATAATTTATTTTTTCAAAAATTCAAAAAACGATGGGCTATAACCCAACTTTTTGAAATTTACATTTTTTTTTTAATTCCTCAAAAACGATGAAAAACGGCGTGCTATAGTATGCCATACGATATGGGCTATAGCCCATGGTCAAAAATGATGAAAAACGAGGATAATGTTTTTTTTCAAAAATTCAAAAAACGATGGGCTATAACCCAACTTTTTGAAATTTTGAATTTTTTTCAAATCCTCAAAAATGATGAAAAACGGCGTGCTATAGTATGCCATATGATATGGGCTATAGCCCATGGTCAAAAATGATGAAAAACGAGGATAAAAATAAATTCAAAAATTCAAAAAACGATGGGTTATAACCCAACTTTTTGAAATTTTGATTTTTTTTCAATTCCTCAAAAACGATGAAAAACGGCGTGCTATAGTATGCCATACGATATGGGCTATAGCCCATGGTCAAAAATGATGAAAAACGAGGATAATTCATTTTTTTCAAAAATTCAAAAAACGATGGGCTATAACCCAACTTTTTGAAATTTTGAATTTTTTTCAAATCCTCAAAAATGATGAAAAACGGCGTGCTATAGTATGCCATATGATATGGGCTATAGCCCATGGTCAAAAATGATGAAAAACGAGGATAAAAAAAAATATCAAAAATTCAAAAAACGATGGGCTATAACCCAACTTTTTGAATTTTTTAATTTTTTTCAATTCCTCAAAAACGATGAAAAACGGCGTGCTATAGTATGCCATACGATATGGGCTATAGCCCATGGTCAAAAATGATGAAAAACGAGGATAATGTTTTTTTTCAAAAATTCAAAAAACGATGGGCTATAACCCAACTTTTTGAAAATTAGATTTTTTTTCAATTCCTCAAAAACGATGAAAAACGGCGTGCTATAGTATGCCATACGATATGGGCTATAGCCCATGGTCAAAAATGATGAAAAACGAGGATATTTTTTTTTTCAAAAATTGAAAAAAACGATGGGTTATAACCCAACTTTTTGAAATTTTGAATTTTTTTCAATTCCTCAAAAACGATGAATAACGGCGTGCTATAGTATGCAATACGATATGGGCTATAGCCCATGGTCAAAAATGATGAAAAACGAGGATAATGTTTTTTTTCAAAAATTCAAAAAACGATGGGCTATAACCCAACTTTTTGAAATTTTGAATTTTTTTCAAATCCTCAAAAATGATGAAAAACGGCGTGCTATAGTATGCCATATGATATGGGCTATAGCCCATGGTCAAAAATGATGAAAAACGAGGATAAAAAAAAATCAAAAATTCAAAAAACGATGGGCTATAACCCAACTTTTTGAAATTTAGATTTTTTTTCAATTCCTCAAAAACGATGAAAAACGGCGTGCTATAGTATGCCATACGATATGGGCTATAGCCCATGGTCAAAAATGATGAAAAACGAGGATAAAAAAAAATATCAAAAATTCAAAAAACGATGGGCTATAACCCAACTTTTTGAATTTTTGAATTTTTTTCAATTCCTCAAAAACGATGAAAAACGGCGTGCTATAGTATGCCATACGATATGGGCTATAGCCCATGGTCAAAAATGATGAAAAACGAGGATAATTTATTTTTTCAAAAATTCAAAAAACGATGGGCTATAACCCAACTTTTTGAAATTTACAATTTTTTTCAATTCCTCAAAAACGATGAAAAACGGCGTGCTATAGTATGCCATACGATATGGGCTATAGCCCATGGTCAAAAATGATGAAAAACGAGGCTAATGTTTTTTTTCAAAAATTCAAAAAACGATGGGCTATAACCCAACTTTTTGAAATTTTGATTTTTTTTCAATTCCTCAAAAACGATGAAAAACGGCGTGCTATAGTATGCCATACGATATGGGCTATAGCCCATGGTCAAAAATGATGAAAAACGAGGATAAAAAAAAAATCAAAAATTCAAAAAACGATGGGCTATAACCCAACTTTTTGAAATTTTGATTTTTTTTCAATTCCTCAAAAACGATGAAAAACGGCGTGCTATAGTATGCCATACGATATGGGCTATAGCCCATGGTCAAAAATGATGAAAAACGAGGATAATTTATTTTTTCAAAAATTCAAAAAACGATGGGCTATAACCCAACTTTTTGAAATTTACAATTTTTTTCAATTCCTCAAAAACGATGAAAAACGGCGTGCTATAGTATGCCATACGATATGGGCTATAGCCCATGGTCAAAAATGATGAAAAACGAGGATAATGTTTTTTTTCAAAAATTCAAAAAACGATGGGCTATAACCCAACTTTTTGAAATTTTGATTTTTTTTCAATTCCTCAAAAACGATGAAAAACGGCGTGCTATAGTATGCCATACGATATGGGCTATAGCCCATGGTCAAAAATGATGAAAAACGAGGATAAAAAAAAAATCAAAAATTCAAAAAACGATGGGCTATAACCCAACTTTTTGAAATTTTGATTTTTTTTCAATTCCTCAAAAACGATGAAAAACGGCGTGCTATAGTATGCCATACGATATGGGCTATAGCCCATGGTCAAAAATGATGAAAAACGAGGATAATTTATTTTTTCAAAAATTCAAAAAACGATGGGCTATAACCCAACTTTTTGAAATTTAATTTTTTTTTCAATTCCTCAAAAACGATGAAAAACGGCGTGCTATAGTATGCCATACGATATGGGCTATAGCCCATGGTCAAAAATGATGAAAAACGAGGATAATGTTTTTTTTCAAAAATTCAAAAAACGATGGGCTATAACCCAACTTTTTGAAATTTTGATTTTTTTTCAAATCCTCAAAAATGATGAAAAACGGCGTGCTATAGTATGCCATATGATATGGGCTATAGCCCATGGTCAAAAATGATGAAAAACGAGGATAAAAAAAAAATCAAAAATTCAAAAAACGATGGGCTATAACCCAACTTTTTGAAATTTTGATTTTTTTTCAATTCCTCAAAAACGATGAAAAACGGCGTGCTATAGTATGCCATACGATATGGGCTATAGCCCATGGTCAAAAATGATGAAAAACGAGGATAATTTATTTTTTCAAAAATTCAAAAAACGATGGGCTATAACCCAACTTTTTGAAATTTACAATTTTTTTCAATTCCTCAAAAACGATGAAAAACGGCGTGCTATAGTATGCCATACGATATGGGCTATAGCCCATGGTCAAAAATGATGAAAAACGAGGATAATGTTTTTTTTCAAAAATTCAAAAAACGATGGGCTATAACCCAACTTTTTGAAATTTTGATTTTTTTTCAATTCCTCAAAAACGATGAAAAACGGCGTGCTATAGTATGCCATACGATATGGGCTATAGCCCATGGTCAAAAATGATGAAAAACGAGGATAATGTTTTTTTTCAAAAATTCAAAAAACGATGGGTTATAACCCAACTTTTTGAAATTTTGATTTTTTTTCAATTCCTCAAAAACGATGAAAAACGGCGTGCTATAGTATGCCATACGATATGGGCTATAGCCCATGGTCAAAAATGATGAAAAACGAGGATAATGTTTTTTTTCAAAAATTCAAAAAACGATGGGCTATAACCCAACTTTTTGAAATTTTGAATTTTTTTCAAATCCTCAAAAATGATGAAAAACGGCGTGCTATAGTATGCCATATGATATGGGCTATAGCCCATGGTCAAAAATGATGAAAAACGAGGATAAAAAAAAATATCAAAAATTCAAAAAACGATGGGCTATAACCCAACTTTTTGAATTTTTGAATTTTTTTCAATTCCTCAAAAACGATGAAAAACGGCGTGCTATAGTATGCCATACGATATGGGCTATAGCCCATGGTCAAAAATGATGAAAAACGAGGATAAAAAAAAAATCAAAAATTAAAAAAACGATGGGCTATAACCCAACTTTTTGAAATTTAGATTTTTTTTTCAATTCCTCAAAAACGATGAAAAACGGCGTGCTATAGTATGCCATACGATATGGGCTATAGCCCATGGTCAAAAATGATGACAAACGAGGATATTTTTTTTTTTTTTTTAAATCAAAAAACGATGGGTTATAACCCAACTTTTTGAAATTTTGAATTTTTTTCAATTCCTCAAAAACGATGAATAACGGCGTGCTATAGTATGCAATACGATATGGGCTATAGCCCATGGTCAAAAATGATGAAAAACGAGGATAATGTTTTTTTTCAAAAATTCAAAAAACGATGGGCTATAACCCAACTTTTTGAAATTTTGAATTTTTTTCAAATCCTCAAAAATGATGAAAAACGGCGTGCTATAGTATGCCATATGATATGGGCTATAGCCCATGGTCAAAAATGATGAAAAACGAGGATAAAAAAAAAATCAAAAATTCAAAAAACGATGGGCTATAACCCAGCTTTTTGAAATTTTGATTTTTTTTCAATTCCTCAAAAACGATGAAAAACGGCGTGCTATAGTATGCCATACGATATGGGCTATAGCCCATGGTCAAAAATGATGAAAAACGAGGATAATGTTTTTTTTCAAAAATTCAAAAAACGATGGGCTATAACCCAACTTTTTGAAATTTTGAATTTTTTTCAAATCCTCAAAAATGATGAAAAACGGCGTGCTATAGTATGCCATATGATATGGGCTATAGCCCATGGTCAAAAATGATGAAAAACGAGGATAAAAAAAAATATCAAAAATTCAAAAAACGATGGGCTATAACCCAACTTTTTGAATTTTTGAATTTTTTTCAATTCCTCAAAAACGATGAAAAACGGCGTGCTATAGTATGCCATACGATATGGGCTATAGCCCATGGTCAAAAATGATGAAAAACGAGGATAAAAAAAAAATCAAAAATTAAAAAAACGATGGGCTATAACCCAACTTTTTGAAATTTAGATTTTTTTTTCAATTCCTCAAAAACTATGAAAAACGGCGTGCTATAGTATGCCATACGATATGGGCTATAGCCCATGGTCAAAAATGATGACAAACGAGGATATTTTTTTTTTTTTTAATTCAAAAAACGATGGGCTATAACCCAACTTTTTGAATTTTTGAATTTTTTTCAATTCCTCAAAAACGATGAAAAACGGCGTGCTATAGTATGCCATACGATATGGGCTATAGCCCATGGTCAAAAATGATGAAAAACGAGGATAAAAAAAAAATCAAAAATTAAAAAAACGATGGGCTATAACCCAACTTTTTGAAATTTAGATTTTTTTTTCAATTCCTCAAAAACTATGAAAAACGGCGTGCTATAGTATGCCATACGATATGGGCTATAGCCCATGGTCAAAAATGATGACAAACGAGGATTTTTTTTTTTTTTTTAATTCAAAAAACGATGGGTTATAACCCAACTTTTTGAAATTTTGAATTTTTTTCAATTCCTCAAAAACGATGAATAACGGCGTGCTATAGTATGCAATACGATATGGGCTATAGCCCATGGTCAAAAATGATGAAAAACGAGGATAATGTTTTTTTTCAAAAATTCAAAAAACGATGGGCTATAACCCAACTTTTTGAAATTTTGAATTTTTTTCAAATCCTCAAAAATGATGAAAAACGGCGTGCTATAGTATGCCATATGATATGGGCTATAGCCCATGGTCAAAAATGATGAAAAACGAGGATAAAAAAAAATATCAAAAATTCAAAAAACGATGGGCTATAACCCAACTTTTTGAATTTTTGAATTTTTTTCAATTCCTCAAAAACGATGAAAAACGGCGTGCTATAGTATGCCATACGATATGGGCTATAGCCCATGGTCAAAAATGATGAAAAACGAGGATAATGTTTTTTTTCAAAAATTCAAAAAACGATGGGCTATAACCCAACTTTTTGAAATTTTGAATTTTTTTCAAATCCTCAAAAATGATGAAAAACGGCGTGCTATAGTATGCCATATGATATGGGCTATAGCCCATGGTCAAAAATGATGAAAAACGAGGATAAAAAAAAAATCAAAAATTCAAAAAACGATGGGCTATAACCCAACTTTTTGAAATTTTGATTTTTTTTCAATTCCTCAAAAACGATGAAAAACGGCGTGCTATAGTATGCCATACGATATGGGCTATAGCCCATGGTCAAAAATGATGAAAAACGAGGATAATGTTTTTTTTCAAAAATTCAAAAAACGATGGGCTATAACCCAACTTTTTGAAATTTTGATTTTTTTTCAAATCCTCAAAAATGATGAAAAACGGCGTGCTATAGTATGCCATATGATATGGGCTATAGCCCATGGTCAAAAATGATGAAAAACGAGGATAAAAAAAAAATCAAAAATTCAAAAAACGATGGGTTATAACCCAACTTTTTGAAATTTTGATTTTTTTTCAATTCCTCAAAAACGATGAAAAACGGCGTGCTATAGTATGCCATACGATATGGGCTATAGCCCATGGTCAAAAATGATGAAAAACGAGGATAATGTTTTTTTTCAAAAATTCAAAAAACGATGGGCTATAACCCAACTTTTTGAATTTTTGACATTTTTTTCAAATCCTCAAAAATGATGAAAAACGGCGTGCTATAGTATGCCATATGATATGGGCTATAGCCCATGGTCAAAAATGATGAAAAACGAGGATAAAAAAAAATATCAAAAATTCAAAAAACGATGGGCTATAACCCAACTTTTTGAATTTTTGAATTTTTTTCAATTCCTCAAAAACGATGAAAAACGGCGTGCTATAGTATGCCATACGATATGGGCTATAGCCCATGGTCAAAAATGATGAAAAACGAGGATAAAAAAAAAATCAAAAATTAAAAAAACGATGGGCTATAACCCAACTTTTTGAAATTTAGATTTTTTTTTCAATTCCTCAAAAACGATGAAAAACGGCGTGCTATAGTATGCCATACGATATGGGCTATAGCCCATGGTCAAAAATGATGACAAACGAGGATATTTTTTTTTTAAACAAATTCAAAAAACGATGGGTTATAACCCAACTTTTTGAAATTTTGAATTTTTTTCAATTCCTCAAAAACGATGAATAACGGCGTGCTATAGTATGCAATACGATATGGGCTATAGCCCATGGTCAAAAATGATGAAAAACGAGGATAATGTTTTTTTTCAAAAATTCAAAAAACGATGGGCTATAACCCAACTTTTTGAAATTTTGAATTTTTTTCAAATCCTCAAAAATGATGAAAAACGGCGTGCTATAGTATGCCATATGATATGGGCTATAGCCCATGGTCAAAAATGATGAAAAACGAGGATAAAAAAAAAATCAAAAATTCAAAAAACGATGGGCTATAACCCAACTTTTTGAAATTTTGATTTTTTTTCAATTCCTCAAAAACGATGAAAAACGGCGTGCTATAGTATGCCATACGATATGGGCTATAGCCCATGGTCAAAAATGATGAAAAACGAGGATAATGTTTTTTTTCAAAAATTCAAAAAACGATGGGCTATAACCCAACTTTTTGAAATTTTGAATTTTTTTCAAATCCTCAAAAATGATGAAAAACGGCGTGCTATAGTATGCCATATGATATGGGCTATAGCCCATGGTCAAAAATGATGAAAAACGAGGATAAAAAAAAATCAAAAATTCAAAAAACGATGGGCTATAACCCAACTTTTTGAAATTTTGATTTTTTTTCAATTCCTCAAAAACGATGAAAAACGGCGTGCTATAGTATGCCATACGATATGGGCTATAGCCCATGGTCAAAAATGATGAAAAACGAGGATAATTTATTTTTTCAAAAATTCAAAAAACGATGGGCTATAACCCAACTTTTTGAAATTTACAATTTTTTTCAATTCCTCAAAAACGATGAAAAACGGCGTGCTATAGTATGCCATACGATATGGGCTATAGCCCATGGCCAAAAATGATGAAAAACGAGGATAATTTATTTTTTCAAAAATTCAAAAAACGATGGGCTATAACCCAACTTTTTGAAATTTTGATTTTTTTTCAATTCCTCAAAAACGATGAAAAACGGCGTGCTATAGTATGCCATACGATATGGGCTATAGCCCATGGTCAAAAATGATGAAAAACGAGGATAATTTATTTTTTCAAAAATTCAAAAAACGATGGGCTATAACCCAACTTTTTGAAATTTACAATTTTTTTCAATTCCTCAAAAACGATGAAAAACGGCGTGCTATAGTATGCCATACGATATGGGCTATAGCCCATGGTCAAAAATGATGAAAAACGAGGATAATGTTTTTTTTCAAAAATTCAAAAAACGATGGGCTATAACCCAACTTTTTGAAATTTTGATTTTTTTTTCAATTCCTCAAAAACGATGAAAAACGGCGTGCTATAGTATGCCATACGATATGGGCTATAGCCCATGGTCAAAAATGATGAAAAACGAGGATAATTTATTTTTTCAAAAATTCAAAAAACGATGGGCTATAACCCAACTTTTTGAAATTTACAATTTTTTTCAATTCCTCAAAAACGATGAAAAACGGCGTGCTATAGTATGCCATACGATATGGGCTATAGCCCATGGTCAAAAATGATGAAAAACGAGGATAATGTTTTTTTTCAAAAATTCAAAAAACGATGGGCTATAACCCAACTTTTTGAAATTTTGATTTTTTTTCAATTCCTCAAAAACGATGAAAAACGGCGTGCTATAGTATGCCATACGATATGGGCTATAGCCCATGGTCAAAAATGATGAAAAACGAGGATAAAAAAAAAATCAAAAATTAAAAAAACGATGGGCTATAACCCAACTTTTTGAAATTTAGATTTTTTTTTCAATTCCTCAAAAACGATGAAAAACGGCGTGCTATAGTATGCCATACGATATGGGCTATAGCCCATGGTCAAAAATGATGAAAAACGAGGATTTTTTTTTTTTCAAAAATTCAAAAAACGATGGGTTATAACCCAACTTTTTTAAATTTTGATTTTTTTTCAATTCCTCAAAAACGATGAATAACGGCGTGCTATAGTATGCAATACGATATGGGCTATAGCCCATGGTCAAAAATGATGAAAAACGAGGATAATGTTTTTTTTTCAAAAATTCAAAAAACGATGGGCTATAACCCAACTTTTTGAAATTTTGAATTTTTTTCAAATCCTCAAAAATGATGAAAAACGGCGTGCTATAGTATGCCATATGATATGGGCTATAGCCCATGGTCAAAAATGATGAAAAACGAGGATAAAAAAAAAATCAAAAATTCAAAAAACGATGGGCTATAACCCAACTTTTTGAAATTTTGATTTTTTTTCAATTCCTCAAAAACGATGAAAAACGGCGTGCTATAGTATGCCATACGATATGGGCTATAGCCAATGGTCAAAAATGATGAAAAACGAGGATAATTTATTTTTTCAAAAATTCAAAAAACGATGGGCTATAACCCAACTTTTTGAAATTTACAATTTTTTTCAATTCCTCAAAAACGATGAAAAACGGCGTGCTATAGTATGCCATACGATATGGGCTATAGGTCATGGTCAAAAATGATGAAAAACGAGGATAATGTTTTTTTTCAAAAATTCAAAAAACGATGGGCTATAACCCAACTTTTTGAAATTTTGAATTTTTTTCAAATCCTCAAAAATGATGAAAAACGGCGTGCTATAGTATGCCATATGATATGGGCTATAGCCCATGGTCAAATATGATGAAAAACGAGGATAATTTTTTTTTCAAAAATTCAAAAAACGATGGGTTATAACCCAACTTTTTGAAATTTTGATTTTTTTTCAATTCCTCAAAAACGATGAAAAACGGCGTGCTATAGTATGCCATACGATATGGGCTATAGCCCATGGTCAAAAATGATGAAAAACGAGGATAATTCTTTTTTTTCAAAAATTCAAAAAACGATGGGCTATAACCCAACTTTTTGAAATTTACAATTTTTTTCAATTCCTCAAAAACGATGAAAAACGGCGTGCTATAGTATGCCATACGATATGGGCTATAGCCCATGGTCAAAAATGATGAAAAACGAGGATAATGTTTTTTTTCAAAAATTAAAAAAACGATGGGCTATAACCCAACTTTTTGAAATTTACAATTTTTTTCAATTCCTCAAAAACGATGAAAAACGGCGTGCTATAGTATGCCATACGATATGGGCTATAGCCCATGGTCAAAAATGATGAAAAACGAGGATAATTCTTTTTTTTCAAAAATTCAAAAAACGATGGGCTATAACCCAACTTTTTGAAATTTACAATTTTTTTCAATTCCTCAAAAACGATGAAAAACGGCGTGCTATAGTATGCCATACGATATGGGCTATAGCCCATGGTCAAAAATGATGAAAAACGAGGATAATGTTTGTTTTTTTAAATTAAAAAAACGATGGGCTATAACCCAACTTTTTGAAATTTTGATTTTTTTTTAAATCCTCAAAAATGATGAAAAACGGCGTGCTATAGTATGCCATATGATATGGGCTATAGCCCATGGTCAAAAATGATGAAAAACGAGGATAATTTATTTTTTCAAAAATTCAAAAAACGATGGGCTATAACCCAACTTTTTGAAATTTACAATTTTTTTCAATTCCTCAAAAACGATGAAAAACGGCGTGCTATAGTATGCCATACGATATGGGCTATAGCCCATGGTCAAAAATGATGAAAAACGAGGATAATGTTTTTTTTCAAAAATTCAAAAAACGATGGGCTATAACCCAACTTTTTGAAATTTTGATTTTTTTTCAATTCCTCAAAAACGATGAAAAACGGCGTGCTATAGTATGCCATACGATATGGGCTATAGCCCATGGTCAAAAATGATGAAAAACGAGGATAAAAAAAAAATCAAAAATTAAAAAAACGATGGGCTATAACCCAACTTTTTGAAATTTAGATTTTTTTTTCAATTCCTCAAAAACGATGAAAAACGGCGTGCTATAGTATGCCATACGATATGGGCTATAGCCCATGGTCAAAAATGATGAAAAACGAGGATAATGTTTTTTTTCAAAAATTCAAAAAACGATGGGCTATAACCCAACTTTTTGAAATTTTGATTTTTTTTCAATTCCTCAAAAACGATGAAAAACGGCGTGCTATAGTATGCCATACGATATGGGCTATAGCCCATGGTCAAAAATGATGAAAAACGAGGATTTTTTTTTTTTCAAAAATTCAAAAAACGATGGGTTATAACCCAACTTTTTTAAATTTTGATTTTTTTTCAATTCCTCAAAAACGATGAATAACGGCGTGCTATAGTATGCAATACGATATGGGCTATAGCCCATGGTCAAAAATGATGAAAAACGAGGATAATGTTTTTTTTTCAAAAATTCAAAAAACGATGGGCTATAACCCAACTTTTTGAAATTTTGAATTTTTTTCAAATCCTCAAAAATGATGAAAAACGGCGTGCTATAGTATGCCATATGATATGGGCTATAGCCCATGGTCAAAAATGATGAAAAACGAGGATAAAAAAAAAATCAAAAATTCAAAAAACGATGGGCTATAACCCAACTTTTTGAAATTTTGATTTTTTTTCAATTCCTCAAAAACGATGAAAAACGGCGTGCTATAGTATGCCATACGATATGGGCTATAGCCCATGGTCAAAAATGATGAAAAACGAGGATAATTTATTTTTTCAAAAATTCAAAAAACGATGGGCTATAACCCAACTTTTTGAAATTTACAATTTTTTTCAATTCCTCAAAAACGATGAAAAACGGCGTGCTATAGTATGCCATACGATATGGGCTATAGGTCATGGTCAAAAATGATGAAAAACGAGGATAATGTTTTTTTTCAAAAATTCAAAAAACGATGGGCTATAACCCAACTTTTTGAAATTTTGAATTTTTTTCAAATCCTCAAAAATGATGAAAAACGGCGTGCTATAGTATGCCATATGATATGGGCTATAGCCCATGGTCAAATATGATGAAAAACGAGGATAATTTTTTTTTCAAAAATTCAAAAAACGATGGGTTATAACCCAACTTTTTGAAATTTTGATTTTTTTTCAATTCCTCAAAAACGATGAAAAACGGCGTGCTATAGTATGCCATACGATATGGGCTATAGCCCATGGTCAAAAATGATGAAAAACGAGGATAATTCTTTTTTTTCAAAAATTCAAAAAACGATGGGCTATAACCCAACTTTTTGAAATTTACAATTTTTTTCAATTCCTCAAAAACGATGAAAAACGGCGTGCTATAGTATGCCATACGATATGGGCTATAGCCCATGGTCAAAAATGATGAAAAACGAGGATAATGTTTTTTTTCAAAAATTAAAAAAACGATGGGCTATAACCCAACTTTTTGAAATTTACAATTTTTTTCAATTCCTCAAAAACGATGAAAAACGGCGTGCTATAGTATGCCATACGATATGGGCTATAGCCCATGGTCAAAAATGATGAAAAACGAGGATAATTCTTTTTTTTCAAAAATTCAAAAAACGATGGGCTATAACCCAACTTTTTGAAATTTACAATTTTTTTCAATTCCTCAAAAACGATGAAAAACGGCGTGCTATAGTATGCCATACGATATGGGCTATAGCCCATGGTCAAAAATGATGAAAAACGAGGATAATGTTTGTTTTTTTAAATTAAAAAAACGATGGGCTATAACCCAACTTTTTGAAATTTTGATTTTTTTTTAAATCCTCAAAAATGATGAAAAACGGCGTGCTATAGTATGCCATATGATATGGGCTATAGCCCATGGTCAAAAATGATGAAAAACGAGGATAAAATAAAATATCAAAAATTCAAAAAACGATGGGCTATAACCCAACTTTTTGAATTTTTGAATTTTTTTCAATTCCTCAAAAACGATGAAAAGCGGCGTGCTATAGTATGCCATACGATATGGGCTATAGCCCATGGTCAAAAATGATGAAAAACGAGGATAATGTTTGTTTTTTTAAATTAAAAAAACGATGGGCTATAACCCAACTTTTTGAAATTTTGATTTTTTTTTAAATCCTCAAAAATGATGAAAAACGGCGTGCTATAGTATGCCATATGATATGGGCTATAGCCCATGGTCAAAAATGATGAAAAACGAGGATAAAATAAAATATCAAAAATTCAAAAAACGATGGGCTATAACCCAACTTTTTGAATTTTTGAATTTTTTTCAATTCCTCAAAAACGATGAAAAGCGGCGTGCTATAGTATGCCATACGATATGGGCTATAGCCCATGGTCAAAAATGATGAAAAACGACGATAAAAAAAAAATCAAAAATTAAAAAAACGATGGGCTATAACCCAACTTTTTGAAATTTTGATTTTTTTTTAAATCCTCAAAAACGATGAAAAACGGCGTGCTATAGTATGCCATACGATATGGGCTATAGCCCATGGTCAAAAATGATGAAAAACGAGGATAATGTTTGTTTTTTTAAATTAAAAAAACGATGGGCTATAACCCAACTTTTTGAAATTTTGATTTTTTTTTAAATCCTCAAAAATGATGAAAAACGGCGTGCTATAGTATGCCATATGATATGGGCTATAGCCCATGGTCAAAAATGATGAAAAACGAGGATAAAAAAAAATATCAAAAATTCAAAAAACGATGGGCTATAACCCAACTTTTTGAATTTTTGAATTTTTTTCAATTCCTCAAAAACGATGAAAAACGGCGTGCTATAGTATGCCATACGATATGGGCTATAGCCCATGGTCAAAAATGATGAAAAACGAGGATAAAAAAAAAATCAAAAATTAAAAAAACGATGGGCTATAACCCAACTTTTTGAAATTTAGATTTTTTTTTCAATTCCTCAAAAACGATGAAAAACGGCGTGCTATAGTATGCCATACGATATGGGCTATAGCCCATGGTCAAAAATAATGAAAAACGAGGATAATTTATTTTTTCAAAAATTCAAAAAACGATGGGCTATAACCCAACTTTTTGAAATTTACAATTTTTTTAAATTCCTCAAAAACGATGAAAAACGGCGTGCTATAGTATGCCATACGATATGGGCTATAGCCCATGGTCAAAAATGATGAAAAACGAGGATAATGGTTTTTTTTAAAAATTCAAAAAACGATGGGCTATAACCCAACTTTTTGAAATTTGGAATTTTTTTCAAATCCTCAAAAATGATGAAAAACGGCGTGCTATAGTATGCCATATGATATGGGCTATAGCCCATGGTCAAAAATGATGAAAAACGAGGATAAAAAAAAAATCTAAAATTCTAAAAACGATGGGTTATAACCCAACTTTTTGAAATTTAGATTTTTTTTCAATTCCTCAAAAACGATGAAAAACGGCGTGCTATAGTATGCCATACGATATGGGCTATAGCCCATGGTCAAAAATGATGAAAAACGAGGATATTTTTTTTAGTATGCCATACGATATGGGCTATAGCCCATGGTCAAAAATGATGAAAAACGAGGATAATTCTTTTTTTTCAAAAATTCAAAAAACGATGGGTTATAACCCAACTTTTAGAAATTTACATTTTTTTTCAATTCCTCAAAAACGATGAAAAACGGCGTGCTATAGTATGCCATACGATATGGGCTATAGCCCATGGTCAAAAATGATGAAAAACGAGGATAATGTTTTTTTTCAAAAATTCAAAAAACAATGGGCTATAACCCAACTTTTTGAAATTTTGAATTTTTTTTAAATCCTCAAAAATGATGAAAAACGGCGTGCTATAGTATGCCATATGATATGGGCTATAGCCCATGGTCAAAAATGATGAAAAACGAGGATAGAAAAAAATTCAAAAAACGATGGGCTATAACCCAACTTTTTGAATTTTTAAATTTTTTTCAATTCCTCAAAAACGATGAAAAACGGCGTGCTATAGTATGCCATACGATATGGGCTATAGCCCATGGTCAAAAATGATGAAAAACGAGGATAATGTTTTTTTTCAAAAATTCAAAAAACGATGGGCTATAACCCAACTTTTTGAAATTTTGATTTTTTTTTAAAATCCTCAAAAATGATGAAAAACGGCGTGCTATAGTATGCCATATGATATGGGCTATAGCCCATGGTCAAAAATGATGAAAAACGAGGATAGAAAAAAATATCAAAAATTCAAAAAACGATGGGCTATAACCCAACTTTTTGAATTTTTGAATTTTTTTCAATTCCTCAAAAACAATGAAAAACGGCGTGCTATAGTATGCCATACGATATGGGCTATAGCCCATGGTCAAAAATGATGAAAAACGAGGATAAAAAAAAAATCAAAAATTAAAAAAACGATGGGCTATAACCCAACTTTTTGAAATTTAGATTATTTTTTTCAATTCCTCAAAAACGATGAAAAACGGCGTGCTATAGTATGCCATACGATATGGGCTATAGCCCATGGTCAAAAATGATGAAAAACGAGGATAATTTATTTTTTCAAAAATTCAAAAAACGATGGGCTATAACCCAACTTTTTGAAATTTACAATTTTTTTCAATTCCTCAAAAACGATGAAAAACGGCGTGCTATAGTATGCCATACGATATGGGCTATAGCCCATGGTCAAAAATGATGAAAAACGAGGATAATGTTTTTTTTCAAAAATTCAAAAAACGATGGGCTATAACCCAACTTTTTGAAATTTTGATTTTTTTTCAAATCCTCAAAAATGATGAAAAACGGCGTGCTATAGTATGCCATATGATATGGGCTATAGCCCATGGTCAAAAATGATGAAAAACGAGGATAAAAAAAAAATCTAAAATTCTAAAAACGATGGGTTATAACCCAACTTTTTGAAATTTTGATTTTTTTTTTCAATTCCTCAAAAACGATGAAAAACTGCGTGCTATAGTATGCCATACGATATGGGCTATAGCCCATGGTCAAAAATGATGAAAAACGAGGATAGAAAAAAATATCAAAAATTCAAAAAACGATGGGCTATAACCCAACTTTTTGAATTTTTGAATTTTTTTCAATTCCTCAAAAACAATGAAAAACGGCGTGCTATAGTATGCCATACGATATGGGCTATAGCCCATGGTCAAAAATGATGAAAAACGAGGATAAAACAAAAATCAAAAATTAAAAAAACGATGGGCTATAACCCAACTTTTTGAAATTTAGATTATTTTTTTCAATTCCTCAAAAACGATGAAAAACGGCGTGCTATAGTATGCCATACGATATGGGCTATAGCCCATGGTCAAAAATGATGAAAAACGAGGATAATTTATTTTTTCAAAAATTCAAAAAACGATGGGCTATAACCCAACTTTTTGAAATTTACAATTTTTTTCAATTCCTCAAAAACGATGAAAAACGGCGTGCTATAGTATGCCATACGATATGGGCTATAGCCCATGGTCAAAAATGATGAAAAACGAGGATAATGTTTTTTTTCAAAAATTCAAAAAACGATGGGCTATAACCCAACTTTTTGAAATTTTGAATTTTTTTCAAATCCTCAAAAATGATGAAAAACGGCGTGCTATAGTATGCCATATGATATGGGCTATAGCCCATGGTCAAAAATGATGAAAAACGAGGATAAAAAAAAAATCTAAAATTCTAAAAACGATGGGTTATAACCCAACTTTTTGAAATTTTGATTTTTTTTTTCAATTCCTCAAAAACGATGAAAAACGGCGTGCTATAGTATGCCATACGATATGGGCTATAGCCCATGGTCAAAAATGATGAAAAACGAGGATAATTCTTTTTTTTCAAAAATTCAAAAAACGATGGGCTATAACCCAACTTTTTGAAATTTACAAATTTTTTCAATTCCTCAAAAACGATGAAAAACGGCGTGCTATAGTCTGCCATACGATATGGGCTATAGCCCATGGTCAAAAATGATGAAAAACGAGGATAATGTTTTTTTTTCAAAAATTCAAAAAACGATGGGCTATAACCCAACTTTTTGAAATTTTGAATTTTTTTCAATTCCTCAAAAACGATGAAAAACGGCGTGCTATAGTATGCCATACGATATGGGCTATAGCCCATGGTCAAAAATGATGAAAAACGAGGATAGTATTTTTTTTCAAAAATTCAAAAAACGATGGGCTATAACCCAACTTTTTGAAATTTTGATTTTTTTTTTCAATTCCTCAAAAACGATGAAAAACTGCGTGCTATAGTATGCCATACGATATGGGCTATAGCCAATGGTCAAAAATGATGAAAAACGAGGATAAAAAAAAAATCAAAAATTAAAAAAACGATGGGCTATAACCCAACTTTTTGAAATTTAGATTTTTTTTCAATTCCTCAAAAACGATGAAAAACGGCGTGCTATAGTATGCCATACGATATGGGGTATAGCCCATGGTCAAAAATGATGAAAAACGAGGATAATTTATTTTTTCAAAAATTCAAAAAACGATGGGCTATAACCCAACTTTTTGAAATGTTGAATTTTTTTAAATTCCTCAAAAACGATGAAAAACGGCGTGCTATAGTATGCCATACGATATGGGCTATAGCCCATGGTCAAAAATGATGAAAAACGAGGATAATGTTTTTTTTCAAAAATTCAAAAAACGATGGGCTATAACCCAACTTTTTGAAATGTTGAATTTTTTTAAATTCCTCAAAAACGATGAAAAACGGCGTGCTATAGTATGCCATACGATATGGGCTATAGCCCATGGTCAAAAATGATGAAAAACGAGGATAATGTTTTTTTTCAAAAATTCAAAAAACGATGGGCTATAACCCAACTTTTTGAAATTTTGAATTTTTTTCAAATCCTCAAAAATGATGAAAAACGGCGTGCTATAGTATGCCATATGATATGGGCTATAGCCCATGGTCAAAAATGATGAAAAACGAGGATAAAAAAAAAATCAAAAATTCAAAAAACGATGGGCTATAACCCAACTTTTTGAAATTTTGATTTTTTTTTCAATTCCTCAAAAACGATGAAAAACGGCGTGCTATAGTATGCCATACGATATGGGCTATAGCCCATGGTCAAAAATGATGAAAAACGAGGATAAAAAAAAAAAAAAAATTAAAAAAACGATGGGCTATAACCCAACTTTTTGAAATTTACAATTTTTTTCAATTCCTCAAAAACGATGAAAAACGGCGTGCTATAGTATGCCATACGATATGGGCTATAGCCCATGGTCAAAAATGATGAAAAACGAGGATAATGTTTTTTTTCAAAAATTCAAAAAACGATGGGCTATAACCCAACTTTTTGAAATTTACAAATTTTTTCAATTCCTCAAAAACGATGAAAAACGGCGTGCTATAGTATGCCATACGATATGGGCTATAGCCCATGGTCAAAAATGATGAAAAACGAGGATAATGTTTTTTTTCAAAAATTCAAAAAACGATGGGCTATAACCCAACTTTTTGAAATGTTGAATTTTTTTAAATTCCTCAAAAACGATGAAAAACGGCGTGCTATAGTATGCCATACGATATGGGCTATAGCCCATGGTCAAAAATGATGAAAAACGAGGATAATGTTTTTTTTCAAAAATTCAAAAAACGATGGGCTATAACCCAACTTTTTGAAATTTTGAATTTTTTTCAAATCCTCAAAAATGATGAAAAACGGCGTGCTATAGTATGCCATATGATATGGGCTATAGCCCATGGTCAAAAATGATGAAAAACGAGGATAAAAAAAAAATCAAAAATTCAAAAAACGATGGGCTATAACCCAACTTTTTGAAATTTTGATTTTTTTTTCAATTCCTCAAAAACGATGAAAAACGGCGTGCTATAGTATGCCATACGATATGGGCTATAGCCCATGGTCAAAAATGATGAAAAACGAGGATAATTTATTTTTTCAAAAATTCAAAAAACGATGGGCTATAACCCAACTTTTTGAAATTTACAATTTTTTTCAATTCCTCAAAAACGATGAAAAACGGCATGCTATAGTATGCCATACGATATGGGCTATAGCCCATGGTCAAAAATGATGAAAAACGAGGATAATGGTTTTTTTCAAAAATTCAAAAAACGATGGGCTATAACCCAACTTTTTGAAATTTTGAATTTTTTTCAAATCCTCAAAAATGATGAAAAACTGCGTGCTATAGTATGCCATATGATATGGGCTATAGCCCATGGTCAAAAATGATGAAAAACGAGGATAAAAAAAAAATCAAAAATTCAAAAAACAATGGGTTATAACCCAACTTTTTGAAATTTTGATTTTTTTTTCAATTCCTCAAAAACGATGAAAAACGGCGTGCTATAGTATGCCATACGATATGGGCTATAGCCCATGGTCAAAAATGATGAAAAACGAGGATAATTCTTTTTTTTCAAAAATTCAAAAAACGATGGGCTATAACCCAACTTTTTGAAATTTACAATTTTTTTCAATTCCTCAAAAACGATGAAAAATCGGCGTGCTATAGTATGCCATACGATATGGGCTATAGCCCATGGTCAAAAATGATGAAAAACGAGGATAATGTTTTTTTTCAAAAATTCAAAAAACGATGGGCTATAACCCAACTTTTTGAATTTTTGAATTTTTTTCAAATCCTCAAAAATGATGAAAAACGGCGTGCTATAGTATGCCATATGATATGGGCTATAGCCCATGGTCAAAAATGATGAAAAACGAGGATAATGTTTTTTTTCAAAAATTCAAAAAACGATGGGCTATAACCCAACTTTTTGAATTCTTGAATTTTTTTCAATTCCTCAAAAACGATGAAAAACGGCGTGCTATAGTATGCCATACGATATGGGCTATAGCCCATGGTCAAAAATGATGAAAAACGAGGATAAAAAAAAAAAAAAAATTAAAAAAACGATGGGCTATAACCCAACTTTTTGAAATTTACAATTTTTTTCAATTCCTCAAAAACGATGAAAAACGGCGTGCTATAGTATGCCATACGATATGGGCTATAGCCCATGGTCAAAAATGATGAAAAACGAGGATAATGTTTTTTTTCAAAAATTCAAAAAACGATGGGCTATAACCCAACTTTTTGAAATTTACAAATTTTTTCAATTCCTCAAAAACGATGAAAAACGGCGTGCTATAGTATGCCATACGATATGGGCTATAGCCCATGGTCAAAAATGATGAAAAACGAGGATAATGTTTTTTTTCAAAAATTCAAAAAACGATGGGCTATAACCCAACTTTTTGAAATGTTGAATTTTTTTAAATTCCTCAAAAACGATGAAAAACGGCGTGCTATAGTATGCCATACGATATGGGCTATAGCCCATGGTCAAAAATGATGAAAAACGAGGATAATGTTTTTTTTCAAAAATTCAAAAAACGATGGGCTATAACCCAACTTTTTGAAATTTTGAATTTTTTTCAAATCCTCAAAAATGATGAAAAACGGCGTGCTATAGTATGCCATATGATATGGGCTATAGCCCATGGTCAAAAATGATGAAAAACGAGGATAAAAAAAAAATCAAAAATTCAAAAAACGATGGGCTATAACCCAACTTTTTGAAATTTTGATTTTTTTTTCAATTCCTCAAAAACGATGAAAAACGGCGTGCTATAGTATGCCATACGATATGGGCTATAGCCCATGGTCAAAAATGATGAAAAACGAGGATAATTTATTTTTTCAAAAATTCAAAAAACGATGGGCTATAACCCAACTTTTTGAAATTTACAATTTTTTTCAATTCCTCAAAAACGATGAAAAACGGCATGCTATAGTATGCCATACGATATGGGCTATAGCCCATGGTCAAAAATGATGAAAAACGAGGATAATGGTTTTTTTCAAAAATTCAAAAAACGATGGGCTATAACCCAACTTTTTGAAATTTTGAATTTTTTTCAAATCCTCAAAAATGATGAAAAACTGCGTGCTATAGTATGCCATATGATATGGGCTATAGCCCATGGTCAAAAATGATGAAAAACGAGGATAAAAAAAAAATCAAAAATTCAAAAAACAATGGGTTATAACCCAACTTTTTGAAATTTTGATTTTTTTTTCAATTCCTCAAAAACGATGAAAAACGGCGTGCTATAGTATGCCATACGATATGGGCTATAGCCCATGGTCAAAAATGATGAAAAACGAGGATAATTCTTTTTTTTCAAAAATTCAAAAAACGATGGGCTATAACCCAACTTTTTGAAATTTACAATTTTTTTCAATTCCTCAAAAACGATGAAAAATCGGCGTGCTATAGTATGCCATACGATATGGGCTATAGCCCATGGTCAAAAATGATGAAAAACGAGGATAATGTTTTTTTTCAAAAATTCAAAAAACGATGGGCTATAACCCAACTTTTTGAAATTTACAAATTTTTTCAATTCCTCAAAAACGATGAAAAACGGCGTGCTATAGTATGCCATACGATATGGGCTATAGCCCATGGTCAAAAATGATGAAAAACGAGGATAATGTTTTTTTTCAAAAATTCAAAAAACGATGGGCTATAACCCAACTTTTTGAAATGTTGAATTTTTTTAAATTCCTCAAAAACGATGAAAAACGGCGTGCTATAGTATGCCATACGATATGGGCTATAGCCCATGGTCAAAAATGATGAAAAACGAGGATAATGTTTTTTTTCAAAAATTCAAAAAACGATGGGCTATAACCCAACTTTTTGAAATTTTGAATTTTTTTCAAATCCTCAAAAATGATGAAAAACGGCGTGCTATAGTATGCCATATGATATGGGCTATAGCCCATGGTCAAAAATGATGAAAAACGAGGATAAAAAAAAAATCAAAAATTCAAAAAAACGATGGGCTATAACCCAACTTTTTGAAATTTTGATTTTTTTTTCAATTCCTCAAAAACGATGAAAAACGGCGTGCTATAGTATGCCATACGATATGGGCTATAGCCCATGGTCAAAAATGATGAAAAACGAGGATAATTTATTTTTTCAAAAATTCAAAAAACGATGGGCTATAACCCAACTTTTTGAAATTTACAATTTTTTTCAATTCCTCAAAAACGATGAAAAACGGCATGCTATAGTATGCCATACGATATGGGCTATAGCCCATGGTCAAAAATGATGAAAAACGAGGATAATGGTTTTTTTCAAAAATTCAAAAAACGATGGGCTATAACCCAACTTTTTGAAATTTTGAATTTTTTTCAAATCCTCAAAAATGATGAAAAACTGCGTGCTATAGTATGCCATATGATATGGGCTATAGCCCATGGTCAAAAATGATGAAAAACGAGGATAAAAAAAAAATCAAAAATTCAAAAAACAATGGGTTATAACCCAACTTTTTGAAATTTTGATTTTTTTTTCAATTCCTCAAAAACGATGAAAAACGGCGTGCTATAGTATGCCATACGATATGGGCTATAGCCCATGGTCAAAAATGATGAAAAACGAGGATAATTCTTTTTTTTCAAAAATTCAAAAAACGATGGGCTATAACCCAACTTTTTGAAATTTACAATTTTTTTCAATTCCTCAAAAACGATGAAAAATCGGCGTGCTATAGTATGCCATACGATATGGGCTATAGCCCATGGTCAAAAATGATGAAAAACGAGGATAATGTTTTTTTTCAAAAATTCAAAAAACGATGGGCTATAACCCAACTTTTTGAATTTTTGAATTTTTTTCAAATCCTCAAAAATGATGAAAAACGGCGTGCTATAGTATGCCATATGATATGGGCTATAGCCCATGGTCAAAAATGATGAAAAACGAGGATAATGTTTTTTTTCAAAAATTCAAAAAACGATGGGCTATAACCCAACTTTTTGAATTCTTGAATTTTTTTCAATTCCTCAAAAACGATGAAAAACGGCGTGCTATAGTATGCCATACGATATGGGCTATAGCCCATGGTCAAAAATGATGAAAAACGAGGATAAAAAAAAAAAAAAAATTAAAAAAACGATGGGCTATAACCCAACTTTTTGAAATTTACAATTTTTTTCAATTCCTCAAAAACGATGAAAAACGGCGTGCTATAGTATGCCATACGATATGGGCTATAGCCCATGGTCAAAAATGATGAAAAACGAGGATAATGTTTTTTTTCAAAAATTCAAAAAACGATGGGCTATAACCCAACTTTTTGAAATTTACAAATTTTTTCAATTCCTCAAAAACGATGAAAAACGGCGTGCTATAGTATGCCATACGATATGGGCTATAGCCCATGGTCAAAAATGATGAAAAACGAGGATAATGTTTTTTTTCAAAAATTCAAAAAACGATGGGCTATAACCCAACTTTTTGAAATTTTGAATTTTTTTCAATTCCTCAAAAACGATGAAAAACGGCGTGCTATAGTATGCCATACGATATGGGCTATAGCCCATGGTCAAAAATGATGAAAAACGAGGATAATTTTTTTTTTCAAAAATTCAAAAAACGATGGGCTATAACCCAACTTTTTGAAATTTTGATTTTTTTTTCAATTCCTCAAAAACGATGAAAAACGGCGTGCTATAGTATGCCATACGATATGGGCTATAGCCCATGGTCAAAAATGATGAAAAACGAGGATAAAAAAAAAAATCTAAAATTCAAAAAACGATGGGCTATAACCCAACTTTTTGAAATGTAGAATTTTTTTCAATTCCTCAAAAACGATGAAAAACGGCGTGCTATAGTATGCCATACGATATGGGCTATATCCCATGGTCAAAAATGATGAAAAACGAGGATAATGTTTTTTTTCAAAATTTCAAAAAACGATGGGCTATAACCCAACTTTTTGAAATTTTGAATTTTTTTCAAATCCTCAAAAATGATGAAAAACGGCGTGCTATAGTATGCCATATGATATGGGCTATAGCCCATGGTCAAAAATGATGAAAAACGAGGATAAAAAAAAAATCAAAAATTCAAAAAACGATGGGTTATAACCCAACTTTTTGAAATTTTGATTTTTTTTCAATTCCTCAAAAACGATGAAAAACGGCGTGCTATAGTATGCCATACGATATGGGCTATATCCCATGGTCAAAAATGATGAAAAACGAGGAAAATGTTTTTTTTCAAAAATTCAAAAAACGATGGGCTATAACCCAACTTTTTGAAAATTTGAATTTTTTTCAAATCCTCAAAAATGATGAAAAACGGCGTGCTATAGTATGCCATATGATATGGGCTATAGCCCATGGTCAAAAATGATGAAAAACGAGGATAAAAAAAATAATCAAAAATTCAAAAAACGATGGGTTATAACCCAACTTTTTGAAAATTTGAATTTTTTTCAATTCCTCAAAAACGATGAAAAACGGCGTGCTATAGTATGCCATACGATATGGGCTATAGCCCATGGTCAAAAATGATGAAAAACGAGGATAATTTTTTTTTTCAAAAATTCAAAAAACGATGGGCTATAACCCAACTTTTTGAAATTTTGATTTTTTTTTTCAATTCCTCAAAAACGATGAAAAACGGCGTGCTATAGTATGCCATACGATATGGGCTATAGCCCATGGTCAAAAATGATGAAAAACGAGGATAATTTATTTTTTCAAAAATTCAAAAAACGATGGGCTATAACCCAACTTTTTGAAATTTTGATTTTTTTTCAATTCCTCAAAAACGATGAAAAACGGCGTGCTATAGTATGCCATACGATATGGGCTATAGCCCATGGTCAAAAATGATGAAAAACGAGGATAATGTTTTTTTTCTAAAATTCAAAAAACGATGGGCTATAACCCAACTTTTTGAAATTTTGATCTTTTTTTCAAATCCTCAAAAATTATGAAAAACGGCGTGCTATAGTATGCCATATGATATGGGCTATAGCCCATGGTCAAAAATGATGAAAAACGAGGATAAAAAAAAATCAAAAATTCAAAAAACGATGGGTTATAACCCAACTTTTTTAAATTTTGATTTTTTTTCAATTCCTCAAAAACGATGAAAAACGGCGTGCTATAGTATGCCATACGATATGGGCTATAGCCCATGGTCAAAAATGATGAAAAACGAGGATAATTCTTTTTTTTCAAAAATTCAAAAAACGATGGGCTATAACCCAACTTTTTGAAATTTACAAATTTTTTCAATTCCTCAAAAACGATGAAAAACGGCGTGCTATTGTATGCCGTATGGTATGGGCTATTAGACGAGCGTCTAAAAATGGGATAAAAACGTCAAAAAATAGACGTCTAAAACACGACAAAAAATAGACGTGTTTTAGACGTCTATTTTATGACGTTTTTTATTGCATTTTTGACCATGGGCTATAGCCCATACCGTACGGCATACTATAGCACGCCGTTTTTCATCATTTTTGAGGATTTGAAAAAAACTTCAAAAAAATCTAAAAACGATGGGCTATAACCCATAGTTTTTTTTTCTTTTTTTTCAAATCCTCAAAAATTATGAAAAACTGTGTGCTATTGTATGCCGTATGGTATGGGCTATTAGACGAGCGTCTAAAAATGGGATAAAAACGTCTAAAAATAGACGTCTAAAACACGTCTATTTTTAGACGTGTTTTAGACGTCTATTTTTAGACGTTTTTTATCCCATTTTTGACCATGGGCTATGGCCCATACCCTACGGCATACTATAGCACGCCGTTTTTCATCATTTTTGAGGATTTGAAAAAAACTTCAAAAAAATCTAAAAACGATGGGCTATAACCCATCGTTTTTTTTTTTTTTTTTTTTTTCAAATCCTCAAAGATAATGAAAAACGGCATGCTATTGTATGCCGTATGGTATGGGCTATTAGACGAGCGTCTAAAAATGGGATAAAAACATAAAAAAATAGACGTCTAAAACACGACAAAAAATAGACGTGTTTTAGACGTCTATTTTATGACGTTTTTTATCGCATTTTTGACCATGGGCTATAGCCCATACCGTACGGCATACTATAGCACGCAGTTTTTCATCATTTTTGAGGATTTTAAAAACAATCTAAAAATCTAAAAACGATGGGCTATAACCCATCGTTTTTTTTCTTTTTTTTCAAATCCTCAAAAATTATGAAAAACTGTGTGCTATTGTATGCCGTATGGTATGGGCTATTAGACGAGCGTCTAAAAATGGGATAAAAACGTCTAAAAATAGACGTCTAAAACACGTCTATTTTTAGACGTGTTTTAGACGTCTATTTTTAGACGTTTTTTATCCCATTTTTGACCATGGGCTATGGCCCATACCCTACGGCATACTATAGCACGCCGTTTTTCATCATTTTTGAGGATTTGAAAAAAACTTCAAAAAAATCAAAAAACGATGGGCTATAACCCATCGTTTTTTTTTTTCAAATCCTCAAAAATTATGAAAAACGGCGTGCTATAGTATGCCGTACGGTATGGGCTATTAGACGAGGGTCTAAAAATGGGATAAAAATGTCTAAAAATAGACGTCTAAAACACGTCTAAAAATAGACGTGTTTTAGACGTCTATTTTTAGACGTTTTTTATCCCATTTTTTGACCATGGGCTATAGCCCATACCGTACGGCATACTATAGCACGCAGTTTTTCATCATTTTTGAGGATTTTTAAAAAAATAAGAAAAAAAGAACATGGGTGCCCATCGTTTTTTGAAAATTTGAAAAAAAATATTAACCTCGTTTTTCATCAATTTTGAACATGGGCTATAGCCCATACCGTACGGCATACTATAGCACGCCGTTTTTCATCATTTTTGAGGATTTGAAAAAAATGAAAAAAAAAAACATGGGTTATAGCCCATAGTTTTTTGAATTTTTTAAATTACTTTATCCTCGTTTTTCATCATTTTTGACCATGGGCTATAGCCCCATGCCGTGCGGCATACTATAGCATGCAGTTTTTATCATTTTTGAGGATTTAAAAAAAAAGAAAAAAAAAAAAACATGGGTTATAGCCCATTGTTTTTTTAAATTAAAAAAAAAAATTAACCTCGTTTTTCATCATTTTTGAACATGGGCTATAGCCCATACCGTACGGCCTACTATAGCACACCGTTTTTCATCATTTTTGAGGATTTTAAAAAAATGGAAAAAAAAACATGGGTTATAGCCCATCGTTTTTTGAAATTTTGAAATTTTTCTTTTACCTCGTTTTTCATAATTTAAAACATGGGCTATAGACCATACCGTACGGCATACTATAGCACGCCGTTTTTCATCATTTTTGAGGATTTTTTAAAAATGAAGAAAAAAAACATGGGTTCATAGCCCATCGTTTTTTGAAATTTAGAAAAAAATATTAACCTAGTTTTTCATCATTTTTGAACATGGGCTATAGCCCATACCGTACGGCATACTATAGCACGCCGTTTTTCATCATTTTTGAGGATTTGAAACAAATGGGAAAAAAAAACATGGGTTATAGCCCATCGTTTTTTTAAAATTTGATATTTTTCTTTTAACCTCGTTTTTCATCATTTTTGAACATGGGCTATGGCCCATACCGTACTGCATACTATAGCACGCCTAAAACGTCTAAAAATAGACGTCTAAAACACGTCTATTTTTAGACGTGTTTTAGACGTCTATTTTTAGACGTTTTTTATCCCATTTTTAGACGCTCGTCTAATAGCCCATATCGTACGGCATACTGTAGCACGCCGTTTTTCATCATTTTTGAGGATTTGAAAAAAATGAAAAAAGAAAACATGGGTTATAGCCCATCGTTTTTTGATTTTTTCTTTTTTTTTTTTTATCCTCGTTTTTCATCATTTTTGACCATGGGCTATAGCCCCATACCGTAAGGCATACTATAGCACGCCGTTTTTCATCATTTGTGAGGATTTGAAAAAGATGAAAAAAAACAAACATGGGTTATAGCCCATCGTTTTTTGAAAATGTGAAAAAAAAATCTACCTCATTTTTCATCATTTTTGAACATGGGCTATAGCCCATACCGTACGGCATACTATAGCACGCAGTTTTTCATCATTTTTGAGGATTTTTAAAAAATTAAGAAAAAAAGAACATGGGTGCCCATCGTTTTTTGAAAATTTGAAAAAAAATATTAACCTCGTTTTTCATCAATTTTGAACATGGGCTATAGCCCATACCGTACGGCATACTATAGCACGCCGTTTTTCATCATTTTTGAGGATTTGAAAAAAATGAAGAAAAAAAACATGGGTTATAGCCATAGACTGTAAAAAATATGGACAAAGCGTTCGCCGGGTCTAACATGGACGTAAAATGAAGCCTGTTATTCCTGCACTGTAAGTCGCCATCTTTCTAGATCCGTTTGGTACCAGCTGGCCATTGGCTGGCTCCGTTTTGGACCAGCTGGCCATTGGCTGCCCAGACAACGAGGCGGGACTTCCCCCCTTCTTCTCCGTTGGTTTTTATTTTGACTTGAGTGGGTGGGGAAATCCCGATCATAGACTGTAACGGTAGCCACGCCCCTCAGAACATACGCGATGTTTTTTTTTCTTTATGGTCATTTTTTTTATTAATGGGACCATAATTTTCCAAAAAGAATATTATGACATTAGAAATGAGACTTTAAACTAGTGACTGGAAGAAGAAAGTATTCATGACCATGTTTATTAAGGTAATACAGTCTAGGTGAAGTTGGGCCAAAATACATGGGCCTCTATGGGGCTATGGGGCTTTTTGGGTCCAGTCCAGCGCCACAACAGGCCATTATTATGAACTACCGATTTCAAATGAGGCTTCACGAAATATCTGGCTGACTGCCCCCCTGGTTATAGCCCATCGTTTTTAGATTTTTTTTAATTATTTTATCCTCGCTTTTCATCATTTTTGACCATGGGCTATAGCCCCATACCGTGCGGCATACTATAGCATGCCGTTTTTCATCATTTTTGAGGATTTTAAAAAAATGAAAAAAAAAAAAAACATGGGTTTATAGCCCATTGTTTTTTGAAAAAAAAAAAAAAAAAATTACCTCGTTTTTCATCATTTTTGAACATGGGCTATAGCCCATACCGTACGGCCTACTATAGCACACCGTTTTTCATCATTTTTGAGGATTTAAAAAAAATGAAAAAAAAAACATGGGTTATAGCCCATCGTTTTTTGAAATTTTGAAATTTTTCTTTTACCTCGTTTTTCATAATTTAAAACATGGGCTATAGCCCATACCGTACGGCATACTATAGCACGCCGTTTTTCATCATTTTTGAGGATTTTTTTAAAATGAAGAAAAAAAACATGGGTTTATAGCCCATCGTTTTTTGAAAATTTGAAAAAAATATTAACCTCGTTTTTCATCATTTTTGAACATGGGCTATAGCCCATACCCTACGGCATACTATAGCACGCCGTTTTTCATCATTTTTGAGGATTTTAAACAAATGGAAAAAAAAACATGGGTTATAGCCCATCGTTTTTTGAAAATTTGATTTTTTTCTTTGACCTCGTTTTTCATCATTTTAGAACATGGGCTATAGCCCATACCGTACGGCATACTATAGCACGCCGTTTTTCATCATTTTTGAGGATTTGAAAAAAAAAAAAAAAAAACATGGGTTATAGTCCATCGTTTTTTGAAATTTTGATTTTTCTTTAACCTCGTTTTTCATCATTTTTGAACATGGGCTATGGCCCATACCGTACGGCATACTATAGCACGCCTAAAACGTCAAAAAATAGACGTCTAAAACACGTCTATTTTTAGACGTGTTTTAGACGTCTATTTTTAGACGTTTTTTATCCCATTTTTAGACGCTCGTCTAATAGCCCATATCGTACGGCATACTGTAGCACGCCGTTTTTCATCATTTTTGAGGATTTGAAAAAAATGAAAAAAGAAAACATGGGTTATAGCCCATCGTTTTTTGATTTTTTTCTTTTTTTTTTTATCCTCGTTTTTCATCATTTTTGACCATGGGCTATAGCCCCATACCGTAAGGCATACTATAGCACGCCGTTTTTCATCATTTGTGAGGATTTGAAAAAGATGAAAAAAAACAAACATGGGTTATAGCCCATCGTTTTTTGAAAATTAAAAAAAAAAAATTACCTCATTTTTCATCATTTTTGAACATGGGCTATAGCCCATACCGTACGGCATACTATAGCACGCAGTTTTTCATCATTTTTGAGGATTTTTAAAAAATTAAGAAAAAAAGAACATGGGTGCCCATAGTTTTTTGAAAATTTGAAAAAAAATATTAACCTCGTTTTTCATCAATTTTGAACATGGGCTATAGCCCATACCGTACGGCATACTATAGCACGCCGTTTTTCATCATTTTTGAGGATTTGAAAAAAATGAAAAAAAACAAAAACATGGGTTATATATAGCCCATAGTTTTTTGAATTTTTGAATTTTTTCTTTTACCTCGTTTTTCATCATTTTATAACATGGGCTATAGCCCATACCCTACGGCATACTATAGCACGCCGTTTTTCATCATTTTTGAGGATTTTAAACAAATGGAAAAAAAAACATGGGTTATAGCCCATCGTTTTTTGAAAATTTGATTTTTTTCTTTGACCTCGTTTTTCATCATTTTAGAACATGGGCTATAGCCCATACCGTATGGCATACTATAGCACGCCGTTTTTCATCATTTTTGAGGATTTAAAAAAAAAAAAAAAAAAACATGGGTTATAGCCCATCGTTTTTTGAAATTTTGATTTTTTTTTTAACCTCGTTTTTCATCATTTTTGAACATGGGCTATGGCCCATACCGTACGGCATACTATAGCACGCCTAAAACGTCTAAAAATAGACGTCTAAAACACGTCTATTTTTAGACGTGTTTTAGACGTCTATTTTTAGACGTTTTTTATCCCATTTTTAGACGCTCGTCTAATAGCCCATATCGTACGGCATACTGTAGCACGCCGTTTTTCATCATTTTTGAGGATTTGAAAAAAATGAAAAAAGAAAACATGGGTTATAGCCCATCGTTTTTTGATTTTTGATTTTTTTTTTTATCCTCGTTTTTCATCATTTTTGACCATGGGCTATAGCCCCATACCGTAAGGCATACTATAGCACGCCGTTTTTCATCATTTGTGAGGATTTGAAAAAGATGAAAAAAAAAAAACATGGGTTATAGCCCATCGTTTTTTGAAAATTTGAAAAAAAAAATTACCTCATTTTTCATCATTTTTGAACATGGGCTATAGCCCATACCGTACGGCATACTATAGCACGCAGTTTTTCATCATTTTTGAGGATTTTTAAAAAATTAAGAAAAAAAGAACATGGGTGCCCATCGTTTTTTGAAAATTTGAAAAAAAATATTAACCTCGTTTTTCATCAATTTTGAACATGGGCTATAGCCCATACCGTACGGCATACTATAGCACGCCGTTTTTCATCATTTTTGAGGATTTGAAAAAAATGAAAAAAAACAAAAACATGGGTTATATATAGCCCATAGTTTTTTGAATTTTTGAATTTTTTCTTTTACCTCGTTTTTCATCATTTTATAACATGGGCTATAGCCCATACCGTACGGCATACTATAGCACGCCGTTTTTCATCATTTTTGAGGATTTTTAAAAAATGAAGAAAAAAAACATGGGTTATAGCCCATCGTTTTTTGAAATTTTGAAAAATATATTAAGCTCGTTTTTCATCATTTTTGAACATGGGCTATAGCCCATACCGTACGGCATACTATAGCACGCCGTTTTTCATCATTTTTGAGGATTTGAAAAAAATGAAAAAAGAAAACATGGGTTATAGCCCATCGTTTTTTGATTTTTGATTTTTTTTTTTATCCTCGTTTTTCATCATTTTTGACCATGGGCTATAGCCCCATACCGTAAGGCATACTATAGCACGCCGTTTTTCATCATTTGTGAGGATTTGAAAAAGATGGAAAAAAACAAACATGGGTTATAGCCCATCGTTTTTTGAAAATTTGAAAAAAAAAATTACCTCATTTTTCATCATTTTTGAACATGGGCTATAGCCCATACCGTACGGCATACTATAGCACGCAGTTTTTCATCATTTTTGAGGATTTTTAAAAAATTAAGAAAAAAAGAACATGGGTGCCCATCGTTTTTTGAAAATTTGAAAAATAATATTAACCTCGTTTTTCATCAATTTTGAACATGGGCTATAGCCCATACCGTACGGCATACTATAGCACGCCGTTTTTCATCATTTTTGAGGATTTGAAAAAAATGAAAAAAAACAAAAACATGGGTTATATATAGCCCATAGTTTTTTGAATTTTTTCTTTTACCTCGTTTTTCATCATTTTATAACATGGGCTATAGCCCATACCGTACGGCATACTATAGCACGCCGTTTTTCATCATTTTTGAGGATTTTTAAAAAATGAAGAAAAAAAACATGGGTTATAGCCCATCGTTTTTTGAAATTTTGAAAAATATATTAAGCTCGTTTTTCATCATTTTTGAACATGGGCTATAGCCCATACCGTACGGCATACTATAGCACGCCGTTTTTCATCATTTTTGAGGATTTGAAACAAATGGGGAAAAAAAACATGGGTTATAGCCCATCGTTTTTTGAAATTTTGATTTTTTTCTTTTACCTCGTTTTTCATCATTTTAGAACATGGGCTATATATAGCCCATACCGTACGGCATACTATAGCACGCCGTTTTTCATCATTTTTGAGGATTAAAAAAACAAACAAAAAAAACCTGGGTTATAGCCCATCGTTTTTTGAAATTTTGAATTATTTCTTTTACCTCGTTTTTCATCATTTTAGAACATGGGCCATCCGTACGGCATACTATAGCACGCCGTTTTTCATCATTTTTGAGGATTTGAAAAAAACGATGGGTTATAGCCCATCGTTTTTAGATTCTTTTTTTAAATCCTCGTTTTTCATCATTTTTGACCATCCCACTGAGCAATAGCCGGCTATTAGACTTGTAAGTATGTAGGACTAGTAGCATGCCAAAGTTTGTGCTATTGTCATAGAGAATGCATTGGGCGTTTAAGTTAAATAACTCAGAAACTACAAAATATGTCAAAGTAAAAAGTTCCAGCATGTGTCTCCACAGTAAGCTGAATAATAAAGTGTGAATGGAGTTTCTAGGTGAAAGTGATTTTTTGACGTGCCAAAATCTGCCATTGAGCCCAATTATAAAAGTGTCAAATTTGAAAGCACTATATTTCTAAAACTATGACACCTTTCAAAGATTCCTTTTCAGGCAAACATGTCCACCGTAAGATGAAGGCTAGAATGGAGTTGGTAGGTTTAAGTATTTTTTTTTACGTGCCACACTCATTGGGCTAAAAACGGCCATGCCCACTTTTTGATTGCCCACTTGCCCAATTGTGCTGACATCGTCACATTTTGTGATGACGGCAATGGCCGTTTTTAGCCCAATGAGTGATTTTTTGCTAAACCAATGCTTGGAATGGAATCAGCATCATTAAAACCCCCTAGTTCGACACATCACATGCTACATAAAGCATGATGACATTTTGAATATTTTGCTCAACATACATGCTGGGGACCCATACTAAACATTTAGAACGTAAAACGTAAAATGTCATGTCCGGGTTCACATTCTGGCTAATTGCCTAAAATGTGATATTTCAACGCTTGATTTAACCACTTTCCAAAGGTAGTTTTTTCATGATTTCCACCATCTTTTTAAATTGTCAAAAACCATGAAATCGTTGAAAACTATGAAAAACTACATAGCCTACTATAGTATGCCATCCAAAAGCATTTTCTTTTTTTTATCGTGGTTTTCAACGTAAAAAATAAAGATGTTATCGTGAAAAACAACATATACGGTAGTATAGTATGTCATATTTCATGTTTTTGGCAACATGTTGTTTTTGTCATGATATTCATAAACAGCCAGAGTGCAAAATAAGTGGTAGGATGAAAATAAGATAGCAGAGTCTTGCAGAAGCTTGGTGTGCTTTATTAACTACAGATTAAAGGTACACAACATCCCTTAATGTCAGACCTAGATAATCAGAAGAAACAAAACACACACTCTACTAATGGCCAACCTTCAGTAAAAGAGGGTAGACTGGGGCTTGACTCATTCAACTCTTTAGGACTGGTTTGATCATGGAGGAGATACAGGGTTAATGCCTCCTTCAGGTTCTTAACTTTTTTTTCTTCTTTTTCTCTTCACTACTCCTGTCGTACGTGACTAGAGTTTATCTCCATAAGGTTCAACATTTCTATTAGCATAGTTCAAACAGCATGAGCCCCTATATTCTTGTGAGAACATTTCTCCGTTGATAAGGCTTTGTCCAAAAAAAAAAAAAAGGTTCTATATATATTAAATAATGTGGTTTTGCAATTTACAAAATAATCGTCTGTTAACTAAATTATGTCATCATCACAAGATAGAGTCTTGGAATAGCTTGAACGTCCTACAGTAGTCTATCATATCATATAGGTATGGTATGTATTCAGAAGTATTTATATGTATCATATGGTTTGTCACATCCACGATTCCACAGGCAACAGGGGGGAACACAGCCATATTTGATAACATATGTATTTGACAACAGACTAACACACTAGTCACAGTACAACAACAAAACAGTTAAGAGCTGGTTAGAACCTAAAATCTAGACATTGCACAAAACAAGACAAGCCGCAGGTGGTGGCAGACCTATCAGCTTGCGCCATGGATGTGTCTCACCCACTCCTGAGACAGGATGAGTGGGGGGTGTGGGCTTTATCTTTAGACTGCCTCAACATAGTTGGCTGGCAGCATCCCGGTCTTGCCGGTGCGCTGCACGGTACCGTACATCCATCCCTCGTCGATGGACTGCACGTTAACAATGACATCACCGTCCTTGAAGGCCACCTCGTCATTGTCGGCTGCTGTGTAGTCATACATGGCACGTACGGTTTTCTGTAGAGGAGAGGACAGTGTAATAAGTCTGTCACATGATCACAATAGAAAATCGTTTAACTATATGAGATCTGGACTACTACTACTATGCTTCTGAATGTCTGGGGTTGGGGAAAAATGTAATGGGGAGAGAGAGACCAGAGTCCAGGCTGATTCAGGAAGTCAACACCACAGCATTATGCTTTCTCTACTTTCACACATGCACGCTGATCTTCCTTAAAGGAATGTCATAAACATCCCAGAATAAATAAACAAAAAAGTACACTTGTAAAAAGTGCATCTGTCAGCAGGCCAGACGCCTACAGAGCACAAACTGGCTCTTTCTCTTGCCTCTGGTTTCCCCATTTCCCATGTTCACACCATAGAATATCCAATGCTGCTCACTACACACAGGGCAACATGGCGCTGTGTGCAGCAACTAAAGACACTCTCACAAAGGCCTGGTTCCCTTGGTGATGACACCTGCTCTGGGTGCGTTGTGACAGTCTGCTCAGCTTGTTATTGTGTTAACTGAAGATTCCTTTTCTATGACGAATAGATTATCTGAATGGATAATCTAGTCCAAGCATCCTATGTTGCGTACAAAACCCACACACTTATGTACACACTACACATGCTATGTTATGTTAAGTCTACTGTTTAGTATCTCCAAAAGGCCTAAGCAGTATGCTTTCACTTCGGACATACTACGGAGATCTGGTGCAAATTTCAGCTAACCTGTCCTCTCCAAGCTGTCAAAATCTAGCTCTATATCTAAGAGCAACGACATGGGCAACGCATACATTATTTCTGATGACCGTTGTTTCTCTGCCATTGCCATTGCATTCTGGGATAACAGCGTACTAGTGTCCACTGTTGAATACTATACATTTGCCTGAATGTATTATGCATCTCACTTTACCATTTAGTAGCCACTAAGCTTCTGCATATACTAGAAGGTAATGTATAGAAGGTAAATAGTATGTTAGTATGTTATTTCATACATTTGTGTTAAAGTGATAGTTCGGATTTTTGGACTTAACGCTGTATGAAATACTTGGTTGCAAAGGTATTAATTAATTGACAGAGTCTCGTGGTGGTCTGGTTTTGAGGAATATTAAGTAGTTCTGGGGGGCACTGGGGGCCACGCATTAAAAATAAATACATTAACTCACTCTAAGCGTGTGTGTGTGTGTGTGTGTGTGTGTGTGTGTGTGTGTTAGGGCATTCATAAAAAAATCGATTTATCGATAAATTATCACGAGTCGACTCGCAGCAGCGCGAGTCGAAAGTTGAGCTTTTTTTTTGTTTGTGCATATGCACCGGAGTGCACTCGCCTAATTTGCATTGCATTCAGAACGCGCCCTTAATTAAAAACCAAATGAAGCTGTGTATGTGGCTCTCAGCGCGCGGTGTCCCACTATTGAGACTGGCTGAAGTCTGTTTGAACTGCGCTGTGTCAGAGAAGTAACAGATAGAAGCACGCAAACGTTACCCCCAAACGATATCCCCCTCACCTCCGTGCTGGAAATATAACGTCTGGGTTCCCGAGGCTACATTCATGCTGACGCAATGACTGTCTGTTTCTGGCTAAGCTTTACGCGCGCCGCAGGGCACATGAACCTCTCCGTCTCCGGTCAGTGCTGGTTGTTGTTTATTTGCATGGCTCAGAAAATGAGTGACAAACTAAAATGAGAACGTTATCGAGTTGTTGGAGGAGGAGGAGGTGAATAATAATGTTATATTTCTTAATGTGTTCTCGGGCCGCTGCTGCGCTGTGTGCCATGCCAATACCACTACTTTACCTGGATCATCTTTTCATTTTGACATGACTCACATGAAATAATAATCCTGTAGCGGAACCGCGTGTAGCGTTTGGTTTCATTAACGCGATCGTCACAAAATAGCCTACAGCTGCTGCTACCAAAGATTGGACATTTTTAAACGACGCAAAACTTAGAATTCCCCTCTTGCGTACCAGTGCCACGTGTCCCGCGGACCGGCACCGGTGTTTGGGAACCTCTGATATAGATGATACATGCACTGTGACTGTGTCATATTGGAGAGGCCACTGAATGCACACTTGCGCAGTGCTTTGTTTGACATGCTCCGTATTTGAGCGCGCGGCACCTCCACCCGCCCCTGTTAAATTCCCCCCCCCCCCCCCCCCCCGCCGCCAGAAACGATAAATCGATACGACTTCAACTTTACTGTCTGACAAGTCGACTGGGAAAAATTCGTTAATGCCCTAGTGTGTGTGTTGTGGGGGTACTTACACCAGTGGTTGAGGGATGTGATGGGACAGAGGAGACGGCAGTTTGCTGTGTGGCCACTGATGATGACCTCTGTTGCAGCTCCACAGTCTTAGCATGCTGGTAGCCTGTACACAGCAAAACAAACATGTTCACTGTTATGTCTGTTCCCACATGCACATGGAATATACGTTTCCTTCCTATCAATTATATGATAGGCAAACTGAAAACTGATAAAAAAACAGCCAGCAATATTAATTCACAGTAGTTCTCACACTTTGCTATTTTTGAAAAAATCTTGAGATGTACAAGCTTGCAGCACCGCACAAAGTGATGTGATGTGAGCTTGTATAATGTATATCTACTATTTTGGAATAGCCAACGCATATAAGTAAATAAATACACAGATGCTTTCCCGGTTTTTATGGGTTAGCCTGGAGTGTTGTGGACGTTTTGCTTTACAGTGCTTTCTCTCCCTTCTTCTCATTATCTTATAACGCGATGGGCGTTGTATCTACAGTATGATGTGATGTCATCTTACCAATACTGGAGGCACCAAAGCCATTGCTATAGAGGGACATGTGGTGGTCCACATCCTGAGAGACCTCAGACTTCTCATCACCCAGGCCACTCATGGCGCTGGTGGAGCGGGAGTGCTCCTTGCTGCGACGCTGGGCTTGAACTGGAGAAAGAACAGGTTTAGATACTATGTCAATACAATATATAACTGGAGAAAGAACAGTCAGGTATACAGAGTATGAATTAATACAATATAACTGGAGAAACTTTGAGAACCAATGCATGTGGAGTAAAAGCTGTCGGTGTAACACACCTGACATCATGTGCAGACTCCTGGACTGGATGTTGTCCTCTGCAGGGTCGTAGTCAAACACAGAGCCTGGGTTGGTACGCCACACGCGCAGATCTGAGGACACAGCGAGAGTGATATAAATCTGTGTATTTCTGTGTGTTCTCACTGTTCTGTGTTCGTGCGTTTTTTGTAAGACAATTGTTTTGTATTATAATTCTCATACTTGTAATACACTATAATGAAATAACAGTGATTAGACCGTTACAAGTATACAGCTACTGTAGGAAGATTATAATACCACTATTGATCCTGAGTGACCTGCAATTACCGTATTGTTATAGAGCATTTTAAGTAGGCCTGCATATTTATGTGTGCGTGTACGTGTACGTGTACATGTGCGTGCGTGCGTGTGTGTGAGTGTGCATGTGTGTGTGCGTGCGTGCGTATACTGTGTGTGTGTGTGTGTGTGTGTGTGTGTGCGTGTGTGTACTGTGCGTGTGTCCCTGACCATACCAGTGGTGGTCTCCTGGTCATGTTCCACGGTGCGTCGCCTCTCCATCTCTACGACGCGCCTCTGGATGCCGCGGTAGTTGATGTCGCTGAACTCCTGGGTGTTCTTCTTCACGCGCTCCATCACTGGGTCAGTGGTGGTTGGAGTAAAGCTGCCCTTGCTCTTCTCAAAGTCCTCGTGGTATCTCACCTGGTGAGTGTGGCACACAGTAGATAGATAATGACAATAAGGACTGGGGTCAGTCACCCTTCATATAGGACAGCTGGGGCTTTTTTGGTTGCTTTAGTAAAGTTACTAGTTACATTGAAGATTCCAATTATTAATATATTGATACATTAACTGATAAATTATGACATTATGTCCAGTTGAAACCTTAAAGTGATTAACACATTAATGCATACTTTATAATATTATGAAAAAAGCCATTCCGCATAATGAACACTTTTACATTTGGAAAATAATACGTATACATTTGTGAAATGGGCCATTCTGCATTAAGGACAACATTCCTGTTTGGTACTGTAAGCATATTTTTGATGTCAATACTTTTGTACATTTCTACATTGCTTCCACCGCTACTCGACTGCAAAACAAAAGGAACAAAGAATCAGACTCACTCCAGAGATGATGCGCTGGTTCTCCTTCACACGTCTCATCTCTGGGGTGTCCAGGACGAAGGCGGCCTTGCCTTGGACCTGCTTACGGAAGCTGTCAGAATACAGCACCTGGTAGACGGGCAGGACAGACAGGGGGCGACACAGCAACGGCACACAGTGAGAGCTCTGAAACCGTTCTGCCTTCTTACACAGTAAATATCAGCATTGATTGCACAGAGATACAATGGTGACTACAATGACATACAGGGCTGCTTGCAGAAGGAGCTGGGAAATTATTGGGTTCTCAGACGAATGAATTAGCAGGGAGAATGTCTTTTTTTAAGAGAGGGTGGAACAATCATACGAGAAACAAGTGTTCCAATCCACAGCAGGAAGAAAGGGGAAAGAGATGAAGGAGTAGTCTTGACAACACAGGAGGTTAGCAGTGATGATGTGCGCACAAAACACCTCACAGCTGGCAGTGCTGTATTAAAACACATTTAAGAAGGAACAATAGAAGAGTTAATATGATTAAATATAGGCAGGGGACACAAGAGTTAGGGAAGAGTTAATTTAGGGGTCACTACTGGGGGAGGGGGGGGGGGGGATGAGAGCTGAGAACACGTTTGGTACCGAGCTAATTTGTTCTTGGTTCCGTTTGACTCGCTCCATCTCTGGAGTGAACACGACAGGGGTTCCCTTGGCTTTATTGTCCTTATACAACACCTACAGGACAAAAGCACAGTGCCCCCGAGGGGACAGTCAAACACGCTGAAACACACACACACTTCAAACAGAACACGTATAGGACTGCTTTCATAGACCTGCATTAAGCCCAGACTCCCAGACATAGAATGCCTGCAGTAAAGGCTCTTGAGTTTTACCTTTTACCGTCGGCCATAGCTGGAATAGGTTACAGTCAAAGTGTCATTAAGCTTGATCAGTGTCTGGGAAATTGGTCCTATAGTGTGATTATTCCTGGTGACCTTTAAAACCACCAGGAATAGACACGCAGTCACGCACTCACGCACTCACGCGCACACGCGCACACGCACACACGCACACACACACACACACACACACACACACACACACACACACACACACACACACACACACACACACACACACACACACACACACACACACACACACACGTAACAGCTTGTGTTTCTGAGGGTAACACTGTGAAATTAGAATTTACAGCAACTGAATGGGAAGAAAGCTCTTGGTTAAGAAATAGAGTAGGCCCTTGGGGCGTATCATAGGACACATAAAGGGAAGGCTTGAGGGTGGTGGGGATGATTTGAAGCGAGAGTACATGACGACAGAAGAAGACAAGGGATGAATGAATGGAAGCTTTAAGGAGGTAGGTCGGGCAACAGGCTTGATTAGGGTGAAACTGGCGCTGTATGAAAGGGCTGGAGCTCTGGAAACTGCTGTCTGAGCCTTGGATGAGGGCGGATGGGATGAGATGATGGGAAGATGAATTGATAAGAAGATGAACTGATGATTGATGATGCAAAAAAAGGGCTTTTTTTTAAGTGGGTGTTGGGTCACTCTCAGCAGTTATGAGCACACGCGGCTCTGGTTTCTATAGTTCCACTACCGAGCTGATGTGCTTCTGAGTCTCTCTGACCCTCTTCACCTCCGGGAGGTCTGGTATGGCTGTGCCTTTACCCAACAAGTCCTTGTATTTTATCTGTGCAGTGGACGATATCGGGTTCCATGCATAGGGAATGGAGGACAAACACAACAGAGCCGGCATATCAGTCAGAGATAATGGAGAGGAGATAGAAAGACAACACACGCTCACACATAGCACATCATTGTACATCACAATTGCCATGGAACATTAGAGAGTGAAAGTAAATGCTGTTGACTACTTAATGTCAAAGCACACAAGGAAGAAGCTTTTGCTATGACCTTACCTGTTCAGAAAAAACAAGGGCGGAAACATCTTGTTATTACTATTTAAATGTAATATATCGTCGATGTCAGGTCGAAACCTTGTAGCCTACAGTATGTCCAAAAATTACATTTCAGGAAATGGAAAAAAGACCCTGAACTATGTTCCAATGGATCCAATGTTGTTATTATTTAAACACAAGTTCTACTATCTCACAAATCTCATAAATAATGCATTGTGTGCTTGTAGATCTGCTTTTTTTTGCAACTTCATTATCAATCGATGAAGTATAAAATCGGGCATTTATTTCTGAAGAAAAATATATTAAATATAGACATACAAGGTTTCTGCCCATTTGCAACGATACAATACATGATTGTATGTGTCATCTGTGTTAGATGAACATTGGGGTAAATTCAACCACACTAAAATTGATTAGTATCAGTATCAGCTCACAATGGCTTTGATGGGATGAAGATCAGAGATTAAGTTTGTTTAATTACCATGATAGACAGTAGACACTGTTGTTTTATTACCATGATAGACAGTAGACATAGACACTGTCTAGATTTTTGTACAGAGAGAGAGAGAGAGAGAGAGAGAGAGAGAGAGAGAGAGAGAGAGAGGAGAAGAAGAAGAAGAAAAAAAGGAAAAACACCTTGATTGGTGGGTGGGGTTATGATGTTTTTTTACAGGGTATATGGAAGTTGAGAGGGGGGCAAATGAACGCAAAATGTGTCCGGAGAGAGCGGTTTCACTCAGTAGGGTACCGTGCTAATGTTCAGCTGATTACGTTTAACTCTCTCCATCTCTGGGGTCCCTGATATAGCTGTGCCTTGTCCCAAATCCTCTTTATACTGAAGCTTTGGGGGGGATAAAACAGCAAAAATAAATAAACCAGCAAATAAATAAATGAATAGGTGTTAAACGTTCAATTGAAATAGAGGTTTTTGTTCCCTTTTAGTAAGGAAGGGAATACATGGGAGAAAATCCAGGGACACAAAAAGGTAAAATGTGTCAGACCAGTCAGTCGGGAAATATACACAGTACAATATATAAAAACTTTAAGTAAAAGGGAAAAAGAAATAAAATCCAAACAATAAAAAAAAATCTATGCTGATTTATGGATTTAACAGGTTCTTAAGATGGTACAGGGACAATCACAGCAAAACCACAACAGGATATATCCTGCAACAAGTCTAAGGCCTGATTTATGCCATGTCGTACAACGGTGCCGGGCGGCGAACATAAGGCGATGTACAAGCATACAGCGTGTCGCTGGAATACGAGACGGTTCGTAGATCGGCTATGTTCCCCACGCCACACTGTCGTGCGACTAAGTAGAAAGCGGGGCTTAGAGGTCAGTAGTGACATTGAGAATGTGTGACATGGGGGTCAGAGGCTCGATGGCAGGAAATGACAGGGGTTCACTCTGGGTTTTCTGTTGTTACACTACCGAGCTGATGTGCTTCTGGGTCTCTCTGACCCGCTTCACCTCAGGGAGATCTGGTATGGCTATGCCTTGACCCAGCGAGTCCTTGTACTTTATCTACCCGTTGTTGAGCCCATGGGTTTCACAAGCACAGAGTAAGACAGAGGGGTAAACATAGTGCCACGAACACACACCCACAAATCACCATCCATTCGTACGTCACAGTTTCCAACGCTATATGAACCAAATATGTAGATGAGTCATCACCATAATGATGAGAACAGGTAATGCCCACAATGGATGATGCTTCATTTAGTTCATTACTTGGGGGCTTAGATGCAGTTATCATGGGTGGCGTAATCCGACTGTATATGTACAGTCAGATTATTTATATCCAAGAGCTAAAACAAATCCTGAATTAGTATTGTATAACAACACGAGGGATCATTTATGAAGGTGGAAATTAACAATGGCTGTCATTTGAACAGGGATTACATGTGTGAGGATCAGGTATACCGGTAGTTCTACATTTGGGTGATATACTAGATAAGGGTGTCAGGGAAATATGAGAGGAAGATAAGAGTGAGAATGATTGGGGATGTGGGGGGCGGGGTCACTCAATTCTATGGAGTACCGTGCTAATATTCTTCTGGTTGCGTTTGACTCTTTCCATGTCTTGCGTCTCAGGCATAGCTGTGCCTCCTCCCAAATCCTCTTTGTATTGAATCTTTTCATGGATGGGAAATCAAAGTTTGATTTACCTTTACTTGATAATACATTTTACATGTGAAGAGCAGTTTAAGTTCAACATTGGATACTATAGGGGATAGGGTAATAATAAGTGAGGAGGAGGAGGGGTAGAGGAGAGGAAGAAAGCCAGGGTCACTCTATGGAGTTGGAGTACCGTGCTAATGTTCTTCTGATTGCGTTTAACTCTTTCCATGTCAGCGGTCTCAGGTATAGCTGTCCCTCCACCCAAATCCTCTTTGTAATGAATCTTTTCATAGAATGAAAGCAGCAACAAAGGGTTAGCCTAATTTTCCCTTATCCAACATACCTAAACCTGAGCTAAGCTCAACATTGCTTACCTTGGGTAAGGGATTTTGTGGCAATTCAGTGTTGACTCTCTGTCTAGCTAAATTGAGTACACCTCAGACAAATATACAATTACATTTAACACAAACATAAAAACAATAGACATCGTTCAACAATAATCCACACACGACACGCTGACAGTGAACAATACCTTCAACAGCACTCAAGCTGTGGACTACTAAAAGAAGAACAGTAACAACTCAGCTATAGTTAGTTGCTTAGTTTAAAATACTGTCGATTTGGGTTAATATAGGCCATCTACTGCATCAAGAAAATACTGTCTTTCTCACAAAAATGGGCTGCATGTCAGGGATTTTTAAGATTCATCTAAAAAAAAAAAAAAGTGTGTGGGAGAAAATAAAGAAACAAAAAAGAGCCAAAAACATGTTATTAGAATAAGGTTAAGAAAAACGGTTAAAAAGGTACAATTTGCAAAGTAGGTACCGAGCTGAAATTCTTTGTATTTTCTTTTACACAAAGCATTTCAGGAGTGTCATTTACAGCAGACACTTTGCCCTTTATGTTTTTAAGGTCTGTCTGGTACAGAAGCTACACAGGAAAAAGAGGACAGGTGTAGTTAAAAGTGTTCATGATCCACACAAAGTGTGTCATGTTGATTTCAGCCCAGGGTTAATAACAAACAACTACCATATATACTGTATATAGCACTGAATTCCAAAAGTCTTTACACACTATAAGGCAACTTGAAATGGTTTCTTCTAGGGACACTAAACAAAAAGACATTTCATGAACAGCACACACACAAGTATAAAGTATTGCAGGTAATACTTTAAAGAGCTGACATGAAGACACACATATAGAGCCACCAGGAAATTGGACTTAAGCTTTGAGTCCATATCCCAAGGTTCTTGTAAGAACCTGCCTATACTATGTCACTAATCAACAATTTGTTTTCATCAACTACTTACAGTGCTGAAGTTCTTCTGATTCTCACGGACTCTCATCATCTCAGGGGTGTCCATGACCGGCACGTAATGAGACATACACTTCTCAGCTTCCTCCCTGTATTTTTTCTGTAGGGACCAAGAAGCCATTGAGAAATGAATAATGAAATAAAACAAAACATTAGGATCACCATCACTTCTGGCGTTGTTTTGAAATGAAAATGTACTGTATAGGATGCACATTCTGCACCCGGCATATGAGGTGAAAAGACAGCTTCTTTACCACCTATTAAGCCCTTTATTTCTCAGCTTACGACGTCGGCGAATAGAAAACATCGCCAATCTGCAAGCTTACACCGTGTCATGATGTAACACATTATGAGCTTGTCAACCCCTCTTTTTTTTCCCAAAAGAGGAGTGGTTAAGGCAATTATAGACCAGTCAGACTACAATACCTGGCTGACAATGTTCTTCATCTGCTGTGCATGGAGGATGTCAGGGGTATCGATGACTGACGTGTAGCTGGCCCTGTCCAGCTCGGCAGTGTGCTTGTACATTCTCTAAAGGACAAAAACAATGACGTTCGTTATTCCCACGAAACTCCACCAACCCAGTGTAAACATATGGCACAGCTTTATCCTCGACTTTCCAAATACAAAATGGCCTCTGTCATACCTTAAGAACCTCACCCTCCCTACCCTAACCTGGAGTGCTCCAACCAAAATATGAGAGCAATACTTGAAAGACTACAGACGAACCTGACTGAGGATGTCAGTAGCGTTCTTTGCCCTCATAAAGTCTGGGGTGTCACAAGCCAAAGCCAACATTCCCCTGCCCTTGATCTCCAGCTCCAGTGACTTTTTGTACTCTCTCTGCAAATGAGACAAGGTACACAATGTTAGCACAGCCTTAATAACATGACTGGTGGATTAGGATAAGGAAAGGGGCTGCAAAACCAAAAAATCCTGGGGGAATGTTCAATAAAACAAGGTTAGCATGAATTAAGGACTAGAGGGAATGATTATAGTGATGCAATGGAGGATCGCACGCGAGGCTCCACTTAACACTGAAAGGTAGAACAGCATTAGTTAGGAACTTCAATGTGTTAAATGAGTAGAAGTCATACAATGATCAGGTACAGAATATAATACAGTTAAAAGGACAACTACAGTATGGGGCATATTAGTGATGTCATCAAGCAAGGCCAGGGGTTACCATGTTAGTGTGACGATGCAACATTATGTTAAAAGCTTTGGTTAGGTTAGGATACTTTAAGAGTGGGCATGGAGGGAACAAAGCCACTTCCATCCACTCACAAAATTGTACAATCATACCTCACTCAGGATCTGAGTGGCATTCCGTGCTCTCAAATGTTCCGGAGTTTCCACGACGAAAGTTAGCCCTTTACCCTTCACTCCCTCCTCTAGATCCTTCCTGTACTCTTTCTACAGGATGGAAGAACAGAGAGACTGTAGAGAGACGGGCATACAAGCAGGCCAGGCCAGGGCACACAGAGCTTTGAGCAAAGTCACCAAGACTCCCAAAATCCCAAATCAGATTTTCATTGTTCATGAAAAAGACGTTTAGAGAGAGACATTGGTGACTTTAGCAAGTAGCCCGATAAAAGCAATGTTAACAACATTTTATCATACACAGCTTGAAAACACATCACATTCAAGACGTTGTTTCATTAGGACAGTAAACGTGCGCTCTCGTGTCTAATTTACACTTTTTGCATGACAATTCATCGAAAGCCCGCAGTCTTTTTTTCCTTTTTTTACAAATTAGTCTTTTGAGATAGCATAGGGGTGTTATGCAAAATCCGTCATACACAAACAAATACAGACAGAAATCCACCATATTATTGGCATGGAGGGAATTGCTTGATGGAGGGTTAAGCATGAATTGGAATCGTCCAGGGTGTCAAACACACATTACACAGCCACACAAACACAATAAATGTCATTAACACAGTGGTTTTGAAAGTGGGGGTCACCAGGTGGGCAAATTATATATATATATATATATATATATATATATATATATACACACACACACACACACACACACACACACACACACACACACACACACACACACACACACACACACACACACACACACACACACACACAATTAAAACATTCTAATAATTGTGCGAGTTTCAACCTGTTCCTATTTTGACAATGTCATTATTGTCAAAATAGTTCCAAATTTGTCTTTTGTTTTTGTGACAAAAAGCCAATCTACTTGTAGATGGGCTATTGTTGCCGTTTTCTTCCTTTATTTTTAAAGGCATTTCGCAATAGAGGGGCCACAGTCTATTTGGGGGTCCATTGCATGGAACCGTTTGGAAAGAAACCCCTGCATTAATGCAGGGACACAACAAATTACATTAATATCACCAGTCACACAATGGAGAGGTCCTACAAGAGGAGAGGCATGGGTGAATGTAGCGTATTATTAAGAGGGCATTATGGTTTTGGCATAAACCATGCAAGCTAACCCCAAACTAAACAGGGTGGTAGAGCTGGGGGGGGGGAAAGAATGAAGAAAAAAAAGAAACAGCGGTGGGATAAAAAAAAAAAAAGGAGGGAGGGAGGGAAGAGAGGGGCTGTGGTTGTGCCGTGGTCTTAGTATGATTATAAAGCACGGGTGGGGTTGTGGGAGGATTAACACCCAGGGCGGGAAGGGACAGGGACGACCGGGGGATTGGTCCGTCAGTTACCTCGCTGACTATTTGGGTGGCGTGTCTGACATGTATCATGGCCGGGGTGACCTCCAAGCCTGAGAGGTTCTTGCCCCTCATGTTTTCCTCAAAGTCCTTCCTATAGTCTTTCTATTGACCATAAAAAGATAAGACAAGGGACAGACATGGCTCAGATAAGCACATGCAGGCAGTCCTGGTTCACAATGCGGTTACCTTGGTTCTTAACTGTACCATTCTCCTTGGAACATTCACTCAAAACCTCTGCATGCATGTACTTTGTGTGTACTGTGTGACAATTTACCAAAAGGTGGAACGAATGTGTACGTTTACTGAAATACTTATCATCATCATCATCATCATCAACAAATGTCCATGTGAATGGAAATTTAAGTGTATCATCATGTGGATACTTTAACGTGATGTTAAACGACAAATATGTATACTGTACCTTTCTTTGCCCTGGATCATCAGAGACAAACTAGACAGTACATATTGAGGCTCAGCCTCAGGGTCAGTTTAATGCAAGGCTTACACATAATTTTTATACTGCAAATCTCTACTTTTCTATGAAATTGAAGCTGGTAAAATAATGACCTCACTTTAATGAATTTGGCTGCGAAGGCAATGTAAAAACAGGTTGTGCTGCCATCATACTAGACATACACCCAACAACAATATAAATAGCAGGACATACAACAGGCTAATGCATTCCCAAATTCCAAAAAGTGATAAAGCATAGGAAGAGATGTCTGCAGGATTTCACAGTGGTCCTACAAGATTTCGAGAGAGTGGTGGTCCTGTAACACAAGAGGTTAATGGAATGGTCTCTGCGTCCGGGCTCTGGGTGCCTGAAGGGTACTTTACCTGACTCTGCATGTGCTGGGCTTCCTTGTTGGTTACATATGTTGGGGTCTCAAAGTCCAGCATGGCCTTGCCCTTCTCCTTCTCATACTTCTCCTTGTACTTCACCTGTAAGAGCCCACACACACACACACACCAGTCAAACAGAGTCCACAACACACATTCTAGACTGTATGTAAATATACCGAAAAGTACATGAAACACAAGGTGTTGTGTTGTGTTGTGTTGTGTTGTGTACTATAGCATGCGAGTTAAGATTAAGTTGGCACTGGATCCGGAATTTAGATTAAATGGGACCAATGGGGTTCCTTGTTGAGTATAGGAGTACCCTCTACAGACCTCTGTATGTGCATTGTGCATTTAAACAACATACACTAAATTATACAAATTGCTTGTTTCAGTTCATCGACAGGCACAACAAAACTTTGCTATTTTAATAAACTTACACAAATTGCACTTGGACACGGCAAACAACGCCCTCCAGTTTTACAGGGTCAGCCAAGGCCTACTTAACCCATTCTGGGCGGGAACCCATTTTGGTGTTTTACCCACTCAGATCGGGAACCCATATTTGGGTTCTGTACAGTATGTACAGTATTCAAAAATGTAAACATTTTGATTCTACTATATAAATATTTGAAGTTTTTCAGAAACCTTAGGTCAGGATTTAGAGGCGTTTTTAGAATCGGCCTCAGGCCTAACACTAAAGTGTTTATGTAATTCAACTACTCTATTGTTTGTGAAAGTGTCTGGGAAAATGTAGGTGTGCTGGCTGTAATCTGAAAGTCATTCTGACCCCTTATTTGTTCTAAACATAGTCTAGAACTTGGTAAGCACACAATTTTCTTAAATCTTGCTGTTAGGAATAGCAGTTAGGGAAAACTATAGCTTTCAATGGGACACACTTTAGGAAATGCTTCCAGGATAAAGTGAAAACCATATCAGGTGATGTTATGAGGACTCTGGGACAGCTGAGTCCTCATAGACTGTGCCACTTACATTGCTCTGAAGGTCAGAGGCATCCTTGTGATGGAGGTGTTCTGGCGTGTCAGCAATCATATGGTAGTGACCCTTACTCTCCTCAAATTTCTTCTTGTAGCGGTACTAAGGGGGAATTCCCAGTCAAGTAACAGTACAACAAAGGGGGGGTGGAATAAAAAAAATAACCTCTGTATTGAGCTTAACATTACCGCCATCCATTAAAAGAAAAGTGATAGGGTAACAAAACAATTGTTGAGGATAAGGATGATCAATAGATGTTCAACAAATTCATCAAAAAGGAAAGATTGAGACTAGGATGAGAGCTATGGGAGGGAAAAATAAATCCATGGGATGGAAAAAACAATATGGAGGAGGTGGTTATAGATGATACTAGTAATGGAGGGACATGGGAATGAGAGAATGAGAGAGAGCTGAATCACTACCAGATGAAGTTCCTGAATACCGTTTATGGATGAATGAGGGCTGGGAAGACACTCAACTTAAGCTGGCAGCATACGTCAAAATAAGTAGAAATATTTGTTTTTTGGCCAAACCGAACAATTTCTTTACGGACAAAATTGTTTTATATCGCAAGACACATGTCCTTGTCTGTTTTCATTGCAACTATGTAATTGTGTTCATACAACGTGACTGAACTTTGTTTCTGCAGGATGTATGCTACAGCCTTTAGTCCATGTGAGGAGGGTCAACAGCAGGTGGAGTCAGACTCAGAGATGATTGTTATAATGTGATGTGGAGTAATGGATGGAGACTACTGGAGGACGATGAGGTCAGGTCCATTTCAAATGAAACCGACACCCATCATTGGTAGTGTGTGGGTTGTGGGGGAAGAGTTAATGAGAGGGTTATGCCTGATTTACTTGGTTGTGTATTGTGTCGCACACTGAAAATAGCCTATCCACAAGTTCACAACGCGTCAAAAAGCATAGCATGTTGTGAGCTTGTGCATTGGCTATTCACGGCATGTGACACCATCCAAGTATAAACCAGGCTTAAGTAGTCTGACAATGTCTTACGTCGCTGGACAACTTGCTGGTGCTCAGGTTGTGCTGCATGGACAGAGATTCAGCCATGTCTGTCACAGGCTTGTGGACCTTCTTCAGGTAGTCACCCTTGTACTTCACCTGAGGTAAATAACATAGATGTTAAAAAGGATAGGTCATAAGACTTCCATGTTCACAGCCAGGTGCTCTGCTGGGGCATCCCATGATCTGATGATTACATGATACAGTAACATGCAACTGTGGATTCCTCCTTCGTGTCCGACATGGAAGAGAGAATAGAGGAGAATGTGGTAATTGCCATTTTCTTTTATCTTAAAAGAGCTTTATCGCAGAATTGGAAATTGGAAATGTACAGACTCAGACAGGGGAAAAATATATGAGAGGATCATTTTGTTTTAATCCATACCTTGGACACTGAACAATAAAGTTTGGTAATGTAACGTTATTAGACATAATCCTCAAAGGAATAAGGATGTGACTTAATATGTGACCTCTTACCTCACTAGCCAGATTGTTGGCGTCCTTCATTGTCTGGTAAATCTTACTGTCTTTCAGGTCATACACTGGCTTCTTTCCTTTCATCTCATTGGCAAACTTTTCCTTGTACTTCACCTAGGAGGTGAAGTAGGATACATGTTATGTATTAGTTACTAAACGTTGGCAGCCTTATTGGCACACACACACACACACACACACACACACACACACACACACACACACACACACACACACACACACACACACACACACACACACACACACACACACACACACACACACACACTCTCTAAGAGGGGTTTTAGGTTACATTGGAAAACACAAACATTTAAAGGGCAAGACAGTAATTGGTCCAACTGTATAAAAAGGGTTGCGCAAATCAGAAACAGTGATGGCTTTGGGCCTGGACTGCTTGTGCATCAAGATCATTTCAGTCCCTTGGTATACAGGTGGAACTATTGCTGTCCATTCATGGACTGTCTTCTGGGAATTAGTCATGTTTTGTCCATGTCACACATCCCACAAGGCAGGACATGCAGTCCCTGCGGTATAACATTCTAATGTATGAAAACACACAACAAACACAGTTCTCTTCTGTAGAGAAGCAGTGAGATAAAGAGCCGTGTCTATAAAAACTCATGTTATTGGTTTGTTTCTCTAGGCATGTATACATCCAGCAGGAACTACAGTACATGTATTGTGGTATTTACTTCATGAACTTCACAATAATTGTGCCAGGGCACCACTTAACCACTTTAAGGTACAACTCTGCCTCCTAGTGTTAGAAGTGAGAGTGTATTAGTTGACTACTGGATTGTACACAGACCCACAAAAACAGGTGCATCAGTTTACCATTTTCATGGCATTGTAGTTATTCCATTTAAAACATTCCCGAGACAGAGACAATGACTGAGTGAGTCAGGACATTTTAGAAACCCTTCAACTATGTAAGGAAAAGACAAATCTGGCAATATACAGTATATCAAAAAAGTTAATTAAAACAAAACTACTCTTTCTAATCTATGCTTAGCAATGATGCATATCTTGCCAGTGGGGCAAAAACAAGCTGAAGACATGCTGAAGACGAAAGAAAAAACATACTGAGCAATGAAAATCATAAACAAGTTCACAAAAGCTATTGGGAGGGGCAAAATGATTCCTCCTTTTCAAAACCATGTGGGACCCCAGTTACTGTCAGAATTCAACAAGTCAGTCAATCTGTCAGCGAATAGGGATCAAATGAGACAGAGGGAAGGATGATAAGGCAGAGCAGACATGTTGTCACAAGTAACCCATTGGTCCCACAGGGTTAAAGATCTCCTTACATTACTAGTCAGGGCACTCATTTTCTTAAGGTGGCGCATCTGTATGGTATCGTAGCAGGACGCTCCATGGAGGTATGGCTTGGCATCAGCCTACAAAGCGCATTGAGATGGAGGGGTGAGAGCACACAGTGAGCAGGACAGTATGGAATGGAATGACAGAGGAGGGGAGACAGGTGAGGGGATGGACATTAGGGATGCAGGGTGGTAGGGAAATGCGGCAAATGCCTAATTTATATTCTGCTCTACAGACAGTGTCCAATGGTGAAAATAGCTGATCTACATGCTCTGCTATTGTTAGTGCGGGACACCATAGTACAACTATAAGTATAAATCTAACGTTGTGGTTACAGTGGTACAGTATGTTACAGTTTGATATACAGTACCAATATCCACACATCCACAGATGTAACAGAGTTAAGTCTGTGTTGATTTGTTGAGATTATCTCGTTCAACAAAACGTGTTAATATCATAAGCTTGGTTTGTTATGGAGCTAATTAAAAAAATGGTGTAAAAAAGTGCAAATATCCCATTGGAAATCTGTGGTCAGAAAGCCATGGTGGAGGTGGCAGAACAGCTGCTAGTTAGACCTACATACTGAAGCTATACACAGTTATTACAGCAATGCTAGTGTGCTATTATGAGCTCTAAAAAGCTTGAAGTGAGGATGGTCTCTAGGAAGCGGATCTTAGCTGTAAGTAAGTACAGTCACTTTTCACTCAATGCATGTAATCTCAGCTGTGAAAAAAATCAAGGTCAAAATCTCCAAGAATACAAGGTAAATACAGGATACAAGTTTGAAAGTAGCAGGTTGAGTTCAGGGGCAGACGTGGCTGACCATACCTGGCTGGTCAACTTGGACACCTCTGTGGCCTTTACAATGTCTGGACGGTTGACCAGAGAGCCACGACTTGCCGCTACCGCCTTGTCACGGTAGCCAACCTAACAGAGACAGGAAACAGACTTTGATGGGCCGTGTACAATGTATGTGATTTAATGACAAAGTCAGTCACTGTACACCCAAACGTGTATAAAAAAATATATAAGAACAAATTCGGAACACCTCAATATTAATATTGTAAAACTATTATATATTGATAAATAAGTCATTCTCCTATCTGATGTGATTTCAGACTACAAGTATTGGTTGTATTTACTTCACTGGCGAGCTTGGAGGCCTGGGTGGCCTTCTTGATATCAGGGCGGTCGGCTACTGAAGTGTAGCACAGGCTGGCCTTGGCGTCCTTCTTGTAGGCGAACTACAGGGTTGGGAAGAAGGAACAAGACAGAGTCATACAGAAGAATTAACCACACGAGGTAGACTTGGACTACACTATCTACAGTACAAGCCACCACATTAACATTTTGTGGCAATGTTCTAATGAATATCCTATGCACACATCCCAGTGCGGAATGTATTTAATAATTATAGCACATGTTAAATCAATGGCAAGAAAAGTTATGTTAATTCAGAGCCTGTTAAAATGTCTTACACTGCTCTGACTCTTAGCGACATCCATGGCGTGCTTAACATCTGGGGGAACAATCATCGTGTTGTACTTGGACTGGCCCTTCTCCTTCTCGAACTTCTGTTTGTACAGTTTCTGTTGCAGGGGAGGAAAGGGAAGTTACCAAATAAAATAAAATAGTACAGGATTGACAAAGATTTTGTATATGTTGTTGTATGGTTTTTAGTGGAAATAGACGATCTACAAGCTCACAACGCATTGCATTGTTAGGCAAATTGTGAGCTTGTATGTCTGCTTTGAAAACTAGAGGTTTGGGTCCTCACACCCAATAGTCACACCGATCTGACCAATGTGCCTGAGTCAGTGTCAGGAGCTTGTGAGTACCTGTTGTACCTGTCTGTGTCTGTCTGTGTTGTTTTTTATGGTTATGTCTGAGTCAGAGTGACGTGGTTGTGGTCCTAATATGGGCGTAAGGGTTTGTTTAATCTAGGATTTCAAATAAAAGAAATACATTCTTGGACATCTTTTTAATATTGCAATGAATGAAAGAAGAAGAATTTATCAGGTTGGAAGTGGTTCATTTTCAAAGGAAGGGTGACCTTACCCCGCTGATAAGCTTATTGACTTCTTTGCTGTGGATGGTGTCGCGGTTTTGCGCCATGGTGGTGAATAAGCCGGCCTGCAAGTCCTTCTTACTGGCCTCCTTGTATTTAGTCTGTGGTAGGGAAAATAGACATTGAAACAGGGGCTTATACCTTGAAATATCATCCATTATTAACATTGGCTGTTTTTGGTGAAGAGATTTGGTCTAGTCTAGAGGGAAAAAAGAGAACACTGATAACAGAGCCAATTCTGAGAGTGTACAAATGGAGCCAATGGATCCATTTGGTTCAATTTGTACACTTTCACAGTTTATATAATAAACACTGAGGATTGTACAGTGTAGATTTGGGTCCTAGAGATAAAATAAAAAAAAACAACAACTAAAATCTAAGTTCTGTGGCCTAATACCAAACTGGTGCTGCTTGAAATGAAAAAGGTTGAGAATCACTGTTTGTAAAAGTGGTTATAAAAATTGTGCAATGTGCAGAAACTGTACGCGGTTCTCACCTCAGATATGAGTGAACGGACTGACTTGGCATGGAGGATCTGGGGGGTGTCCGTGACGGGGATGTAGTGACCCTTGGCCTGCTCATACTTCTGTCTGTACTTGACCTGGAGGTGTTAAGAAATACAAAATGCAGACTTGAGTATGTGCATTTAAAAAAAATTATAGTGCAAATTATAGAGCTTACTGTATACACTATGCAGTAATGTACAGGGGATCAAAGTACTTACATCACTGCTCAAATCAGAATTCTTCATAGCCAGGAGAGTGTTCTTATCATCCACTACTGACAGCACAAAGCCCTTCATCGACTCCTTATCATACTTGTACTCAATCTGTGGACAAAGGAATATATATTAGAGTGACATACAGTAAGGGAGATTCCTGTTGTTGAAAAAAAAAGAATATATATATATATACATATATATATATATATATATATATACATACATAATAATACTAATAATATATGTAGTTTACTAATCAGTCGATCACTAATTGACTAATTCACTATTGATATGTTTAGCTTTTATTGTTGTGAAGCACTTTGTGACTGGTGAAAAGTGCTCTATGAATAAAATGTACTTACTTACTTACTAATTCACAGTATGGTACCGTAGGTTACAAGAGGTTCTTAACTCACGTCGCTCTGCTGTAGAGTGTTCCTGGCATTATTGACAAAGTCAGGTCTGTCTGGAGTCCAGATCCACTTGGCCTTGGTGGCGTGATACTTCTTTCTATATTCAAGCTGAACATGGGCAGAATAAAAATGGTCATGGAAAGCTGGTAATTACAACGAGCAAAGCAATAGCTCCTTCTTAGTCAATCCATATGATCATTCTGTACATCTGTATACTTACTCATGTACTGTACTAGTACACATTTGAGGTACTTTTACTTTACTTGAGTATTTCCATTTTGTGATACTTGTAGCAACACATAATGTCGTTGCTACATACTTCATATTTATTTATACTCCATTTTACTCCACTACAATTATTAGACTGCTTTAGTTACTACTTACTTTCTAGATTTAGAGATTATTATTACAAAACATACACCCTATTTTATACTTGTGATATTTGAAAATTTATATTGTGGTATTGTTACTTTTACTTCAGAAAAACAAATTCTGTGTACAATTCTTCTTATTGGCCACACTCACGTTGCTGATGTTCGCGTAAGCCTCCTTGGCAGCACGGAGCTCATGGGCATCTGGAGCCATGTTGATCTGAGCTTTGCTCTTCTCGTACACCTCTCTGTACTTCAACTAAAAGGAACATGACAACATATTTAGTTGATTATACAATAACAGACAACCGTTCCGATATTAACTTATAAGACCTGTCCTTGGCCTCACAATGTCAATGGAAGGACAAATTTGTATTTTGGCGTTTGATGATGTGTTAAAAGGGGGCACATACAGTGCTAGTGATCTCCTTGACTTTCTTCATGTGCTGCTGGTAGGGAGTGTCATAAGGCAGGCTGTATCCCTTGGCCTTGGTCTTATTGTAGTCCATCCTGTAGATTATCTGCAAGACAAATACGGTCAAACAGTCACATCACATGGCAGGATGGAATGGAATGCAAGGAGAAAATGTCAGAAAGAAAGCTTCAGATTCAACTCGTGTCAATTGGTCATTTTCGTTGAAAAGAGAAGCACACTCACATCACTGATCTTCTTGGTGCGTCTGTGGGACTCATATTCAGGTGTCTCCAAGATGGAGGTGAACTTATCCTTGGCACGCTCATACTGCTCCCTGTACTTCAACTGAGGGAAGAGGGTGACGCAAGAGGACGCACAAGTTAGAATCACTCATACTTGTTTAAATATGTCAATATATACTATATAATTCTATGTATTTATTTTAAAGTTGTTTTTACATTTAATGAACTTGTATTACCGGTACCATTAAAGCAGCACTATATAACTTGCTACAGTGCTGACATTTTTACCATTGAGCTAATAGAGCCTGCCTCCTTGTTCAGGGGATAAATTAAAACTTGACCATCAGGTCAAAATCTGTGTCAGATCCTGTGTCTATAGGTGAGACATGACCTTTGACACAATCAAAATTTCTCAATAGAAGAGCAGAGAGACAAAATACAACCACCCCGATTCTATAAGTTATATTGTATTAACATACTCTACCATACAGACTGGACACATTTTAAATGCATTCATTAAAAAAGTTAAATAGTGAGAACTAACTACACTACTTACTTTCAGAGTTAACATGAACACTGTTTAATTCAACTCCAATATATTCTTACTTCAGTATGTTAAAATATAACATTTAAGCTTGCTAGTATGAAGGTTAATTAAATGTGTCCCTAAATGTGGTTAAATGATGCCATGCATAAGTTTACAAAGCATGCCTTAATTAAAAACATGCATCACAAACAATGAGTAAGAAACTTTGAGTGTGAGAACGAAGACAGAGATTCATGTTACCAATATTCAGGAATCAGTTATGAAATGTGAATTATCCACGCAGCTTGCGGTGACTAGTTGTCCGTCTAATCCTTACTGTGCGATGTACACAAAATGTCGTGTCATTGAGTCTGTGATCCTGATACATAGTTTCAGTAAACATGAGATATTCAACAATGAGAAAATCAATTTAAATCAAGTAACCTGACTGTGTGTGATGCATAATAGTACATGTATTGCCAAACTCATTCAAGCTACACTAGCAGACTATTTGACTTGCTGAAAGATTAAATAAGACAATGCCTTAACTTTATAACAGAATAGTGTTTCCATTAATTATCAAAAAAAGGGGTTAACAGAGCTTGTTTGTATTTACAGTGATATAGCAAAAAAAATCTCTAGTGTGTTGCAGACAGGTGTGTTTTGATTACAACAGCAGACTATATAATTCTGTGTGACTGCAGTTACCCTATTGCAGGACTGTACTTACAGTAGGATGGGATATAAAACAAGAATGCTAGGGATGAATGACAGCTTCAGATGTGGGGGATGGATGGTGGCTGAATCCAAATCAAAGCATGGTGAGGACTGGAGTAGAGGTAGTGGTGTGAAGATTAAATGTGAATGTTCACAGCTTAAGTTAAAGTTGGGATGAATGAACTCTTAGAATAAATGTTTGTGAATCGGCACCAGGAACTGTGCCATTATTAGTGGCCCAGAAATTGATGATTCTCTGACTGTACTAGTTTACCTTACTGCCCAAGGTGGTCTGGTAAAGGGCTACGAGGATGTCAGGTCGAAGCAGCTCATTGCAGCCACTCTTTAGCAGATCCTTGGCTTTGGCTTTATACAATTTCTGTCCATAAGGACACACACACAGCATGCCATTGTTGAGTACAAACACACAAACAAAAGGTTGAACACTGGGAAGACTGGAGGTGGGTCTCCTGAGGTCCAAGTGAGAAGCCGGCATCCTAATCTTTGCCGTCAGTGCAAAGCAAGTTAACAACAATGATCAACAGCCAAATTGTAAAATAACAGAGTTGCTGTAGTACCTTGTTTGTGCAAATAATTTGTTTTCAGGGTGAAATAATTATCATATTGTCTCTGAAGGCAAAGATTAAGGATAGTCCCACTCTTTGTTATTTGGGACACCTGTGTGGAAGGAGAAAGGAAAGTCTCTCTCAGAGAGTGAGAGACTTTGTGTTGAATTATGTCATAGTGATGTCATAGACATGCTGCGATGACTTCCAGCAGGCAGCTCAGGACCCCATGCACCAGGCTCAGAGGCAAGGCTGATCTCATTGACCAGAGGGAGGCAGAAGGTGGGTCTCTCGTACAGTCCATTCCAGGGTTTTTTACCTGGCTCATCTTCTTGTTCTCCTTGGCCAGTACGTATCTAGGATCATCTGTGGTAATGGTGAACTTAGACCTTCTCTTCTCATAGTCAGCTTTATAGATCCTCTACTCGGAATGTCAAAAGGCAGTTAGAGACACACATCCCAGAACGTATGACAACAATATGATGACATTTTGCTGGAGAGAAGGTAAGGTTAAAAAACACAATGTGGTACAAAGAGAAGAACAGTCCCATAATTGTGTTTATGCAGTAGAAGTGGTAACACAACACACATTATAAATTATCATTTAGATACTACTATGAATTTATCTTTCACCTCCAAAGCTGATAATCCAATTGAGATGCATGATGAGAAATACAAAACTTTGCTTGTTTACACAGTTAACAGTAACAGGTATATCTGCTGTGATCTGTATTCAGAAAATGAGGTTACGTACGTCATTGATGAGAACGGAGGCATTCCTGGCAGCTGCGAAGAATGGAGTGTCACTGGTGTAATGGAAGTTGGCTCTGTTCTTCTCAAAGGAGGCTTTGTACAGTCTCTGTTACCAAGAAATAAACATGTTATTTGAGACTTTCTGATATGATACAATGTCATATGATGGATTCCATTAACCACTTATCAGAGATGGATGCCATCTACCATCTTTACAGTACAACATAAGTACTTCAGAGATCCTTCACCTCGCTGTACAGAGTTTTGTTCTTCTCAGCCTGCACCATCTCAGGTGTGTCCCACACGTAACAGCCAATACCCCTCAGCCATTCCATATCCTCCTTGTACTTGATCTAAGAACAAAGAAAAATGGTTATTTTGAGGTTATTCTGTTGTAAGTAACAACTGTGATAGACAATGCCAAATATATACATGTCCAGTATTGTGCCGAAATATCTATAATTCTGAAAGTAAAACACAATTTTAGAAGCAAATAGTCAGTTGCAATAAATTTGATATTAGCATTTTCATATTCAGACGGCTGTACTCACGTTGCTGATCATATCACCGGCCATCTTGCTGTAGAAGAACTCAGGACGGTCAGGGATGGACTTCCATGTGCCCAGGGTGGCGATGTACTTCTCCCTATATTTGACCTGAGAGAGAATGAGAGAGAGATTTAATCCCCTCTCCAATCTAGTATGTCGGAAGGGGCAGAGGAAGCCACTGCAAATAATCATTGGGGTTGTTTCCTGACCTCGCTGATGTCATCTCTGACCCTTTTGGCACAGAGGATGTCCAGGGCGTCCTTCTCCGAGTGATAGTGTCCCTTGGCCAGCTCAAACGTCTCTTTGTAGCGCAGCTAGAAATATGGACAATAACAACAAAGGTCAGATATCAAGCAAATTACAGACGTTTTATTCAGAATCAGCAATTATTTTTTCAATATTTCTTTCATCCATCACCATTCACCACAACAACTATCATACCATTATTATTACAGAGGAGAAAGGTAGGTTGAACAGGGTCAACAGAGGTAATACAAAAAACAAAATGATTATCCTATAGACGTGACATCATCATCATACCCGGAAGTTATGCAGGAACACCTAGTAAGTGGCAAAGAAATACTTTCTGGTCTTGACAGACCATACATCCAAACAGAAAAGTCCTATCTGATTGCATTAACCGATGTTAAATGACGTTAAACTCATTTTGTCACTTACTTTGCCACTCGATTTTCCACTCAATTTGCCATTCACTTTATGCATGTGCATACCCTCTATTTGATAACTGGTTCATATTCTTATTGTACACTCACATCGCTGGCCTGGAGGTAGGCCTTCTTGGCACGGATAAGGAGAGGTGTGTCCGCGATGGGTGTGTACCTGTGCTTCATCTTCTCATACTGTTCCCTGTATTTGACCTAGAGGAGGGGATGAGTAAAGTTGATGCAAAATATTAGAAAGGGAATTCCTTGACAGCGCTATTCAGTTATTTCAAAACTAGCAGAAAATATAGTCGCCTGAAAAAAGTTTTTCCTATCATCATCCTAAAGCTGTAGTTTGAAAACAGAGGTGTTGAAATCAGTGAATTCTGATCATCAGCATAGTTAGATAATCTGTTGGGTGGAAACATAAGGAACCAGGAGGCAGACTTACATCACTTTGGACAATCTTCATACGCCTGGCATGGACATTTACAGGGGTTTGGCTGTCTGGGGTAAAGTGGGCCCTCTCTTTCTGGGCAAGGCTTGTGTACAAGAACTGCAGAGAGAAAGTACAGAAATATGTCATAAAATAACGTGGCTAGCATTGTGGCAATATCTTTGAATAATAGCGGTGATGGCCACTCTGAATGTACCTTGTTGGACAGCTGCTGGGCCCATTTGACTCTCTCGATGTCCATGGCATTGACAGGCATGTGTACTTTGGTCATCTCTTGCTTGGCGTGGGATTGGTAGATCCGCTGAAGAGAGACATAAACAACAGATATCAGCACTGAAGCATCAGTTGTGGTGTTTTAATTTACTGTAGAAACAGAGCTCATGCAGTAGTCTTATTTTTAGAGAATTGTCTGATGTCATTAGACAACTTCCTCAAACATTACTGTGATTTCATCTAAACAGATTAGATGAACTGATGGAGTAGCCAAAATACTGTAAATAGCCAGATAAGCCCAGACGACTCACGTTGCTCATGTGGGTCTTGAGCTCCGTCACACGCTGGTATTCTGGTGTGTCCAGGACCACGGTGAATTTAGCATGGTTCTTCTTTGCTTCAACTGGATAGTTGGCCTGCAAAAGGAAATAAAGGATATATAAATGATTACAAGGCTATTCTGTTGAGAGACAGCAGACGATGTGCTGGCAAGGAACATTTAAGGGGCAAAAATACACACCCTGAACTTGTTGATGTTCTTGAGGGTGACCATCTCAGGGGTGTCGTACAGGAAGCAGCCCATACCTCTCAGCCACTGCAGGTCCTCTTTGTAACGAATCTGATGACATAAAATTTAAAATAATAATTAAAGAAAAACGGTTTCATAGCATGGACGAATCGGATGTCTTGAAACAATATACATGTAAAATGATGTAGCCTTTAGTCGTACATCACTGGTGATGTCGTTGACATGGGAGCAGTGCATCAGCTCAGGTGTCCAGGCCATGGAGATCAGCTGCCCTTTGGTGCTGTTGTACTTCTCTTTGTACCAAGTCTGTGGCGAGAAGAGAGGAAAGAGTGTTCACGTCGTTATCCAAAGTCAAGCATGCCAGGAACCAAATAGAGACAGGAAGAACGCAGCAAGAAACAGATGGACACTGTACTTACGGGGCCGATGACATCCTGGTTCATTTTCACTTGCCGGATCTCGGGGGTGTCTAATTCCGAGTGGATCTTGTCCTTCTCCTTGTGATATTTTGCACGGTACAGGCGCTGAAGAGAGGCGGGTATTAGATAACTTCATCGTGTTTTTAGGGTCAAACCAAAAAATATATAATCGTTTACAGCTTTTTATGCATACAGTACAGCAATTGGAATCTGGATCTTACGTCGTTGAAGACTTTGTTGGCGTTCCTGGCGCAATTAAAGCTCACACCCTCTGGGTGAAGCTGGTACCCCGTTGCCTTCATCATCTCATAGGCTGCCTTATACTTTACCTAAACAGTAGAAAAAAATAAAAATAAACGTTATGTGTGACTTTGTGGCATTGAACAGGAAATAAGTGAAGTACGTTGTTTTGGTTATTCATTACGTTTTGTCCCTGGTTTATATGTAATTAATGCCATGAATGTGTAGTAATTGTAATTTGGTCCTGGACTAAAACAGCCTTCATTGATATCAAGGGAACTGGATAGTGGACTACTGAAGGTAAGAAGATAGTGAAGGGCTTACACTGCTGGTGACAATGCTGTTGGCTTTAACCTGTCGGACGACTGGAGTGTCGTTGGACATGAAGTATCCAGTGGGCATGGACATCTTGTTAGCCTCCTTGTACAAGTTCTGAAAACAGGATAGAGTATAGACCCATTACAGCAAAATACAGAATACATAATCGATGGAGAAATATACATTTATATAAAATCTAAGTTTTTTAAATTGATTCGAAACTAAATACTAAAATACTGATCAAAACATTGGCAATCGGTGGACTCGGACCCAATAATATGGCATCCATCGGGCTCTAATATTGAGAACTAATGTCTTACATCACTCTGGATGTGGTTGCCCATGCGCGCCCTCTCAGTGTCCATGGTGACAGCAGCTGAGGAGTTGGTGCCCTTGACATTGGTGTTGTAATCATACCTGTAATGCAGCTGGAAGGGACAAGAAAACAGAAGTTATTCATCTTTGCAGTGAACAGACAGGCAAACAGACTATGAGGGCAAGGATTTGTGGCACTCACATCGCTCAAGTTCACAGCGCCCAGCTTGGCGGTCTCATACACTGGTGTGTCCGTCACAACGGTATACTCCTTGAAGCTCTCTATGCCCTTGGCTCTGTACTTGGCCTGGAACACAGTAATGAAACAAATTGGATTAATCTGAACCCAACAGACAGTTTCTGAGTCTGACATTACTACTTCACTACTTTAGGAACCACCGGAGGTGATGGGGAGTGATGAGAAGCAGAGGACAGAAGATATAGAGAAAAATATAGAGATGATTTGCCTGACCTCGCTCTGCAGGATGCCCGCATGCTTGACGCGGAGGATTTCTGGTGTATCCCAGGCGTAGCAGCCGACGCCCTTAATCCAGTTCAGGTCATCCTTGTAGAAGACCTAGGGAAGGGGAAGGCACATATAAAGAACTGTTATGAAGACAATTTACAGAAATGTGTAAACACACTGAAGAAAATACTAGCATGTTTAACTCTGTGAATTCCAAATTAGGGATTTAATGCATCAAGAGATTTAAAGAATTAAGCTAAACATAAATTTAGTTAGCGCTAGATGTTATGACTTAAACACTAAATGCAGACATAGTAACATAAGTAAGATACCGCTAAAGGTAAGCACTATACATTCATAAATACAGTATGCCATACAATAATATATATATATATATATAATATATAATATATAATATATAATATATAATATATAATATATAATATATAATATATAATATATTAATATTTAAAACATTTTAATTCCTTTTCAGGTCACCCGAGAGGTTTTGTAAAGGTAGACACTCACATCACTGAGCTGCTCGTTGACTTTGCGAGCATGGACGTACACCTGCATGTCGGGCATGCAGATCCACTGGTGTATTTTCTTGCGGTAGCCGATCTCGCTAACAGCGTTCTGAGTGGTACGGGCAAGCAAGATCTCCTGCATGTCTGCTGGGATGTGGTTCTTGGTCTTGGTCTTCTCATAGTCCGCCTTGTACAGGCGCTATGAGAGCAGCAACAATAAACACCAACAGGTTTAATTTCTCACATTATATTATGTACCGGTAATCAATAATTGAGAAAATAATACAATAAAAAATATATATATTATTCTACAAATAATACATATCCATGAGAGAAGTAGAAATCAATCAAGGCTTACATCTAGGACGAGCTTTCCAGCTTTGACGCAGCGGGCAGTATTAGGATCATCTTCCAGGCACTTGGGCAGACTGTAGAGGGACTTGAATTTCTCATAATCTTCCCTGTACTTCACCTAGATTTGAAAAGAACATAATAGTCTAATCTTTTAAAACTGAACATAAAAGGTTCTGTCCGTCAAAATAAATTGAAACGGTGGAGGCCACAAAGAAGGGGCACTCCATGTTATCGGCACTCTTTAAAGAAGGCAGAGTTAAACTCACACCGCTGAGCACGATCTTCTGATGTTTGGCATGCATCATCTCGTAGGAGTCGTGCGGAACTGAGTAGCCAGTAGCCTTGATTTTGTCCCAAGCAGCTGTGTAGTTTTTCTGTAGAGAGAAGAAATGGCATTATCATTGTTGAAAATGCACCAGTTCCAGAACTGAAGTCTCAGTTAAAGTGAATGGCATCATTGCTTACATTGCTGAAGAAATATTTGAAGTCGTGGCATCTGGCATAGTCTTGGGTATCAACGATGGTGGTATACAGGTGCTTCTCCTTATGGTAAGCCTCCCTGTAGTTCAGCTGTGGGAATATTTAAAAATCCACATTATTTCCCTCACCTCACTGGCTAATTTCAAAGTCATTTTGATTACGTTACTTGGATAAACTCCGGAGGGATGAAACACTATTTATTTTAAACAAAGGGAAGGATCACTCACCTCGCTGGCCCATGTGCTGCCCAGAATAGCAGTCACATAGACTGGGGTGTCTGTCACGATGGAGTAGTTGCCGAATTCCTTCTTAGCCTCCGCTTTGTATTTCAGCTGTAAATGACAGTACGACAAGGATCAATGAACAACACCAGGTCCTGTTCATGGATTCATTCAAATATGAAGTCCATATGTAGTCAATATGTAGTCACAGCCGATCTACACATAAAGAATACATTGTGATTGGTGATGAGTAAATCAAGCATGTGTGCTAGTATGATCCTCAACTCACATCACTCTGCAGCTCATAGGACTTCTTGGCACGGATGATCTCAGGTGTGTCCCATGCGTAACAGCCTGTACCCTTAATCCAGTTCAGGTCATCCCTGTAGAACACCTATAGTATGGCATATCATATAGAATCATTATTAATTAACAATGGGATTCATTGATACATTTTTATATTTTCTCTGGTTAACTTTGTCTTTGTTTGATTACATGTATTTGAATTATTATATTGTGAATGATTATTGCGGTAGTATTATCAGTAGTTAATTTGATCCTTTATGTGGTGGTTGGAGTCGAGGTGCAGGGTTTGGGGCTGTCTCTCTTGGAAGAGCCATTGAGGGGGCTAGAGATTTATTGGTTTTGTATTTAATCTGAAATGAATGCTCGTACCTGTTTGTCTCGTTAAAAAAGTTAATTAAAAAAGTCATAACAATGGGAAAAACAATCGTCACAGTCGTCGAAGGTACAAATGCCTGAGATTCTGAGGTCGTCTAATTTGGCTGCTAAGGCGCCTGACAGTGACAGAACATTTATAATATATTATAATTATCACATCATTTCAGTTTTATTCTTATTTTTATTTGTATTTTACATTTTTCTGCCTGTAGCACTTTGAGATTTGTTTCAAATGTAAAGTGCGTTATAAATAAAATTTATTATTATTATTATCATCCGATTCTGGGCGGGAACCCCTTTTGGTGTTTTAACTAAGCATCATGTTATACTTTAGCTATTGAACAAAATCAGATCTACAAGCTCATAGCGCGCCACTCGGTGGCGCGCTATGAGCTTGTAGATCTGCTATTTTTTTTTATCGTAAAAATGTGGCACAAATCTTTGAATATATATTTTTTCAGAGCGAACGTTTTTTTTCTTTTCGACATCAGGCATGAATGGGTTATAATTGCAACATTAAAAAAAACCTACATCGCTGAGAATCTCATTGTTCTTGCGGGCACGGATGAGATCCTCCTGTTCAGGGTGGCAGGTCCACTGGTGCAGACGGGTGCGGTAGATGACGTCGCTCAGCATGTCCTGACATCTCTTGGCCACCTGGTTGGCAATGATGTCTGCGGGGATGTGGTTCTTGATCTTGTTCTGATGGTAGTCCCTCTGGTAGTGCCTCTGCAAATTAGATAGAAATAAAAATCATCATCCTGAACAAAATAAATAAACTATTTTTGATCAGTGTAAAGTGCAGTCTGTAGATTATTTTAATGAATAAAAACTAACTAACTAACTGATAAGGGAAACAAATTATTATATTATTATTTTTGAATTTATTTTTAGAAGCAGAATGTCTCACCATCGGCTTGCCCTTCTCCTGTTCGCCACAGCGCACCACCTCAGGGAAGTCAACCAGGGTATTAGCCATGTAGTGGCCCTTATGCATCTCATGGAGATCGTGGTACTTGGCCTATTAGCAGTCCATTTCAAAGGGGAAACAACAGTCAATATTATTATTATAAAGAAATCAGTGTACATGTGTGTTTTGTTACACTGACATCGTCTATCATGAAGAACCTTTGGAGATGATCAGTAATAAAATAAATTCGACACAATTGGATATCTTCGCACAAGTAGGATGGAGACTCACGTCGCTGATGATATCTCGGCTCTTTTTGTGAGTGAGCAGGGGGATGTATTCTTTGTCCAGTGTGTAACCAGTAGCTTTGGTCTCATCCCACTTGCTCTTGTAAAGTTTCTGAAATCACATAAAGGGTCATCAGTCAGTAGCTGTCACATCTGTAAATGTAGATATTGAATGAATGAACCATATGGTTAATATACAGTACCTCACTGATATTCTCACTACAATCCCGGCTATGGGCCATCTCAGGAGTGTCCGGACAGCCGATGTAGTGACCCTTCTCTGCATTGAAGGTCTCCTTGTACTTAAGCTGATATACAAAAAGGAATTAAATTATCAGTCAGAATTCACAGGAAAAACCACAACAATACCCTTGGAAATAAACGTTGGTCTTTTTTCTGCTTCGTTTACATACGTCGCTGAGATTGGCAGCGTTGACCTTAGCCAGAACGATCTCCGGGGTGTCCACAATGACAGTGTATTTGCCGAAGCATTCCTTGGCATGCTTCTTGTAGTGTCTCTGCAAGCGACATCACAACAACAACAATATGAGACACAAATAATTCATACAAAAGCATATTAAACATGTCCTCACCACTCATACAAACACACAAAGAATGAGGATAATAGTGAATATGTTATGGTGGTGAACGTACATCATTGAGAATCTTCTGGGCATTCCTGACTTTGACGTGGTCAACACCCTCCGCTGGTATCCATCCACAGCCACGGATCCATTCCAGGTCAGCCTTGTAGAGAATCTGTGGACAGAAGCAAGATTACATATTGAGCAGTAGGAAGGAAAATGTATTTATTCAACGCTGTAACGATATATGTTACCGCTTCAGTGCATTTTTTATCATGCAGTGCTTACGTCACTCTGGAGTTCGTATGATTTGCGGGCCTGTATGATATCGCTCCCATCAGGCATGCAGGTCCACTGGTGCAGACGTGTCCTGTATTTGTCATCGTTGACCTGGATCTGGCACTTCTTGGCCAGTTCAAACTGGAGCATGTCCACTGGCAGGTTGAACTTGGTCTTGGATTTGTTAAAGTCCTTCTTGTACAGGGCTTCACTCTGGATCTTGGCTGAGTTAATGGCCAGCATGAGAAGAGGGTCGTCCTCAACGCAGCGGGCGCCAATATGGTGACCGCACTGTTTCACGAAGCCCTCCCTGTAGAGCCGCTGGGAGGGAAACATAGAGGATATGTTTTATTATTCACTCTAAACTGTGGATCTTCAACAGGGGTTCCGAGAATGATGTTTTTTTAGGAACTCTTTTTTTTTTTTACATATTTTATTATATTCGGTGAATCGATTTGGTGTAGAGGGAAACAACTGTTGTAGAAGAAAACACTACTTGGCCTAGAGGACACTCACCTGATTCTGTACTTTATTATTGTGAATGGATTGCTTTATTCCCACCGCATCTCCAGGCATGAAGAAGCCAGTTTGCTTGGCCTTGTCCCAATCCTTGGTGTATAGATGCTGTGAGGGAAGTCAATTATTCATAATTATTCTTTTTTGTTGTTAAATGCATAAATTTATTTTTGGTAAGATCCTGTATTTCTATTTCAATGTCTTACCGGATGGAGATTTTTACCCGCCTCTCTAGCTGTGGCCATGACTGGGGTGTCTGTCAGTGTGTACTTGGTCTTGGCCGTCTGCCAGGCCGCACGATACTTCCACTGTGGAGTGTAGAGTCAATTACCAACCACAAGATTCTCTTCTGGCATGCATTATATGACAATGATATAATTATGTCAGCCAAATGATCTAATAATGATTAACAAGAACAACAAGAGGTGCCAAACAGAAGAGCTCATTCCTCACATCATTACGGACTTCAGCAGCAGCATTTGCACAAACAAAGTCCACTCTGTCTGTGTTGACGGTGAACTTCTGAGTATCCAACTTCACACGGTAGCCTCTCTGTTGACACAGCATCAATAATGGTTTAAACGTCTCACCACATAAACATATACACACTTTACTTTCCCATGGTATGACAAATCTAATTCTAGCTCATATTCCTTTAACCATACAAAACATCTGTCGAAGAAATATATTAATATGCAGAATCTCACAGGTAATGAGAGTCACTAAAATCTGTGGGATGATGATGATGATGGGGTTAAGAGACAGACTTACATCAGCAAGGATCTTCTGAGCGTTTTTCACTTTCAAGTGGTCCACTCCCTGGTCTGGTATCCAACCGCATCCACGAATCCATTCCAGGTCAGCTCTATACACATTCTATGGAAGCAGGCACCAGAGTTTAAGATACGGTACCATCTCTAAACCCAGAGCTCCAGGGCTCATATGGGGGGGTAAAGCAACAACCCCCTGAGTTGAAATGGAAGAAATACAAAATAATATTATATAGACAAGTACAAAATTAAGCTCACATCACTCTGCAACTCGTAGACCTTCCTGGCCTGGACCACATCGCTGGAGTCTGGTAGGCAGGTCCAGTTATGCAGCTTAGTTCTGTAGAGGGCGTCGTTAGCTTGGATCTGACATTTCTTGGCCAGCTCAATTGTCAGCATATCCACTGGAAGGTTGAACTTGGTCTTGGACTTGTTGAAGTCCTTCTTGTACAGGGCGTCACTGGCAATCTTGGCTGAGTTAATAGCCAGCATGCACAGAGGATCATCCTGAACACAGCGCGCACCAATGTGGTGGCCTCTCTGCTTACGGTAACCTGCCATGTACTTGTACTAACACAGAGAGAGAGAGAGAGACAGACATGGAGAAAGACTTAAGAATTGGTGTCTCCTCTATGGTAATAAGTGAGCCAACTCATATCAAGTGATGTCAACTCATCAGTGAATATTTCTCTTACATCACTGATGATGTCTCTGGAGGCTTTGGCTTTCAGCACAGAAATGGCATCCTCCTTGATGTGGTAGCCCTTGGCCTTTGTATCATCCCACGATTTGGTGTACAGTTTCTGTGAGGAGCAAAGATGAGACACGAGACACCGTTCAAGTAAAACAGTGTATTTCCATAGTACCTAGAATAATACATTCCAGGCTACATTGCATTAATGAAATTAGGCCGATCGATGCCTGTTGGGAATACATACACCCGCTATGCAATACCCGTTGTGCCCATTGTCAAAGTGCAGTAGCCATTATCATAGTACTTGGAAGCCAGTCTATATTGATGCCATCAAGGATATCCATATACGCGGATTATGCGCATAGCATCAATGCACACAGACAGATACAAGATCTCCATACTGTATAGGCAACATTGTCCCAAGTTGGTTCTGAACAACCACTGATCCAAATACTATATGTGGGAATCCATTGCAGAACATTGGTGCTGGAGAATCCAACCAACTTTCCACTCTGCACTTGGTATACTGTATATGTATATATACTGTGTGCGTGTGCGTGTGCGTGTGCGTGTGCGTGTGTGTGTGTGTGTGTGTGTGTGTGTGATTTATTACCAGGCTGGTGTTGATATTGTTCTGCTTGGCCAAGACTATCTCTGGAATATCTGTCTTCAGGTTAAACTTGGTCTTGCACTTCTCCCAAGCTTCAACGTATGCTTTCTGTAAACAGACAATCATGAACATTTAATGACTTTATTTCCAAGCAACAGAATATAAACTTCTAAGCAACCTGAGTATTAACCTTAACAAATGCCTCCAGGACTCCTGCCTACTTACACAAATAAAGAGGAAGTAAAAATATGAGATATGCTCATACCTTGTTCATTGTCTTGGCATTTTCTGTAGCAAGGGCATATGGCATGTCAGTTGTCTGAACTTTGAACTTGAAGTTGCTAGGGTGCTGACGGTATAATCTGTCGTTGAGTATGGTCTGGCCTTGTTTCGCTTTGACGACATCTACGCTGTCCTGAGGATTCCAGCCGCATCCACGAATCCATTCCATGTCAGCTCTGTATACAGCCTAAAAGGAGATCACCAACATCAGTCATTTGTGAATCAAATGTTATGCAACAAATTCAGCACATCATTAGTCCCGACATTCATCAACTGGAATTGCACCAGTCAAGAGTTCCAGTGCCGCTTACATCACTCTGCAGGTCGTAGACCTTCCTGGCCTGGACAACATCACTGGAGTCAGGCAGGCAGGTCCAGTTGTGCAGCTTAGTTCTGTAGTGGGCGTCATTCACTTGGATCTGACATTTCTTGGCCAGATCAAACTGCAGCATGTCCACTGGCAGGTTGAACTTGGTCTTGATCTTGTTGTAGTCCGCCTTGTATATATTATCGCTCTGGATCCTGGCTGCATTTTTGGCCAGCATGCACATATGATCATCCTGAATGCTGAGGGCTCCAACGTGGTGTCCACACTGCTTACGGAAGCCAGCCTTGTATTTGTACTGGAACATTTGCAAAGGAAATGTTTTGTCAAAATAGTACACAGAAGTATAGTCTGAAAAGTTCTAACATCAAAGGAGGAATTCAAAGTCCAAGACTCACATCGCTGATAATGGTTCTAGAGGCCTTGGCGTGCAGGACAGAAATGGCATCCTTTGGCAGGACATAGCCCTTGCTGATGATGTCCTCGAATCCTGCACGATAACATTTCTGTGGGAACAAAATATGACATTATTATTATCATCTATTGGCTACAGAGCAGAAAATATAATTATAATAGAATGTGATAAATGTCATACACATTACATTTGTTTTTGGCTATTAGAATTGAGACATTCATGAATCATGACATCGGAACCTTGCTACTTGTTCATTGACTTTGGGTGCAAATCATGTGATTTATTACCAGACTGGTGTTCAGTTTGTTCTGCTGGGACAGGACAATCTCTGGAGTATCAACAGGGATATTGAGCTTGATCTTATCCTTCTCCCAAGCTGCAACGTATGCTTTCTGTAAATGGACGATCAAGAACATTTAAATAACCTTATTTTATAGAATATGAACTTCTTTAGAACAAATGTTTTGTCTATAAAAGAAAGTGATTAAGATGCATTGAATTTATACACATATTTTAACTTAAATGATTATGCAAATAAAGATGAAGCAAAAATATGAGATATGGTATTGGTACCTTGTCCATAGTCTTGGCATTTTCTGTAGCAAGGGCATATGGCATGTCAGTTGTCTGAACTTTGAACTTGAAGTTGCTAGGGTGCTGACGGTATAATCTGTCGTTGAGTATGGTCTGGCCTTGTTTCGCTTTGACGACATCTACGCTGTCCTGAGGATTCCAGCCGCATCCACGAATCCATTCCATGTCAGCTCTGTATACAGCCTAAAAGGAGATCACCAACATCTGTCATTTGTGAATCAAATATTATGCAACAAATTCAGCACATCATTAGTAACGACATTCATCAACTGTAATTGCACCAGTCAAGAGTTCCAGTGCCGCTTACATCACTCTGCAGGTCGTAGACCTTCCTGGCCTGGACCACGTCATTGGAGTCTGGCAGGCAGGTCCAGTTGTGCAGCTTAGTTCTGTAGAGCGCGTCGTTCGCTTGGATCTGACATTTCTTGGCCAGCTCAATTGTCAGCATATCCACTGGAAGGTTGAACTTGGTCTTGGACTTGTTGAAGTCCTTCTTGTACAGGGCGTCACTGGCAATCTTGGCTGAGTTAATAGCCAGCATGCACAGAGGATCATCCTGAACACAGCGCGCACCAATGTGGTGGCCTTTCTGCTTACGGTAACCTGCCTTGTACTTGTACTGTGTGAAGAGAACGTGAAATTGTCAGAATAAATATGAATACATAATATAATTATAATATGAAAGAAATTATTAGATCAGGTGTCACTTACATCACTGATAATTTCTCTCCCGTGCTTGGCCGCCTTAATAGCCACTGCATCTGCCTTGATGTCATAACCCTTTCTGAATATGTCCTCAACTGCTTGTCTGTACAATTTCTGAAAGTGAAATGACAAAAGTAAAGTCACAGCAACCAATTTCAGTCTGAAAACGATATACTGTAGTACACATTGTACAATGCATCTCCTGTGAGACTGATACACACCTTGCTTATGTTGGCAGCATTAGCCTTAGAGAGCACCATTTCAGGCATGTCAGGTGACACGTGATTTTTAACCTTGTCAGCCTCCCATGCTGCCACATAGCTTTTCTGTAATGAGAGAATACAAAAGTTAGAACTCAAGGTAAACATGTTTCTACAAAACCATATAATCGTGTCCTGTTATCAAGCATTCAAGTTATGATAAACAGTTTGTTTCTTATTTAGTATCATTCTTGAGAACCATCTGTATCATCCACCAAGATTTTAGCATTCTGAAAATAAGAATCTCATGGAGATTTTGTTGTATGCTACTGTGCTAACATGTTTCAAGAGGTTTGAATGGGTGTTAAGCTTAATTTATACTCTGTGTCGCTTGCTATACTACTATACCTGAAAACCAGGGCTTTTTGGCAAGTGACACAAAATTAGGCTTTAGAATTGCTTGAGACTTGGGGGTGTGGTCTAAATATTGTTATCTCCTGAATGATGCTTGGATGTCAGGCTCCGTCTACAAGGCAACCAACAATACATTGAATGGGTGATGCCTGCACTCAAGCATTGATGGGAAATTAAGTATCTTGTGCACAGAGCCATTAGATTAGCCTTAGTCTAACAGGAACCCTTCACTTATAGCCTGCTGAACTTCAATGTTTATATTGAACAGGTCATTAGAGTTTGAGTATTTCACACTTGACCAGTTTAAAATTATAGTTAAACATTTCTAATGAAAAGTAACAACCGTACTAGGCTACTAGCTAGCTAATGGCAGAAGGCTAATGTGGGGCTAGGCACCTGTGGGACAATTGACATGAGCTTCGATCATTAGATGTTTATATCAGCAATCAACCCATTTAGTGATGACCATTTAAATCAAGTAATAGAAAAGCAAAATAGTTTGATTAATGTATTTGTAATCTGGAGGGTTTGTAATTCTGTATCGATTTCATTCTTACTCAAAATGAAGATATCTCATTGCATACCTTGTCTATGATCGCAGCATTTGCTTTTGCCAACAACATAGGCATTCCTTCCATGTCCGAGGTGTATTTCTGTGTGTCTAGTTTCACCCTGTAGCCTCGGTCAGTGAGGATCTTTGCTGCATGCTTGGCCTTCAGCACATCAAGTGAACCAATGGGTACCCATCCAACTCCTTTAGTGTCCTGCAGGTCTGCCTTGTATATAGCCTGTATAGATAGGAGCAAATTAATCAGCATGAAAGTTCACCAGAGCAGAGCCACAATTAAATTACATGAAATAGCATGTTTAATATGTCTAAGGTACTCACATCACTCTGCAGATCATAGGCCTTCCTGGCATTGACAACATCAGTGGAATCTGGCAGGCAGGTCCAGTTGTGCAGGCGAGTGACATACTTGGCGTGGTTGACCTGAATCTGGTTCTTCTTGGCCAGTTCAAACTGCATCATATCCACTGGAAGGTTGAACTTGGTCTTGGACTTGTGGAAGTCCTTCTTGTACAGGGCCTCACTCTGGATCTTGGCTGAGTTCAGAGCCAGCATCATCAGAGGGTCATCCTGGATGCAACGGGCACCAATATGGTGGCCCCTCTGCTTACGGTATCCTGCAAGGTACTTGTACTAAAAAAACAAGGAGGAATTTGATTAAAATAAAAGTCATGGTAATGTGTAGTAACACACTCTTTCTGTAAAAGTGCTTATGTACAAGAACTTACATCACTGATAATGTTCCTTCCTTGCTTGGCTGCAATGATGGCAACGGCATCAACACGTAGATCGTAGCCCTTCTTTTTGGAATCTTCATTTGCTTGTTTGTAGGCTTTCTGTGAAAAAACAAGAACATCCCATACACTTTAGTACCACATGGATATGCTCCAGATATGTAGGCCTATGTACATTTTAACATCACCATATCTTGGTATAATTACTTACAACACTGTAGTTGGACTTATTTGCTTTGGCCAAAACGATATCCATGGCATCAGGCATGACATGAAGTTTGGTCTTGTCTTTCTCCCAGGCTTGAAGATATGCTTGCTGTTAAGATATATAGACAACATGGGAAATGTTTATATTGAAAATACAGTAAATATGCTGCTTTAAGAGAGAGGCATTTCATTGTCTTATCAGCATAATCATTTGACATTATACTACTTCATTTTATATTGAGTCAATACCTTGTTGGCAATCTGAGCATTGGCCTTAGCTAATTCCATGGGCATGGCATCAGTTTTGCTGGTGAACTTGAAGTTGCTTGGATGCTGACGATAAAGTCTTTCACTCAGGATTCGACCACCAATCTTTGCCTTTTCCACATCAAGTGAACCAATAGGAACCCATCCAATACCTTGCAGGTCCTTCAGTTCAGCCTTGTAAACAGCCTGTTGGGTGGGGTGGGGTGTCAAACATTTACATTTTAGTTAAATTTCAATTTAACTAAATAGACTGACATCACCACAACCTAAAACAATAATAAGCTGGGTAGATAACCCTGATATTGATATTGACTATTATAAATTTGCCACAGGTTGACAAACTAGGCAGCTAATATTTTGGACACTTTATTTTACATTGTGAAAACATAAATAGACATTTTTGATCTGGTTTATACGTACATCACTCATCAGATCATATGCATGTCTGGCATGGAGAACGTCAGTGGAATCTGGCAGGCAGGTCCAGTTGTGCAGGCGAGTGACATACTTGGCGTGGTTGACCTGAATCTGGTTCTTCTTGGCCAGTTCAAACTGCATCATATCCACTGGAAGGTTGAACTTGGTCTTGGACTTGTGGAAGTCCTTCTTGTACAGGGCATCACTCTGGATCTTGGCTGAGTTCAGAGCCAGCATGCACAGAGGATCATCCTGGACGCAACGGGCACCAATATGGTGGCCCCTCTGCTTACGGTATCCTGCATGGTACTTGTACTGCAAAACAAAAGGAGGGAACATTCAGGATAACGTGCATACAAATTCTTAAAAAAAAAAAAAAAAACATTATGCGATAGCCAATTTACTTACAGTAACACACAAAATTGTATTTAAAAGATAGACGATACCGACATCAATATGTCTTCATCGATTCACAGTTTGGGCCATATGTTACTGTACATAACCGACCATTTCCCCAGTTTAGATTATTAAAATCACACCCATGTGAACTAAGTGAGGGGCGCTCTTATCATCATACATCATCTCATTCTGGCCAATCACAATTTGCGTCCTCACTTTTCCGTCTTCACTTTTCTGCCCTCACTTTCAGCTTCAATATGAACTTTGCTCAGCCAATCAAATCATCGCTATGGGGTGATCAGCCAATCACAAGCCAATGTTTGTGTTCACACAAACCCGGGAAACTGGGCATAGGAGGGGCTATAGCGCCCCTCAAAAACGTTACCAAACATACCTGAATAATTTAGTCAAAGATGGCCAAACATAAGTGTATAGGTAGTTAATTTGTCATGGACATTTGGATTTAATTCATTAATTGATCTTTTCTCCAGAACTATTTATTCACCTATAGTGTAGATTTTCATCTTACACAAACATTAAATTCCCATTGACAATTCATTGAGAATTTACATCATATGTGGACGAGCAAATCGGCTATTTTTGTCCCACACAAAGTTTAATTCCCATTGACAATGAATGGAGAATTTACGTCATATGTAGAGTTGTAGACGAGCAAATTGGATATTTTTGTCCTACACAAAAATTGTATTCCCATTGACAATGAATGGATGATGTACTCTAGCTGTTTGTTGGGGCGAGCGTCAGGGTTCCAGATCGTTATAGTATGATGATAAGAGCGCCCCTCACTTCACACGGGTGTGATTTCTTTCTAGTAGTACAGTAGTAGAAATGATAATAATTAAATAAACAAAACAAACAAATATTTACGTTTACTGAAAATCAAGCTGAAACTTACATCACTGATAATGTTCCTTCCAGCCTTGGCGTTAACGATGGCCACGGCATCACTACGTAGATCGTAGCCCTTCTTTTTGGAATCTTCATTTGCTTGTTTGTAGGCTTTCTGTGAAAAAAACAAGAACATCCCATACAATTTAGTACCACGTGGACAATTCACCAAATTATATGTCACTTTTATCATCCCCAGGGCCATTCCCCACATCTTGGTATTGTATTATTACTTACAACACTGTAGTTGGACTTATTTGCTTTGGCCAAAACGATATCCATGGCATCAGGCATGACATGAAGTTTGGTCTTGTCTTTCTCCCAGGCTTGAAGATATGCTTGCTGGTAAGATATATACAGACAACATGGGAAATGTTTATATTGAAAATACAGTAAATGTGCTGCTTTAAGAGAAAGGAATGTCATTGTCTTATCAGCATAATAATTTGACATTATACAACTTCATTTTATATTGAGTCAATACCTTGTTGGCAATCTGAGCATTGGCCTTAGCTAATTCCATGGGCATGGCATCAGTTTTGCTGGTGAACTTGAATTTGCTGGGATGCTGACGATATTTTCTTTCACTCAGGATTCGTTCAGCAATCTTTGCCTTCTCCACATCAAGTGAACCAATAGGAACCCATCCAATACCTTGCAGGTCCTTCAATTCAGCCTTGTAAACAGCCTGTTGGATGGGGTGGGGTGGGGGGGGGTCAAACATTTTAATTGTTTCACAGATACTGAACACATGGCAACAATATAATATACAGAATCATGACATCACCACAGTCCACGTAGATAACCCTGATATTGTTATTGACTCTTATAATTCTGCAAAAAATATCAACAGGTTGACAAACTAACTAGGCAGCTAATGTTTTGGACACTTTTATATTGTGAAAACATGAATAGACATTCTACCCAGAATTGCCGGTTTATTTACAAACATTCAAACATTCTGATCTGGTTTATACTTACATCACTCATCAGATCATATGCATGTCTGGCATGGAGAACATCAGTGGAATCTGGCAGGCAGGTCCAGTTGTGCAGGCGAGTGACATACTTGGCGTGGTTGACCTGAATCTGGTTCTTCTTGGCCAGTTCAAACTGCATCATATCCACTGGAAGGTTGAACTTGGTCTTGGACTTGTGGAAGTCCTTCTTGTACAGGGCATCACTCTGGATCTTGGCTGAGTTCAGAGCCAGCATCATCAGAGGGTCATCCTGGATGCAACGGGCACCAATATGGTGGCCCCTCTGCTTACGGTATCCTGCAAGGTACTTGTACTAAAAAAACAAGGAGGAATTTTATTAAAATGAAAGTCATGGTAATGTGTAGTAACACACTCTTTCTGTAAAAGTCTTTATGTACAATAACTCATTCAGGATAACGTGCATACAAATTCTTACAAATAAATTAAAATAAATAATAATACTTTATGTGATAGCCAACTTACTTACAGTAACACACACATTTTTATTTAAAAGAAAGACGATACCGGCATCAATACATGTCTATCGATTCACAGTTTAGGGCATAATTACTGTACATGAACAGACCATTTTCCCATTTTACATCTTATTCTCCAGGACCTATTTAAGTCTAGATTTCTAAAATCAATCTACAATTTAAAATGGACCTTTAACATAACTCAGACAAAAATAATCACTCAATGATACAGTATATGGGTACTTGTGGTTGGAAGGTGTGTTGGGGGGGGGGCAATGGCGGGAGGATTTTCAGGAAGGACCGTGCCAAATGGCATTTATTTTCTAGTAGTAGAAGTAATTGTAATAAATAAACAAACAAATACATAAATAAATAGGTTTACTGAAAATCAATCTGAAACTTACATCACTGATAATGTTCCTTCCAGCCTTGGCGTTAACGATGGCCACGGCATCACTACGTAGATTGTAGCCCTTCTTTTTGGCATCTTCATTTGCTTGTTTGTAGGCTTTCTGTGAAAAAAACAAGAACATCCCATACAATTTAGTACCACAATTCTCCAAATTATATGTACATTTTATCATCCCCATTCCCCACATCTTGGTATTGTATTATTACTTACAACACTGTAGTTGGACTTATTTGCTTTGGCCAAAACAATATCCATGGCATCAGGCATGACATGAAGTTTGGTCTTGTCTTTCTCCCAGGCTTGAAGATATGCTTGCTGTTAAGATATATACAGACAACATGGGAATTATTATTATTGTTTATATTTTAAATACAGTAAATATGCTGCTTTAAGAGAGAGGAATGTCATTGTTTTATCTGCATAATAATTTGATGTTATACAACTTCATCTGATATTGAGTCAATACCTTGTTGGCAATCTGAGCATTGGCCTTAGCTAATTCCATGGGCATGGCATCAGTTTTGCTGGTGAACTTGAATTTGCTGGGATGTTGACGATATTTTCTTTCACTCAGGATTCGTTCAGCAATCTTTGCCTTCTCCACATCAAGTGAACCAATAGGAACCCATCCAATACCTTGCAGGTCCTTCAATTCAGCCTTGTAAACAGCCTGGGAGGGGGGTCAAACATTTTAATTGTTTCACAGATACTGAACACATAACAACAAAATAGACAGAATCATCATGACATCACTACCAAAAAATATATACTTCCGGCTAGATAACCCTTATATGATATTGTTATTGACTATTATATTTTTGCTATAAATATCCACAGGTTGACAAACTAGATAGCTAATGTTTTGGACACTTTTATATTGTGAAAACATTCATAGACATTCTACCCGGAAATTACAACTTTTTTACAAACATTCAACATTTGTATCTGGTTTATACGTACGTCACTCATCAGATCATATGCATGTCTGGCATGGAGAACGTCAGTGGAATCTGGCAGGCAGGTCCAGTTGTGCAGGCGAGTGACATACTTGGCATGGTTGACCTGAATCTGGTTCTTCTTGGCCAGTTCAAACTGCATCATATCCACTGGAAGGTTGAACTTGGTCTTGGACTTGTGGAAGTCCTTCTTGTACAGGGCATCACTCTGGATCTTGGCTGAGTTCAGAGCTAGCATCATCAGAGGGTCATCCTGGATGCAACGGGCACCAATATGGTGGCCCCTCTGCTTACGGTATCCTGCAAGGTACTTGTACTAAAAAAACAAGGAGGATTTTTTTTTAAATGAAAGTCATGGTAATGTGTAGTAACACACTCTTTCTGTAAAGGTCTTTATGTACAAGAACTTACATCACTGATAATGTTCCTTCCAGCCTTGGCTGTAATGATGGCAACGGCATCACTACGTAGATTGTAGCCCTTCTTCTTGGCTTCTTCATTTGCTTGTGTGTACTGTTTCTGTATGAGAAATAAATGACAACATCTTAGTGGATTCAACATGAAGACATTAAGATCTAAACAATATAGTATATCCATTTCAATCATACATTAGAATTTTAAAACATTTTGTATCTGCAGAAGAAAATTACAATTAAATTACAATAATTTACAATACAAAATTGAGTATTTACAAACACGTATTTTGGATTGAAGACTTACCAAACTGTAATTGGCCTTATTTGCTTTGGCCAGAACGATATCCATAGAATCAGGCATGATGTGGAGTTTAGTCTTGTCCTTCTCCCAGGCAGCATTATATGCTTTCTGCAATGAAAGGTCATTGAATAATCATGTAATTATATAACCAAAAAGATCAAATCAAGCTTTTCTTTTTTTTTTTAAGATTTATTTTGGGGCTTTTATGCTTTTATTATAGATAGGACAGTAGGCCGACAGGAAATGGGGAGAGAGAAGGGGAGTGACATGCAGCAAAGACCGTCGGGATCACGACTCGAACCTGCAGCACGCTGTCAGGCTGCATTGTAGCCTAGGTGCCCAGACCTCTACGCCAGCAGTCTGACCCCAATCAAGCTTTTAATGTTCATTCAATACCAGCCAATAATTTAGCCTTTTTTTCTACTTCAAATATATTTTTCATTTGATGTAAATAGGGGTACATTTCTGGTCATGGGATTGATGTTTATTGTTGACAGGGTGTTACCTTGTCTGCAATCAGAGCATTGGCCTTGGCTAATTCCATGGGCATGGCATCAGTTTTGCTGGTGAACTTGAAGTTGCTGGGATGCTGACGATATTTGCTTTCACTCAGGATTCGTTCAGCAATCTTTGCCTTCTCCACATCCAGTGAACCAATAGGAACCCATCCAATGCCCCGCAGTTCCTTCAGGTCAGCCTTGTAAACAGCCTGGATCGAACAAAAAATATAATAATTGTTTCACAGATACTGAACACATAAAAACAAATATTCCCATGTTGTGTTTGAAAAATCAACAAGTACAGTTAAAAAGTTATAACATAATAACATTCAAACGTTTTGATCTGGTCTGATCACTCATCAGATCATCATCATGACATCACTACCAAAAAATATATACTTCCGGCTAGATAACCCTTATATGATATTGTTATTGACTATTATATTTTTGCTATAAATATCCACAGGTTGACAAACTAGATAGCTAATGTTTTGGACACTTTTATATTGTGAAAACATTCATAGACATTCTACCCGGAAATTACAACTTTTTTACAAACATTCAACATTTTTATCTGGTTTATACGTACGTCACTCATCAGATCATATGCATGTCTGGCATGGAGAACGTCAGTGGAATCTGGCAGGCAGGTCCAGTTGTGCAGGCGAGTGACATACTTGGCGTGGTTGACCTGAATCTGGTTCTTCTTGGCCAGTTCAAACTGCATCATATCCACTGGAAGGTTGAACTTGGTCTTGGACTTGTGGAAGTCCTTCTTGTACAGGGCATCACTCTGGATCTTGGCTGAGTTCAGAGCCAGCATCATCAGAGGGTCATCCTGGATGCAACGGGCACCAATATGGTGGCCCCTCTGCTTACGGTATCCTGCAAGGTACTTGTACTAAAAAAACAAGGAGGAATTTTATTAAAATGAAAGTCATGGTAATGTGTAGTAACACACTCTTTCTGTAAAAGTCTTTATGTACAAGAACTTACATCACTGATAATGTTCCTTCCAGCCTTGGCATTTTGGATTGCAATGGCATCAGCACGTACATGGTGTCCTTTCTTCTTGGACAGCTCATTGTCCAACTTGTATGCTTTCTAAAGAGGGATAAAATATTTATTTAAAGGAGAGCATGAGTTGGTGGTCAATAGAAATGTCAGGTACTACATAATAATGTGAATTGGTCAAAGAATGTACAACAGTGATTCTGTTCATGAACGGTCATTCCACATAATGATACATAATTGTTTGCTGTTGGCAAATAAATGTAAATGCACTAGTCAAGTCCTGTACCTCACTGTAAATTGCCTTATTAGCTTTGGCCAGAACAATATCCATGGCATCAGGCATCACGTGGTTCACGCCCTTGACCGCCTCCCAGGCTTTCAGGTATGCTTGCTGGAAAGACACATGTGCATGTTAGTGTTTTGATGTCCCATGAACACTATGTAGTCTTGTACAAACGGTCAGTGAGTAACAACCATCACCTTATTCATATTCTTGTTGTTAGCCGTCGCCAGTTCCAGGTCCATGGAATGCATGTCCTTGGTGAACTTGAAGTTACTGGGGTGCTGGCGATAATGTCTCTCATCCAAGGCCTTGCCAGCAGATTTCACTTTTTCAACGTCCACAGAACCAATAGGAACCCATCCTATGCCCTTCATGAAGCTGTTGTATTCACTCTTGTACTGGTTCTGAAGGAAGACATAAAACATGTTACTGTACTTTACAATTAATGTCAATATCATTATTTAAATGTGTTGTAAGACAGTGGTTTGCAACGTGGGGTTCGGGGCCCCCCAGAGGTCCTTGAGGTGGTTCCATGGGGTCCTCAACTAAATTATTGATAGTTATGAACCAAGTGGACATTCACGAACAAAAAGGACCTTTACAGATGTGTAACTCAGTGAAGGCTACAAATGGAACCAGTTGGGCCTGTGGTTCTGTTCAATTCTACTAACAAACAGTGGTAGATTGGTGTCAAAGAGATTAAAACAATTCTATCAAATGGTGAATGGTGGCCTAATGCATATCAAAGTTTGAGAATCACTATTTTATTTAAGTCATGTAGTCTACACACAACATGCAAGCAACTTCATGGAAAATATAACATTTACAGTATGTGAGTGAACTAATAACTTCAAAATAGATTACCTTTACTTTTATAGTCTATTTCACAAAGAAAATCATTCATAAAAGCAGTGGTGGGAGGGAACTAAATACATTTAGCCTACTGAAGTACTTAAAGGACCACTTCACCACTTTTCAACCGATCTTCATATAATTGGTCCTCACTAATAATCATGATAAAATAGCACAATTATTTTCTACTCAGTCTGTGTCTCATAGAGGGCTGTGGGCAGACCAGAAACCCGTCCACCAATGACATCATCGATGGGAAATCCAAGCTAATAGAAACTGCAGGATTTAATATATTCCTGAAAAGTTGGAATGCAAAAATGGATGGCATCATTCTCACGATAATCAAACATTTTGATCTGGTCTGATACGTACATCACTCTGCAGATCATATGCATGTCTGGCCTGGACAACGTCAGTGGCATCTGGCAGGCAGGTCCAGTTGTGCAGGCGAGTGACATACTTGGCGTGGTTGACCTGAATCTGGTTCTTCTTGGCCAGTTCAAACTGCATCATATCCACTGGAAGGTGGAACTTGGTCTTGGACTTGTGGAAGTCCTTCTTGTACAGGGCATCACTCTGGATCTTGGCTGAGTTCAGAGCTAGCATCATCAGAGGGTCATCCTCTATGCAGCGGGCACCAATATGGTGGCCCCTCTGCTTACGGTATCCTGCAAGGTACTTGTACTAAAAAAACAAGGAGGAATTTTATTAAAATGAAATTCATGGTAATGCGTAGTAACACACTCTTTCTGTAAAAGTCTTTATGTACAAGAACTTACATCACTGATAATGTTCCTTCCAGCCTTGGCATTTTGGATTGCAATGGCATCAGCACGTACATGGTGTCCTTTCTTCTTGGACAGCTCATTGTCCAACTTGTATGCTTTCTAAAGAGGGATAAAATATTTATTTGAAGGAGAGCATGAGTTGGTGGTCAATAGAAATGTCAGGTACTACATAATAATGTGAATTGGTCAAAGAATGTACCACAGTGATTCTGTTCATGAACGGTCATTCCACATAATGATACATAATTGTTTGCTGTTGGCAAATAAATGTAAATGCACTAGTCAAGTCCTGTACCTCACTGTAAATTGCCTTATTAGCTTTGGCCAGAACAATATCCATGGCATCAGGCATCACGTGGTTCACGCCCTTGACTGCCTCCCAGGCTTTCAGGTATGCTTGCTGGAAAGACACATGTGCATGTTAGTGTTTTGATGTCCCATGAACACTATGTAGTCTTGTACAAACGGTCAGTGAGTAACAACCATCACCTTATTCATATTCTTGTTGTTAGCTGTTGCCAGTTCCAGGTCCATGGAATGCATGTCCTTGGTGAACTTGAAGTTACTGGGGTGCTGGCGATAATGTTTCTCATCCAAGACCTTGCCAGCATATTTCACTGTTTCAACACCCACAGAACCAATAGGAACCCATCCTATGCCTTTTATGTAGCTGTTGTATTCACCTTTGTACTGGTTCTGAAGGAAGACATAAAACATGTTACTGTACTTTACAATTAATGTGAATATCATTATTTAAATGTGTTGTATGACAGTGGTTTGCAATATGGGGTTCGGGGCCCCCCAAGTGTCCTTGAGATGTTTCTCATTCAAAATAGATTATATTTACTTTTATAGTCTATTTCACAAAGAAAATCATTCATAAAAGCAGTGGTGGGAGGGAACTAAGTACATTTAGCCTACTGAAGTACTTAAAGGACCACTTCACCACTTTTCAACCTATCTTCATATAATTGGTCATCACTAATGATCATGATAAAATATCACAATTATTTTCTGTAGTCTGTAGTCTGTAGTCACTGGTGGACAGGTTTCTGAACTGCCCACAGCCCTCCTATGAGACACAGACCGAGTAAAACCCAAAAATGTGGTATTTTATCATGAACATTAGTGAGGACCAATTATATGAAGATAGGTTGAAATTGAAAAGTGATGAAGTGGTCCTTTAATTATAATTTTGAGGTACTTTTACTGTATTTGAGTATTTCCATTCTTCAATACTTTATACTTCTACTCCACTCTCAGAGGCAAATATACTTTGTATTACTCCACTACTATTTGAGTTACTAGTCAAGTTTACAGATTTCAATTATTATAACGAAACTAGGCTATTAACAACATAACATAAGTTCTATTTTATACCTCAGTTAAAAAGGTGTAAAAGGAGTACTCTGAGTACAAAGTATATTTTGATGCAAATACTTGAATACGGGCATTTTTCTTGTAACAGACTATTTCTACATAGAGGTATTGATACTTTTACTTAAGTAAAAGTACTTAATCCACCACAGGACAGGCACAATCAAATGAAGTCTGAAAACGTACATCACTCTGAATGTCCATCATGTTGCGACACCGTTCCAAGTTCAGGTTATCGGGGAGAAGGAAATAATTGTGAGGGATGTTTTTGTAGCCAATGTACGTCGATACAGCAGAGGCTTGCTTGGCCTGAACCAAACTCATCATGTCCACGGGGGATTGATACTTCAGCTTGGACTTGTGGTAGTCCTTCGTGTACAGGGCATTACTCTGGATCTTGGCTGAGTTCAGAGCTAGCATCATCAGAGGGTCATCCTCTATGCAGCGGGCACCAATGTGATGGCCAACTTGTTTGCGGTAACCTGCAAGGTACTTGTACTGTGAAAGAGAGTATAGTATTAATGCATGTAGTGAACCAGCAAGGGGTCGTCCTCAATACTGCGGAAGCCCACATGGTGACCCCTTCTCAAAGGCCAGCTTGTACTTGTAATGTAATAGGTGATTTGGTATAGCAAGGGGCATCCCAACTTACATTGCTGGCAATAGTGGTGCTAGCCCTGGCAGCTAATATAGGGATGGCGTCTGCTTTCATGTTATGGCCCTTATTGGCCATCTCCAAGACACTGGCTTTGTAAAGTTTCTGTGAATGAAGCAGAACAGAGATTAGATCTTTACATACATTAAATAACAAGGACTACTATAACATTCTGCAGTTATTTTTTTATTTTTTTATAAAGTATATTTATTGGTTTTTAAAGACAAACAGACATTACACAACAAGAACATAATAAACAAAACAAAACAAAAGAAAAACAGCTCAGGCACAACACAATTATAAATAAAAAGATTGAATATACAAAGACATGACAAGGACAATGAACCATAATGACAAGTGGTTTTAGAATTTTGATAGACTCCCAATCAGGGAATACATCCATACAGTACATAAATACATATATTAAAAAGGCAGACAATAGTTATCATAGGCACCAAATCATTACAACAAGAGCAGACCCATGCATGCTCCACTCAAAGGCGGCAACCGCCACCCCTCCAGGCGGCAGGGCCACCGCCCCAAGAAGCGGCCCCGACGCAACGCATCGAGACCCCTTCTGCAGTTATTTTATTATATTGATGTACTACCATCACAATTTGACCATGGAAATTGTATTTGTCTTACGTCGCTCATATTCTGGGCATTGAACTTGGCCAAGACAATTTCAGGAGAATCTGGCATTACATGGATCGTCAGCTTGTCTTGGTCCCATTTCTTTGTGTATGCTTGCTGTAATGACACATAGATATTTAAAGGCATACAACATATCAAATACAAGCACTCCTGTAGAAGAGTGTGGTAGATTTTTCACTTCAAATATGTTATACAGTATTGTTGTAGTATGAGCATGCTTCACCTTGTTCATGATCTTGTTGTTTTCGGTAGCAAGAGCCAAGTCCATGGAATCCATCAGCTTGCTGAACTTAAAGGTGGATGGATGAGTTCGGTACTTCTTTTCACTTTGAATATCACCACCAATCTTAGCAGTCTCAACTCCAATTGAACCAATGGGTACCCATCCAACTCCTCTAACATAGTTGTTCCATTCAGACTTGTATTCCGACTGGAAAGACAGGCAAGAAGGTTAAGTTACATAATTGTATTGATTGGCTTAATTTGTATAGGTTTGTACTTGTAGACATTATTGATTGGCTAGTTAGTATCTAGGCTTGTAATGTATACTCAGATGAATGACGTTTAGTCTTGCAGTGTTTTAAAAATCAGTTTGATCAATTGATATTTATCTTTTCATGGTCTGAGATATTTAGATAACATTAATGTCACTTACATCGCTGGATTGGATGTTCATGGTGCGACACCGTGCCAAGTTCAGGTTATCGGGGAGAAGGAAATAATTGTGAGGGATGTTTTTGTAGCCAATGTTCGTCGATACAGCAGAGGCTTGCTTGGCCTGAACCAAACTCATCATGTCCACGGGGGATTGATACTTCAGCTTGGACTTGTGGTAGTCCTTCGTGTACAGGGCATTACTCTGGATCTTGGCTGAGTTCAGAGCTAGCATCATCAGAGGGTCATCCGCTAGGCAGCGGGCACCAATATGGTGGCCCCTCCCCTTCTCATATGCTTTCTTGTATTGTATCTGAATGGAAAAGAGGAGAATAAAACGACCACACGCAAAAAATAAGAATAAAGAAAAAGAAACAAAGAAAAGAAAATAGTATAGTTCTGAATACATTCATAGCAATGCAACCGCAAATGCTGTTGATATGGTGCTTACATCGCTGATAATGTGTCTGCCTTGCTTGGCATGCACGACAGATATAGCATCAGGCTTCATGTCGTATCCCTTGGCGATATCTTGCTCCCACTGGTGAATGTAGTGACTCTGATGGAGAAAATAAGTCCAAGGTTAAGATTATCTTACAATATACATTTATTTGCACTAACCACAAGTATGTTGTGTTCTGACCTTGCTCATGGCCTGGGCATTGGCTTTAGCCAGAATGAACTCAGGGGCATCGGCTGGTAGATGGTATGTGCGCATGAACTTCTCACCAGCGGCTTTATAGGCAGACTAGAAAGAAGAAGCGAGGGGGGAAAAAAGAACATAAACTATATATTTTTGGAGGGGGTTTGTGAAATCTTGGAACAATCACCTCAAATAAAATACCAAGAGGCATTAGATGAAAAAGAACAAGAGCTTACTATGTTCTGCTGCTTAGAGTTGACCATGGCCAAGGCAATGCTCATATTGTCGGTCTTACTGCTGAACTTGAAGGTACTGGGGTGTTGGCGGTAGCTCGTTTCATCCAGAGCTGCATTGGCAGCCTTAGCCTTTTCAACATCAATGGAACCAAGAGGGACCCATCCTGCACCTCTACAAAAACTGTTGTAATCTGCCTTGTAGACATTCTGTGGATGTGCAGACAGATAAAACATGATCAATGTCCATTATTTGTTATCCTACGTAAACTGCAATAGGCAATTTCCCCACATGTATCAGCATAACAGTGTAGATACAGTTGCATCTAATTAAATTAGACTCATTAATTTAATTAACTGCAACTGCCTTTACATTGTAATGACAATTCTGTGGAAAGGGACCATTGTTTTGCACAGGACAGGCACAATCAAATGAAGTCTGAAAACGTACATCACTCTGAATGTCCATCATGTTGCGACACCGTTCCAAGTTCAGGTTATCGGGGAGAAGGAAATAATTGTGAGGGATGTTTTTGTAGCCAATGTTCGTCGATACAGCAGAGGCTTGCTTGGCCTGAACCAAACTCATCATGTCCACGGGGGATTGATACTTCAGCTTGGACTTGTGGTAGTCCTTCGTGTACAGGGCATTACTCTGGATCTTGGCTGAGTTCAGAGCTAGCATCATCAGAGGGTCATCCGCTAGGCAGCGGGCACCAATATGGTGGCCCCTCCCCTTCTCATATGCTTTCTTGTATTGTATCTGAATGGAAAAGAGGAGAATAAAACGACCACACGCAAAAAATAAGAATAAAGAAAAAGAAATAAAGAAAAGAAAATAGTATAGTTCTGAATACATTCATAGCAATGCAACCGCAAATGCTGTTGATATGGTGCTTACATCGCTGATAATGTGTCTGCCATGCTTGGCATGCACAACAGATATAGCATCAGGCTTCATGTCGTATCCCTTGGCGATATCTTGCTCCCACTGGTGATTGTAGTGACTCTGATGGAGAAAATAAGTCCACGGTTAAGATTAACTTACAATATACATTTATTTGCACTAACCACAAGTATGTTGTGTTCTGACCTTGCTCATGGTCTGGGCATTGGCTTTAGCCAGAATGAACTCAGGGGCATCGGCTGGTAGATGGAATGTGCGCATTAACTTCTGACTAGAGGCTTTATAGGCAACCTATAAAGAAAAAGAGAGAGGGGAAAAAATAACAAACATTATTATTATTATTATTTTAATCTATATTTTTATACTCGGATATACAAGCTCACAACAAGTCACACAGCGACGCGTTGTAAGGTTGTAGATCGGCTTATTTGTCCGCAAGCAACATCACTATAGGACGAAGGTTAATTCAGGCTTCAGTGTCCGAGTGTACAGACTGAGACATCTTTAGAAATCAGATTTGAAACTCATTTCAAACCACGCAGTAATGACATTTTAATTAAATAAATCATTTTTTCAGACTTAACTCATGCCATTCCAAACTGCATAATTATGCAACAAATCAGTGTTGTATCCCGCCTTTTTTTTCTTCTTTCTAATTATTTGATCAGCCCAAAACATTGTGTTTATTGTCATGATTTGTCACAACTCGAGTTGGCTTTGTCCGCGGCGTAAATGTCTTTAAATAAATACTAATAATAATAATAATATTTTCTGGGTCTCTCGTCGTCATGAAAGGGGGTGGGACTGCGACGCTCTATAAACATAGCCATAGAACGAGATAATGAGATATTATGGCCACTGCCACTCACCCCATCCGTGATCTTGGCATTGGCCTTGGCCAGCTCCATGCTCATGGATCCAGTGTCACTGGTGAACTTGAAGTTGGAAGGGTGCTGCCTGTATTTCCTCTCATCCATTGCTTTGCCTGCCGCCTTGACTTTCTCCACGTCCACGGAGCCAATGGGGACCCAACTGGTTCCCTTCACACAGGTCTCATAGTCCATCTTGTAGTTGTTCTGTAAGCAAAGAATTAAAAATAGAGTCGAGTTAGAGTACCTACACTAGCACCAGTAATGAATTGTTGATTCTGTCGATCGTATCATTATTGTGATGTAGGCGAAAACCCTGGAAAGTGCACAAAAAAAAGGAGAAAAACTGGTATTCCAGTGAGGCAAACCATGTGTTTGTTTGTGACTGGCGGTTCTGTTCTCTTTGTATGTGCTGCTCTTTATAGCAGACAAGACACCATGACACTCTCAAATAAGAGTGTATTGTTAACAGTGTAAAAAAAACTTTGACCATTATTTGTCCATGCCGTTACATGCATAAAAATGTTTGCTTCATTTCTTTATAAATGTAAATACACAATTAACTTTTCTTGTATTTTCTTTATAGGCTAAATGTAAATACACAATTCACTTTCTTGTCTTGTCTTCCTTTGTAATGTAATGGTTAGGGTCAAAGGGAAATTAAGAGGGGGTTCTTGCCCCCAATTTATTCAATCGAATACCAACTGAGAAATATATGGTACAGTAGCAATGCACCTGGTAAGTTTAGTCTTAGCTTGCAAACACATAATAACCTATGGTATTAATATGGTGCTAATATTCAAACTTACATTGCTGGCGTTGAAGTTCATGGTACGAGCGAGTTCCAGGCTCATAGCGTCTGGTAGAAGAGTGTATTGGTTGATGATCTTCTTGTAGCCAACATTGGTCTGTACAGATGATTGATGCTTGGCCAGAGTCAAACTCATCATGTCTACGGGGCTGTGAAACTTCAGCTTGGACTTGTGGTAGTCCTTCTCGTAGTTCTTCTTACTCTGCAACTTAGCCACATGCATGCTTAGAACCAGCAAGGGGTCGTCCTGGATGCTACGGAAGCCAACGTGGTGTCCCCTTGCCTTTTCGTATGCTTTTTTGTATTGCACCTGTCAAAGAAAACAACATTCATTCATACTCTTAAATTCAATTAATTATGCTTGTGAAATTAAGACCAAGTTTTTCTTCAGTTTTAGATAGGTGGGTCTAGTCTGACAACAAATACTTACATTACTGACTGCATGTCTGACAGCCTTTGCAGCAACAATGGGAATAGCATCAGGCCTCAGGTCATAACCTTTAGCAATTGTCGCCTCCCAGGCCATCGTATAGCAGCTCTGAAATAAAGAATTGGAATTATCAAGCCTCTGTCCAAACCCTTCTGATGCATGAGGCAAAAATAATGTGACATGCATCTCACAACTTGTGAGGAGACTTAAGTCATTTTCTAACAAATATGCCTTATGAACATATTGTACTGTGTCCTAAGTTCTCCTAACCCACATTGCTCATGTTGTATGCATTGCTCTTGGCTAGGAGGAACTCAGGGGCGTCAGGAGGCAGAGAGTACTTCTGGTGGATCTCCTCAAGGCCTCTCTTGTAGAACAGCTATGGGGCAGAGGACAGAAAATGTTAAATCAAACATGTTACAGATCAGAGCAACATTAAGAAAGAAATGAATCACACTTGTGTGAAGTGAGGGGCACAAGATTTATTTGTATTGGCCATATGATGACGTCTAACGTCATCCATTACTGCCCTAAACAAACATTAAAGTCCATAGACTTGGCTGGAAAATATTTACATTATAGGTGCTGTAAACAAACATTACAAATCCCATAGACTTGGCTGCCATATGATGGAATCTTCAAAAGGCTTGTATTGGAGGGTCTAGCACCCCTCAAAAATGGAAATGAATGTGTTCCAATGGATCCAATGTAGTTGCAGAAGGAGGAGAGGACACTGGAGCAGCACGGACATTTAAGCCTTTTATTAGGTGCTAGTATACAAGAATACAACTAACTTTTGACCTTGTGGTCTTCATCAGAGTCATGACTCTGACTCTGATAAAGACTGCAAGGTCGAAAGGTTGTTTTCTTGTATATTAGCAACTAACAAAAGGCTTAAACGTTAGTCGAAACGTTAGTCGTTTTCTTGTATGCTCCAGTGTCCTCTCCTCCTTCTGCATCTGTTGTCCTTGTTCCTGTGATGCACCGGATCAGCCGTTCCAGGCTTGAGGCGCGTTGGTAGATTCCCTTTGTTCTAAGGATCCAATGTAGTTATTATTTAGTCACAACAAGCTCTATATTTAAAATACCCACAGACAGACTTAACCATTTTCACACACAAAAAAGCCTAAAGAGCGGATGTGTTGTGAACTTGTAGATTCTGCATTTCTCCATGAATGGCAGCCTATACCAATGTGCCAACTTTGCAGACTTACGTCACTCCTCATAAGCTGGTTGACTTTGGCCTGCAGCATGGTTGGATGGTCATCGATGGCCGTGAAGGGGACAGTGTCTGGATGTTGTCTGTATTTTCTCTGCGGGGGAATACAGGGAAGTTGATGAGATAATTATTCCATTGCATATCAAATAATGATATATTGCTTTCGTGCATCCTCAAGGGGAGGAAGAGAAGGGATGCTGTATGTGTACATTACGTACTTCACTAAAGATTTCACCGGCCTTCTTGACTGTTTCCACTGCGACGGAGCCATAGGGGACCCATGGAGTTCCCTTGGTGTTCACGTTGTAGTCATACTTGTAATCATTCTAGCACAAAGAAAAGATCAAAATGGCACATATAAGATAAGAAAACAAAAATGTTTGTTCTTCATACTATAGTAAAATCCTGAGCATTAATTTGAACACTATACTCTTTTATACTACTTTCAGAGTTTCGTGTAACAATGGATCATTTGGCTCCACAATTTCCCAACATTTACCAGTTTCATAAATGGCTCCCCCCCACCCAAACCAGAAAATATGTGTCTTACGTCACTCTGGATTTGGTTGGCATTCTTGGCCGTGACCAGCGCTACACTGTCGTGGGGCATGAGGTAGCGGTTGGGGATGTTCTTGTAGCCAGACATGCTGGCGATAGCCTGCGACTTCTTGGCCAGGGTGACCGACATCATGTCCAGTGGGGTTTGGAACTTGGTCTTCATCTTTTCATAGTCCTTTTTATACGCACGCTGTGGACACATGACATATACGACAGTCAGTGGTAATGTACTCTGTCAAATCTAAAAATAATAATGAATCAATCATTCATCATTCAATAATAATAGTCAAACATGGTGAAAATAGCAGGATGGGTGACCATTTTTAATCTTGCAGGGCACGTTTTTGGGGTTACGTGTCAACATGTAGCGGGCTGGGGAGGTTAACCAGTGACCTTCTGATTACCAGAAGGCAATCTCTCTAAAACCTCTACCCACTAAGCTATGGCCCATCATCATATGACCAAGTATACGTGGTTAATTACATGAGGGAAATTCTTTCTTTTCCATGCAGTTAACCCATAACCCAAAGGTAACATTACTTACTTCGCTCTGCATTTTGGCCACATGAACGGCCAACATAATCTTGGGGTCGTCGTTAATGCTGAGGGCTCCAACCATGTGTCCCCTGTTCTTCTCAAATTCCTTCTTGTATTTAACCTGGAAGTAGCAACAACAACATTTGAATTTAAATTCTATACAGAAGCACCAAACACCAGTGTTGTCAAGTAACTTAAGTAATATACTACTTTCAGTAATATTATTACTTTTTTCCAGTAATATGTAACTTAACTAGTTACTTTCACATTTTGAGTAATAATATTACATTTACTTTTTTCCAAAAGTAATATTATTACTATTTTCACGAGCCTTGGTGGAACTGTGGGTTTGAGTGTTTATTTATAATGGTAGACTTGGTTGGGGTGGAGCTGCTTTGCAGACTGCTGATCCGCTCTAGATCTAGACTCTAGAGCGGATACGGAAACGATGCACACTCGTCGGTACGTATGTGTGAAGTATCGGATGCAGAAGGGCGGGCCTTAAACCGTCCGGGACACGGAACAACAACCTAAACTAGTGTGTGTAACTCGTTAGACTGCACTGTTAGAGAGAAGAGACGTAAACAAACTAAGCATGGAGAAGGTGGAGGAGACAGAGACACCGGCACAACAAAGCGTTATAACATTCAATACTTGGAAGTATTCGCATTATTTTGAGTATGTCCGCGAGACGAGATGAACATTATTGTCCGCTGCAAGTTGTGCATAGGGAAGAAGCTATATTCCACGTCGAAAGAAATCTACTTCTAATCAATGTGTACAAATGGACCCATCATCATGTGTACACTATACAGTAAATTTTTTAGAGTTAAATAAACACTGCAGAATAGGGGAGGGGGGACTGCTAATGTTGAAAATGCAAAGTAAGACTTTTGGGGACAAAATATGCAATTACTGGAGGCGAGAGGAAAAAAAAGTAATAAGTAATAAGTAATAAGTAACTAGTTACTTTTCTCAGGGAGTAATAAAAAGTATAACTTTATTCCTTTTTTTAAAGTAATAAGTAATAAGTAGTATATTAGTGTTAAAGTAATATTTTGACAACACTGCCAAACACACTGTATATTTAAAAAGGAGGGATTTAAGTATTCCCATAAACATTATTTAATACTCACATCGCTGACAATGTTTGTGTGGGCGCGGGCTGCAAGGATCGAGATGGCGTCACCCTTGACCTCAAACTGCTTGTCTTTAACTTTCTCCCAGTCATGATGATAGGAGTTCTACAACAATAGCATACATTGGCATTTGAGTTTGAAACTGCAATGGAAAATGGACTCTGGGATATATAGAATGTATCAAAAGTTTAGATTTCAGTGAAAAAAATAACAAACTTGTAGTTGTTTTACTTACATCACTAAGGTTAAAGGCGTTCACTCTGGACTGGATGAAGAATGGATAGTCTGCCGGCAGGGAATTTTTAAACTTCATCTTCTCATAATCTGCCTTGTAGTTGAGCTGTAAAAAAAAAAAGAGTGTGAAATCAGCATGGAATTGATCACTGTAGTCTTTAATTCCCCTCAACTTCATGCACATTCATGGACGCTTAACCATTTCTAACCTATTTTGAGGTAGTATTTTCTACCCCCCTTCTTTATTCCAGTTATAGTTGATTTCATTCAGCATACAGTTTTTGGGTTTTATTTTTCTACATTGCATTTCAGGATCAAACAGTTATTTTACTTCCTGTCACTAGAGGGTACTGGCGGCCTAAGAGAGCTCTTTCTTTATCTGATAGTTACAGTATACTGTCTAGTAAACTGTCACACACTTTCCTTGTCCATCAACCCCAGTGTGATCACAGGGTTTATTCTGGGCTAACTGAACGCATGCTGCTATTTATACTACAGAGGTGGCTCTCCAGTTTCCATGGTGGTCACGGAAAGACAGCTGAGCTATGTGGATGAATGGGCAAATTCTTTAGGAAGTCTTCTCATGTCTCCAACACAATAAGATCCAATGTATTAGCTGCCTCCAATTTTGAGTCAGAAAATGTATACAGTGTGTAACTGAAAATGTGATTGCATTCACTTCATCCAACTGGCATTTTACCTGACCCCTTCCGAAATAGAAAAAAGTATATTAATATATCTGGCTTATATTACAGTTCTACAATTTCTAGTGGACTTTTTGTCACTTTAAACTTGGCTTACATATTTTGAGACGCATTTATTCTAGCCTTTTTTTTTTTCAAACATTTTCAACAATGGCAACCTTTTACATACCATACTTAGCTGTTTGGCATTGATGGCGGATTGAACTTGAACTGGAGAATCCGTCACTTGTGTAAATTTCACCGTGTCCGGATGTTGCCGGTATACTTTCTGCAAAACACAACACAAAAACTCGATGAAATATTTCTATATGTATAAAATGTCAGAGCTGCTTGGTTGATTTAAGGAATAAGTAACTACATAAATGAAATCAACCAAGATTACTTACGTCTTTACATTGCATTTGCATTTTCTTAGTAGCTTCGTATCCAGGCGTAATAGTTTGGGGGAAGAAGCACCTTGAGTTGATGTCATCAGCATCTCCTTTGTACCATTGCTGAAAAACCAAATGCAGGACATGATAAGTGAATTCATACTGTACATTACTAAGAATATCAGAAAAGCACAACCAGAAGAAACTTACGATACTCTTCATTTCTTCAAGTTGCTTGCAGTGAATCGTCCAGATATCCTCATAGCTGCCGATATAGTGTCCCTTCACCTCCTCGTCATACTTTGTTTTGTATTTTGCCTGGGAAGAAAATTGACATGGTCATAATCTGGACATGAGATTGGACAAAAGGCCTCATCAAATTAGAGGGCTGAAATTAAAAGAAAAAGGATGGCTGTAGGGGTGCACAGTTAATCGAACTAATCCATTTAATCAATTGTGTAAAAAACATTAATTGATTTGAATAAAATGATCAATAACCAATTTTTAGCTCACAATGCGTCATAATGCGACACATTGTGAGCTTGTAGATTTTCTATATTTTATAACAAGTATAAAATAGGACTTAAGTAGTTCATCAGTCATCGATTTGGTCGCTTATAAAAAAAGTCTACTCACATTTCTTTCATGTCAATTCACATACTTTTCTAAAACTAAGAAAGCAATTGATTGTTGCAACCTGACGTCAAATTGCAGGGCTGGTGTGACTGAGTTTCACTAGACTACAGGAATACTCACATCAGTAAACTGTTTAAGTACAGAGTCCATATGAAACTTGGGCGTGTCGCAGTAGTTGATGCTGGATCCCCTGGATTTCTCATAGCTTTTTTTGTACACTTTCTGTAAAGGATAGGAAACAAATGACATTTATCATGAGAACTACAATACAAATCAGAGACCAAGTGTACATTTGTAAATACTTTTATGTATTAAAAGTATTACTAAAGTATGGTAAAAGTGGCTTTTTTATTTTAATGTACACGTCTGAGGGTTATTTGTGGAGACACATGAAGAACAGGGATGTCATATGTAGAGCCGAAAGCTCCTTCTACAATCTACATGGTAATCCTAGGAAACCTACATCACTGAGGATGGTTCCAGCATATCTGAGCTGTCTGAGAAGGGGATTCTCTGTAGCGGGAAGAACGTTGTAACCGGACTGATCTTTGGTCTTCTCGTAAGCCTTCTTGTAATGGACCTATGGATGAAAACACAGAAAACAGAGTAAAGTAGAGAACAGAGTAAGTGTGGAGAACAGATGGTACAGGGTTTATGTCGATGAGGTATATAAGTGGTTCTCGAAAAAATTTGAGCTCTGGACCAGCTTATTTAAATCCATATTGAATGGTGCGTGACACCATGCACATATTTAGTATATCAAGCCTATCCTCCGAATATTAACCATAATGTTTGTTATATTTAACAATATATAGGCTACTGTATTTAGTTACTGTATATAACATTTTAAAAGATTTTCCCATGGACCACCTGTAATTATGCCATGGACCACTGGTGTTCCATGGACAGCTGGTTGAGAAAACAGTGAGAAACAATGAGTCACATCACATCTACTGGAATGTAATATTTTATATAATTATGACCGATGAGTCAAATGACGAATAACCGCATTGTATGTGGATGAGTGGGTGGCCGCCCTAGAGTGTAGCTGCAACTATATTAGTATACACTAATTCGTAAGAACAAAAAAGCTATATATACATATATATGATTCCAACCACTGAAAATCTATTCAGAGATTAAATTAAGTGTTACTCATAGATCTTGTATAGGATACTGAAGTTCAAATCTGCACACGTCAACAGCAGTCACAGGCTGTGGACATACAGTATGTGTTGACTCTGTTCTGAGGTACAGCTCAATTTTGACCATGTAGGTGTACGTGTGCCTGTGTGCGTGCGTGCGTGCGTGCGTGTAGTTGAACTATGTACTACTAATAGCGTACAAGTATGGTCGAAATTGAGAAACAGACTGTAAAGAAGAAAAAAATGTTGTTATGGTTAAAAACGATTTTTAGATTTACAATTGAGAGATAAGGTTTAGGGTTAGGGTTGGCCTGAGTTATATGTATTTGGTAGCTGGTGTGAGGTGTCTACTGGCTTTAGGGTTAGTGTATTATTATTTTGTAAAGTTCTATAAACAATGTCATTCATAAGATCACTGTTCGGAAATGTTGATATCCTCACAAATATAGAAATGTGCGCGTGTGTGTGTGTGTGTGTGTGTGTGTGTGTGTGTGTGTGTGTGTGTGCACAATTGCTGGTGGTACTCACTTGGCTAATAGCTTGGCGAGCCTTCTTGTTCGAATCGTAAACTGGGGTTTCCGTTTGCATGAAATTAATTCTGTCCTTCACTTTCTCCCATTTTTTATGGTAGAGCCTCTGTGAACGGACGAGGGCAGTGGTTAAGGCATTTAAACTTTACAGAAATATAGAAAATATAGCCGATATACAAGCTCAAAATGTGTCCCAGCGTGACGCCTTGTGAGGTTGCAGACCGGCTATTTTCGCTGTTCATTGTAAGACAAAGTGCTTAAGTGGTTAACAAGATGTGACAACTGACAAGAAATACCAACGTATCATACAAAGGAAATGTTCTTACATCGCTGAGGTTCTCCATCGCCACCCTGGCAGTGGCCACGTCAAAGTAGGGGGTCTCGCACCAATGGCCCTTCACATTCTTATTGTAGTCCTCCCTGTACTTGAGCTGCAGGCATAAATAATAATTAATAATAATAGATCTTGGGGTCACCAAAATCTGTACAGCTGCTCATCCTGGAATCTCCCTATTAGTTTATGAAATATATTGTGTGCAATGTTGACATCATGACATGACGCTTGCGCTAGAGGAAATGTCATGGTAGTAATTATTCAAATGGTTACGGTTCATCCTCCAGGAAGAAGAGTGCAAGAATGTGCTTAGAAAGTTTCATGACGGCCTGGGCCGGCTTAGCGGTCCAGGCACCTTGGCTGGTAATCCAGCATGACAGTGTGTTGCGGGTTCGAGTCCTGATCCTGATGAACGTTACTGTGTGTCTTCACCCCCATCTCTCTCCGTTTCCTTATACTATACATCTATCAATAAAGGCAAAAACCCCAAAAAAAAACGTTTCATGACAATCGCTGCCAGAAGATATCTTGTTTCGCTCCAAACTGTTGGACAGACATACAGTGTATTGCCATCCTTAGAGCCCTGGCTACTGACCAGGTTAATAATTAATATAACAATAAGCAAACCATTTTTCTTTTGTGTCTATAATTCATGAATATGAGTGCCTACATATGTATGTAAGTATCCTGGAGTGCATTGGTGTAGGCCTAAGTGTATCTTCTTTCCCACATGCATAACAAAAGAATGTTCCTATTGCCACTCAGTGCTGTGTTAAACTCAGATCTATCTATCTATGTGATGATGAGACACATTTGGTGGCAAACAGGTATTCCTGTAATTTACTGCTATTATTAGGACTTTGACTCTCTCTGCCAGCCTAGAATGTCTGTCTCCAGTAATATCATAGAGCAGGTGTTCAGTTAATCCTATCAGTCTCCTGGGATGGTGGGACCTCCTTTGATGGTGTGTGTGTGTGTGTGTGTGTGTGTGTGTGTGTGTGTGTGTGTGTGTGTGTGTGTGTGTGTGTGTGTGTGTGTAATATCCATCATTAGAACCAATAATGAACCGCATTTTCAACATGGCGTCCCTATTTTGGGCATGCCATTAAATATGAAAAATGTCTAAACATAGCAAAAAAATAATCTGATCTACTGTACTAGGGGCTATGACAGAATTAACTTTTCTCTTTTTCTTTGTATCCCTTTCTTTATGCACAAGTCATACGATCTCCTTCTTTTTTTCAATCATTTCAAGTACAGTGTTGAGATTCAGGCACTTACATCACTGCGCTGGGCGAACACCTTTTTGGCCAGCTCCACCTCAGGAGGTTCAGCCAGGGAGGTGTACTTGGCTGTGCGCTGGGCATGACCCTTCTTGTAGTGAATCTGCAGGGACACCGTGGAAGAGGGAAAGGGTGAGTTTTACTGACACCGGTGAATTATTCCAGATCAATAGCTAAGTGAGTGAGTGAGTGAGTGAGTGAGTGAGTGAGTGAGTGAGTGAGTGAGTGAGTGAGTGAGTGAGAGATACATAGTTTGGGCCTTTGGGGTGATTTTAATTTGAATTGCCTGTTAAAAATAACAGGGGGGGGGGGGGGTGCTGGCCTAACGGTTAAGGCACATACCATATATATAGGCTCTAATGCAGCCTGGCATTGAGTCGCAGTTTTGAGTCCTGAGCCACTTATAACAGACTTATTATAACCATGCACAGTGTCAGTTCAAATTCCAATTAGGAAGCTAATCACTATCCTAGAGGGCATACTGTATTGAAGCAAAATAACATTGAATTTGGGACTAAGGGCAGTAAGGGTGCAATACAGTATACATTATTTTTGGTCAGATACATGTTTCTCATATCCTCTAGATTAGTCTAGTAGTTGAGAGGTGCTGGTCCACTTACGTCACTGAGGATCTCCTGAGCCTTGGACACCCTGCGCAGCTCCGGACTGTCTGAGTAGGGGAGGCACATGACCTTATCATAATCCCAGTCCTCCGTGTACAGTTTCTAAAAACAAAGAAGCCACGAGTTATTAGATCAAGTCAAATCAAGTGCAAGAGCCATTTCATATAGGCATATCACGTACAAAGTTTAGTGGGAGATAGCTTACGCCTTACGGTATGCATATACTTTCAATCTGGGAACCCATTGACAAAGAATATGAAAAAACTGCGCCCTATGCTGTTTGTTTCCTTTACCTGAATCTGTTCTTGAGAGATGAATATAGATATAACCAGTAAGTCGCCCAGGATGCGCGCACGCAACCTGGGGTGACGGCAGACTGCTGGGCGAGCGCTGGTGCTTTGGCATGGGGGTCAGATCAACATATGGAATGAAATCTGTACCGGCCATATATGGAGCGTGTCTTGAGTGTGCAGGGTTTGATGAGGTCTGGCCATAATGGAGTGTGTCTTGAGTGTACAGGGTTTGATGAGGGCCCAGGTAGGGCCTGGCCTACATTTTAGGGCCTGTTGAGAACTCTAGTTTTCGCCGGCTGCCGGGCGAGGCTGCACTAATAACTTTGGTCTTAGAGTTTGAATGGACAGGTATCAGTCAAAAGGGAGACATCAAAGAGATAGGACGGGTGGGGAGGATCAACATATGGAATGTCAGAACAGGTCAGCTCCATATATGGAGATCTAAGGGTTTGTGGTGTAGAGTTGCTGGCCGGCCGGCTCCATACAGTATATGCAGATCTAGGTGATGATCCAGTTTATTCACCATGTATGGCTATCCAGGGTTTGATGAGGTCAGTGTTTCTGAACTATCCACAACCCTCTTCCAAGACACAGAGCGAGTAGACAGAAATGGTGCCAAATCACAAACAACAATATTTTACCGGGTGCTGGTGCAAAGAGAATTAAACTAAATCAAAAGAGCACTCACTTTAAGTCCTTAGCTTATATTTTTTGGCACGAGCAGCAACAGACCGACACGTTTCGGCTTGAGCCTTCCTCAGAGTGATCGACCAACAAATTGGACCCTGGTCATATGGGTAAAACACTGTGCTCACTGTCCTGTTTGAACGGCAGACTGTGTTTACCTTGCTGTAGTTCTTGGCGTTCCTCACAGCCAGAACCAGTTCAGGAGCATCAGGGGGCAGCAGATACCTGTCCTTTACCTCATCCCACTTCTGTCTGTACAGAACCTAGAGCAAGAGAAAGAGCAGTCAATACCATGCCCAGCACTGAGCACTTTAGCTCTTTAACCACATGAACCCTATTAATGAACAGTGGTGGAAAAAGTGCTCAAATGTTTTACTTAAGTAAAATAATCAATACTGCAATCTAGAAATACTTTGTTACAAGTAAAAGTTGGGAATTCAAAATGTACTTGAGCAGAAGTACAAAAGTATTGGCATCAAAATGTACTTGAAGTATCAAAAGTTTTCAAAATATTTGAAAATAGCAGCTCTACAAGCTCACAATGACATATTGTGAGCTTGTAGATCAGCTATTTTTAAATGGCCGAAATGTATAAGCTTGAATTGGTTATTGTATGTTTTGTAATAATAATCCAAATCTACAAAGTAACTAGTAACTGAAGTTTTCAAATACAGTACATGTAGTGGAGTAAAAGTACAACATTTGGATCTGAGATGTAGTGTGGTATAGGAAGTTGGAATTATTCAAGTAACGTACAAATACCTCAAAATTGTACTTAAGTACAGTACCTTAAGTAAATGTACTTAGTTACTTTCCACCACTGTTAATGAACATAGATAAGACATTTAGCAAAGAGGAAAAAGGAGGGGGGCCGGACGTCCCATGTCAAACAATTCTGAGGGTGTAAAAATGGGCCCACTCTCAGAGATAAATTGCAGTGTATGCGATTCCTTTCAGGGCACTCACCTTGCTGATCAATTCATTCACGTGCTTGACATGCACAATTTCTCTAGCATCAGCGCCGTACAAGCTGGTTGTCTTGGCCTTGTTGCCCTCCATGCGGTATTTCACCTGGCAGACGATAATAAACACCATTATTCCATTATACTGTATTCCTAGCTTGGAAAAACAATGCAGGATATCTTTTTCTTTTTTTTAATGTTCTGTTGCATTTATTTATCAATTTATTTTGCTGAGCTGGCATGGTTTTTTTTTCAGTCTCACCCGTTTTTTATAGCAGTGACCAATTTACAAGCACACCTTTAAATATTTTTAAAGGTGTCAAATTAGTACTTGAATGGGATAAATAAAAGCATGGTAGTTAGTACCAGTGGTGGGGAAAGGTTCTCAAATGTTTTACTTAAGTAAATGTATAATGCCTCTGAGATGTAGAGTAGAAGTAAAATTATTAGAAATAAAAAATACTCAAGTAAAGTATAGATACCTCAAAAGTGTACTTAAGTACAGTACTAATACTTAAATGTATTTAGTTACTTTCCATACTGTACCTCACTCAGCTGCTCTTGAGCCTTCCTGATGCGTATCATCTCAGGGCTGTCACACTCTAAGGCAGGTGCTGTCCCCCTGGACAGGTCATAGGCCTTACGATACACATTCTGTTGGGGAGTATATGTATACACATTCAAAAGATTTAGGAAATTAAATACTTTTTTTATTTTATTCTGGGGTTCAGCAAAAATAGCAGACATACAAGCTCACAACACGTCGCATAGTGACGGTGCGTTTTGAGCTTGTAGGTTGGCTATTTTCTGCCAAGATATTTTAGAGGAAAAAAAGAGGGGACCAAGTAATGGTGTGCATGGTTAATATATTGTACTGTAAATGTAAAAGAATATGGACTGTAATCAATGTAAAACTCCTGCTGCTTACGTGGCTGTACTGCTCCAGCATCTTGGTGGCATGAGCCAAGTAAGGGGTCATGAACTTGGTGGTATCCACCTTGACCTTCGTCCTGACTTTCCTGACTTGCAAGCCAGTCTATAGGAGAGCAGAGGGAAATGCAATTAACTACAGTACCATTACTGATATGATGACCCGTGGTCCCACACAAAAACACTTTCAGCAGGCAAAGCAACAGAGTAGCCTACACTGTAAGATCCTGAGTGTTGATTTAAAGCTGCAATCAAGAACTAATTGTAATGAATAAAACATGATTTTGACCAATCTGTATGGTATGATGAGTATGTATGTTATTACAATATACTAGCTTGCACATCTGCAGTGGTTGGAGGTGGTCTCCCCACTCTTCCAATGAGACATTCAACACCTGGTGTCAGGTGAGGTAGGACACACGTGTGAGACAAGTAGTACTGCCTGAAGCTCTTAAGTGCCTTGCCAAGTGGGTTTGGCTCTTGGATGTGTCGTAGAAATGTGGTATTTTGCGTGAAAGACCCTTGTTCAAGTCCTGGATAGGAAAATAATTACGAATTAAAGCTTTAACTCCCTTCTTGTCCTTTCTATTTTGACAGATGCTAGTTTACAATACAAATAGATTTAAGGCCTATTCATAGTCTGGATTTTCGGTGGTGAGCTGACCACCGCTCCGGTAGTGAGCTGACCACCGGAGCTGAAATAACGTTGAGCGGTGGTGAGTAAAAACAGAGAGAAGGGCTGGAGCGGTGGCGGTGGTTTGCTCTTCACCGCGGCTCGTGACGTCATGTTCTAGTTCGGTGGTCACCTAACCACCGAAAATCCTAATGAGCCTTTAGAATGCTAGGTTAATTGTTTACACTTGAGTCCAGTTGTAGTCCAAAATGCAGTGTACTGTAGTGTAGTGTACTATACTATACTATACAATCCATACTCAGCATCAAGGAGAAATGTAGTTAGACCTAGTAACTAGTATCAGCCTAGACACACAAAATGCATGACCGAAAGCTTGCAATAACATTGTTCGATACAGAGTTAGTCAGTGTGTATTTGCGGTAATTTCTTTTGAATACTCTTGAGTTAAATTGACACTCAGGATTTTACTGTGTACCATAGCCTGGTGAAACAGATAAGGAGAAGAGACAAATATGACAGATTTTACAAAGTGCTCAGTGACTTCAATAAATGTTAATTGTTTGCTTGAATGCAGAGCATTTTATTCTTATGTAGGAATCTGAAGCACTATACCAGGAATTGACATGTAATTTCAACCCACAGTACAATAAAACTACAGCTACATTACTTACCTTTAAGTACTCATAGAAATGACTAGAAGCAAAATAGGGGTAAGGGGAATTAATTAATCAGTAATGCTATGATGTCATGAGTAAGTTAATGGGATGGGAATTACAAAAATGTTACAGAAGAGGTAAAGGACACAAGGTCTTTTTGGATTACAGACTAGAGTATGATGAAGACATACAAAGAATCTTAAGGAGCAGAGTGTAGCGATGGGCAAATGAAGCAGCACGCGTCAACAATAACAACATACAAGTCATGGATGGCCATGACGGCAGCCATTTACTTTATCGCAATAACAGCAGCCATTTCCTTTGTTGACATAAAGGCAGTCATCTTCTTTTAGGTGCTCACATAAATAGGGCGTACAGTCAAATAGCTAGTCAATTGGTTAGCCTCCAGGGCATGCAGACAAGACGACATGGTGAGAAAAGAAAACAAAAAACAGCTAGACACCGAAAATGTAAACTACTGTATACACTGTTTTGTTTTACTTGCTGGCCTTTGGGAGATGGTGTTTTACCTTGAGCTGAGAGCCACGCCCAGCAGATCCCTACAAATGTACAAAACTGCTAGTAAAGGTACTGGGAGAAACAGCAGTGTATTGGATTGAGGTTGATTTTTCCCCAGCTCTGTCACCAGTTCTTAAACCTGCTTACTTGCAACCTCAGGCTCAGATGACATACAGTATGAATGATTGCTGTATTCTGTATTTCTACAATATTATAGTTGCATACTGTACACTCTGACAAATGCAAAACTAAAAACAGACTAATTACACAATGTACTGTACTGTACAGTACAGCAGTCCTCGTGACCCAGTAATAAAATGTTCTGACATTCACTCACAGTAACTTTAAATGACTTTCAAATACACTGAGGAGAATATGCTCTGAATTAAGCTTCAGTGTAATTAAAGCCCATATCCCAGCTGGGCTTATAATATCCTTGGTGTGCAGAACTCTTTAACCCTTTGAACCCCTAAGCAGTCCCATGGCTTCATTGCTATTCCAATTACTTGTTACAAGGGTCCTTGTAATGAATCACTAGGGTGCCTAGTGGTACTACAGTACTGTACCAACTAATAATTTATAAACGATTCATAATTTATCTGTGTCTGTTCACACAAAGGGGGACTTCCCATGGGTTTAATACCGATCTTTTCTATCAGTCAACCCAGTACAAACATTACATTAACTAACATTCCAACACATAGCCCACTATTCTGTGAATAGCATGTTTCTACTAGTAAATTTAACAGTCCCTAAATTACAGTGACCTACGCTGTGACCTTGTCCACCGTGGACCTTGAAAATGGCTATAGTAATCTCAACACGAAAGTTCGAGCCCAGACCACCGAGATATTTCTAGTAGAGACTTATGCAAATCTATAATCTGTCTGATACAACTCAGTGCAATACAACCTACAGTACAACCAACCAGAGCTGAGGGAAAGAACATCTCAAACGCTTTAAAAAACATTTGTAAGAGGCTTCATTATCTGAATCTATAAGACAGGAAAGAACCATACCTATACACATATACTTGATAGGTTAATTATTAACATTATTATTATTAATAATAATAATCATAATAATCATCATAATCATCATAATAATAACATGGAATGTATACATTCATGTCAAAACGGTGGTGTACTTGTTTGTCTTACTTTCTTTCTTTTTTTGGTTGCTTAACGGAATGTCTGCTTGCATTGTGGTAAGGTACTTGCTGTTTTTCTATGATGTGTTAAAAAATGGGTGGTTCTATAGTACGCACTGTATACGGCAACTGAACAAATGTGAAATCTCTGAGCCTCAATAAAAAACATTGTACAAATATATAACAATAATAAGTATAATAATAATCATAATATAACATTATATGTGGTATTTGCCCAATACATTTCCATTTACCTGGAATTTACCCTAGAGCTGCATTTACCCATTCTAACTATTAAGAGCAGTGGACGCTATTAATACCGCATTTAGGGTTCTTACTCAGGGACACTGCGACAGATAAACTGGGTGAGCCAAGGGTCAAACCGGCCACCTTTCACCTTTTTACACTTTCAGAGTAAAACTAATGAATGAAAATCATGATTTTACTGTGCAGCCCTCTCTCTCTGTCTCGCTACCTTCCCAGCAAGTGTTTTTTTTTTCTTCCAGGCAGCCACCTCTCCTAAGCACATTCTATTACTGTGACGTTTAGGTTTAGAGTGCAGGCTATTGGAGTGTGATTTACAGCACAGTGGCTCATCTCACTTGCCTCTCTCTCTCTCTCTCTACCAGTCTGCCGTAGATGTCGACTTCTAAATTTGTCTGACTGATGGACACAGTCCTTTGCAAGTCGTCCATTAACGGTGAGGAAGAAGTAATTTCTAAAGTTGATAATGAGGAAAATAAACGTATAATGGAAGCAGTGATGACAACATGAGTTTGGTTGAGGCTGTCTGATTAACGTAGTAAATAACAGAGAGACATGTTTGTGTATGCATTATTTATGTTTCTATATGTACTGTATAGCAGTACGTAGAATTAATAGCGATATGTTTCTCCCCATTCTGTAGATCAAATAAGAAGCCACCTTACTATTCAGATAAAGACAATGCAAATGTTCTCCAGAGTGTATAGATGAAAGTAATAGTGAAATCAGAATGTATTGATTTGTGGGAATTCTGTATGTATGTACTCCCTGACAAATGATTTACATCTTTGTATTAAAGAAAGTAAAACGATTTGCTAGTTAATATGTTATATGGGAGCAAAATGATAACATTGGTACATTTGCATGTACTGTATAATATATATTCTTTATCTGCAACTCTAATGTCAAAGAAGACATATACAGCCAGTCTGAAATGTTACAATTGTTTTTTGGTTCAGTTTAATAAATCATTCCAACTCCCCTATAAGATATCAGCAAGATTTCAGATGGATGAATAGCAGGCTAACTTTAATCCTATTTCCCAAGGAAATAAGGGATTAAGTTGTTAGCCTTCTGCTTTCACTCTTCCATTGCACACTGGTACGGAGATCTTTAACAGACAGCATGGATGATACATTCACCAGTAATTGTTTTATAAGTTGGGAAAGTGATTTCTGGGGGTTTTGGGCTGCACTATAAAGACAATAAAACACAATACAGAGAAAATTATGTTTGAACTGTTATTAAGTTTGCTGTATTATTTTTGATTGGAGGAAACTATGGGAAAGTTAATTTGTGTGAAAAGGCCTCTTATTTAACATGAAAAGCACAATGGTAATATTCAAGAAAGTGGAGGCTTGCAAGAAATCAATTTACACCATTTCCACTGTCTACACACTACAGTCATACAGGTGTCATGTGATTGACAGTTAGCACTGGTCTAGATACATTATAATCGGCATGAATTTATATCACTGTGTATATTTTTCCATTTTGGCTGTGGTGCAAATAGCTCCATCTATCAGTTCATAGGTGTTTCATTAATCTTGATGCAAGGGACACGCTCCATACTATTTAATTTAAATATTTTCATTTTGGTTTGTAGTTAGCTGGTTTTGATTTACAGCTGGCTCTTAAGGGTGATCCAGGCTCTAAAACCCAGGGAGGTGTCCATCTGAAACAGGATCTAATAGCAGCGTTGGATGCCTGGTCCCCTGAAATGCTGACTGGGGGGGGTATCGTAACTAACTTAACTATTCATAGGGTCTGCCATGGAACCTGGACAGCAAGAAGATAACCTCAGCCCCCAGAATGGTGTGTAGAGTATCTGGACCACTAATTGCAATAAACCACCAAAACTGAATTATAAATAGTGATCTATAGTGAATTATCTGTAACAATCCTTTGAAAGTAGTGTTATCAATTATGGCATTATGTCTGGGAGGATGGACCTGCTATTATTATTATTTGTAGCATCTTTAAAATGAACTAAAACCAATGTATTAATATGAAAACAACGTTGTGTTGTGAAATATTCACTTACCTCATCAACCCCTTCTTCATAATCGTCATCAATTTCCTCTTCCGCCATGATGGCACAGTTTCAAAGGGTCTACACAAAACACAGATAACACCATCAGGCATTCATACATTCAACTGAGATGAGGAGTTCACATACAATAGTGAGGCCTCATACTGACTGACGTCCTGGAGGACATATTTATCATACTGTTGATATTTTAGGATGCTTGAACCTAAGCTAGAAATTTAAAACAAGCGGACAGACATGCAGCTAATGTAAAATAAAATAAACATAAAAACAACAACACGTATATAAACCTTCAACCATTGTGCATGTCATACCAGAAAAAGAATCCTGTCGTACAGAAGTATCACTTGCAAATGGGGTCCCACACGGATATTCCAACTTTCTGACTTCCTAGATAGAATAACAGAAATGTATCAATAAAAATACATCAATCTAAAAAGGATCAGGTATACGGAAGGGCAGATAATGTAGGTGTGACTCCAAGAGCCAAATAGAAGGCCCCTGGCTTTGAATGTTTGCCAACCTACTCCCCTCAATAGCCCCCACCCTACCCAAAAGCTCTGCCTCCTCTTGGCTGAAGCAAAGCGACAGCTGCCCCACAGCACTCCAGCTATTTGTCATGTAAGCCAATGCCACAGCCCGATTGGTTGGCTTTGTTTAGCTAACGGAGATGCAATGCCTTCTGAGGCTGCATGGTTAAATATAGGATGGCATATACTAACTACCCTTTTTTAGTACTTGAATTCCAACTCTTCACTTGAAAAAGATGCTTTTTTACCCAACAATAAAAAGTTTAAAAAGAGGCAGGAAGATGGAGCAAATGGACAGACTGAGGTGTTGAGATTTCAGAAGTATCCCACGGTAGGCCATTGCTGATCTTGCTTGAGGTTTGCCGTTCTGGACCATCAGGGGAAAATGATACTCCTTCAATAAGCGCAGCAAAGAAATTTAAACTCCATATTCCCAAAAGAACTGTCTCCCCAGAATCCAGTCACCAGAAGAGGACAGTGAAGATCGATGTCCAGGCAGATGGAAGGGCATGCAGAGTTGAGAAAACATGGAAATTTGTATGTTTATTTCCATTCAATTTCTTACCAGTCACTTTAGAGTTTAAGAGTTTCCCAAGCGCCACCAAAGCCTCCCCAACTTCCCTCCGCAAGAGACCCTGGGAGACAGCACACAGCTGCGATTTCTACCCGGGTTATCATGTGGTTCATGTGGCCAATCAGAGCCCAGCATTCTCATGTTTCCAAATCTAAATATACCTAAGTGAGCACCTGTTGGGGTGAATGCATCAGCGGTACAGTTATAAGGAAGGCAGTGGGGCAAGATAGGGGGAAGCTTGAGAAAACCGGGGAGCTCTCCACACAAGTACCACCCAGTGTGGAATTGTGGGTAATGGTTGTGATGATAACAATGACAAATGCAACTGTTTGGAGAGGCATATCAGGGAGAAGGTGTATCAAAGAAAGGGACACTGACTGAGGGTTCATCATTGGGGACCAGGCCTACCAGAGGCACAGAGCAGAGTTGAAGTTAACTGACCCTGGTACAGTAACAGGTCTTTGTTCTCTGGAATCAGGTCAGCATAGAAATGAGCCACCATTTATTCAAGAATAAAATAATTTGACCTGTCTCATGAAGCAACATGAGTCACAAATTAACTTAACTGCTTATGATGATCCAGAGGTGACGATGAGGAAGGCACCTTTGGCTACTCTTGACATTTGATCGTGAGCGAGACTTGAGAGAACATACATTACACACTTTTGGATGTCTAAGTACTATGAAGTAGCCTGGGCAGCATTCCATTTCGTGTTTCGTGTTTTCGGGAGCGGGTGGTAAATTTTGTCATGTTGTAGTCAATGATTTGTAGTCACCTGGCAGGAAACCACAAGGCGGAATCAGTATTATGAATGGGTACTTTCTTATTCCGCCTTGTGGTTTCCTGCCTGATGACTACAAATCTAACTACAACAGGACATAAATTACCATCCGCTCCACACCGGTTCACATGGCGATTTTGGAACACAGACCAGGCTTTCCTCCGAGGTGGAAAGCCTGGTGACCCAAGTTACTATGTATAGTACTTCATGAGTTCATTGTAGTGATTTTTATTAAGAGCAGGCCTCTATACCTACTCCCTGACATATTCATTGAAGTCTTTACTCTTTACACAAACTTAAAAATGTATTTAATTGTCATGGATAAAGTGTTAAATATGGATATGGTTGAATGCTAAATTAATAGTTGCTTCCTCTCAGGTAAAATAATAAAGTTAGCTTTAAAAAAAGGGGGGGGGGGGGTAACAATTCGAGGGATTAGATTGATAAAAACAGCAAAGGCTCACTCAGTGTTAAGCTTTTCAAAGACCCAAAGCAGACTGCTGCTGTAGGCAGTCTCTGCATTACTGTCATCTGTCTGGGGGGGGGGGGAGGAGGTATAAAAGCAGGCTTTTCTGAGCGATATAAAAATATATCGAGAACTATTTCAGTAGAGGCACAATGGCAGCTATTTGGCATCATAAATGGACATATAGCTTCAGCTCAGTGTACATTTCTAACATGTATAGATGTTAATTATGCTCATTTTGAGTTTATTATGTAGCTCTTTTTGGATGAAGTAGAACATTACCTACTGATGCCACTCTCTCTGGCATGTCTATCCTCCCACCCCTCACGCCAGGAAACGGGGGTTGCAGGACTGTGATTGACAGCAACAGCTGAGTTTCTCTCCTAATTTATACTCTGTCGTACAACACCTTTAGTTCAGCTTGACGTTGTGGTAACATACCAGATATATGTTAATGATGCACTAGTGGATCTCTGCTACTCTGCTACTCAGCCCTCATGAGTAAGGTCACCAAATTGTTAATAAATACCTTTGGAAGACTGAACATTTGTTGAGGTCCTCGTAAGCAGGGGTTACCGGTATATATATATATATATATATATACACATACATATACACACACACACACACACACACACACACACACATAAAATGGCAGGAGTCAAAATAAAACGGAAACAGAAATGTTTCTTTTTAATCCTATCTCACAACTTTAAGAAATAAAATAAAACGAAGAATTCTGTGATATAAATTGGAACAATTCAATTTTATATTTGGCATAAATGCATTGCAAATATTCAAATGATAGTATTGATCAATAGAAAATACATTAGTAATTTCTAATCAGTTTCATGATAGGCTATACAGTATACAGTAGGCCTAGCATATAAATAGGGTATGTAGCCTATGTGCTATATTTAACACGAGCAAAATGTGAAGGTTTGTCTTTGTTCCATATGTTTTTGACTGCTGGGTAAACATGGTAAAGGCAATTTCATTGTCTGTTTGGGGTCAGATCACTTAACAGAGCATATTGACAAAGTGTGTAGCCTATGGAGGCATCCATTCCTATACACTTGAATAAATTTAAATATTACAGGTGACATATTTGTAATGATTGAAGCAATAGATGGAGAACTTTGGAGAACTATTACCAAGGGCACCATGGGGGGTAGCTGCAGTCAGAGTAGGCTTACATGATGCTTAGTCACCATCTGACAGCTGCAGAGAGACAGCCAAAACATAAACACAGACGATCATTCTGTCAGTGATGTTGTCCCCCAAACACTTCGGAAAACAATCCCCCCATTGCTGCTGGGGTAAGGGAGCTAAATCAAATGGAGGTGATTAGCTGATCACTAGGTCGTTGTTCAATGGCAAGCTAATACATTTTTAAGTAGACTTTAGTTAGTTTAGTTAGGCTACTAAATGATAAACAGTGCTTTCAAAATAAGTAGCTACACAAATGTTAGTAGCTATTTGAATCTACTTACCTGGAAATGGGCACACTTTTGGGGTAGAAGTAGAACGGTGCACATTTTTCGTTTTACATTTAAACACTGTAGGCCTACTCTGGCTCTGTGTATTGTGTTTATTTCATCCAGACTGGCGGTCAGCTCTTTTGTCACCAAATATTAGGCTTAAAGTTTTCCACGAGCTTCATACGGAGTACGGACCACATTCTCTGTAAATTAGCCCAGAGAAATATAGTAAGAGAGTACGTAGCGACACTAGCGTTGACTCCAGGTTGACTCCCATTGTAACGGAATGCGGAAGTGCTCATTCTATCTCAACGGGATAGTTCCAGCCGAGCAATGTTTGGAACAATAGGCTAGCCCATAGGAACCCCTTTGCGGCGAGATCAAAGCGTGTCGCTAATCTCCTACTTGCTAAAATATATACAGCTAAAACTTCCTTAACCTTAATGCGCTTAATTATGTAATAAAGAAATGCCAGATGTGTCTGGTGTGATGACAATTACCCCCAAGAGTACACCACCAGCTGTCAGAAGCATGATGTAGGCCTATGGTTTATGATTGTTTGTGTCGATCAGGCCTGGAAAACGACCACTTGTTGTAATGTTTTAGAGGCCAAATAAAACAATAAGTATAAGACCTGCCCTGATTTGTGTCATTGCAATCTTCTAAGAAATAAGAATTGAAGTCTTAATACAATTCTATAGAAATGTTTTATAAATGAAAAATTCTTCACTGTCCAGAATGTTTAAACTGTCAGTAGGCCTATATATTTAATATCAATAAATTAACTTAATTAAGCTTAATGTCAAATTTACACAGGGACCACTTTGTAAAAAGGACACAATTATCCCTATAGGGGCCCACTTAGCAAAAGCCCAGTTCTCTTGTATTTCTGGGTAATGTTAAGCTGGTATAGCGCCTTGCAGTAGCTACTGTCCAACATGGTCAAACAGCCGTGCTAGAGATCAGTGCGCTCGCACGCACACGCACACACACACACACACACACACACACACACACACACACACACACGCACACACACACACACACACACACACACACACACACCAACACCTGCCCTGACCTTTATAGCTCTAAATTGAGCAATGATGTCTTAGGTTGACAGTGACTATCTGTGAAATATGAGGTTGACTACACAGAATGGAAATGGATTTCACTAGATCAACACAGCTGACAGCTCGATGGAAAATGTCTCATGTCATGAATGAAATTAGTTGGAATCTGAGACAGAAATTATGAGAGAAGTGACACAGCAATGTCAATCAATGGGCTCTCTAGTAATATCATTGCCATTGGTGTGGACATCTTTCATTACCAATCTTCACAATGCCTTAACTACTTGCTAAATGTGTCTACACTATTGGTAAGTCATATCAGTGGTAGCCTACCTACACAGTAATAGTGATATTTTTTTAAATGTCTCTACTTATGTGTTAAACATGTTACAAATATTTGTTCTACTGTATAAACATGTAACATGTACAATATAAACATGTCGAAAATGTACACACTTTAAATTGAGGTTCATAGCTGAATGGAAGTAGTAGAAATAGTATTCAAATTAAAGGTGCGGTAAAAGATGTTTTGTTAAAATAAGGGTTAAATAAATAGCTCTATATTCTGATAGCATTGCTATAGAAGATTTATTCAGTAACATGGGTCTCCTCTCCAACTCTTTAGTAAACAGAAAATGCATTTTCAGGTCTGGGCTACCAATTTTATCCAATCAGGATTAAAACAAACTTGTAAATGATACTGGACAAGCAAGTTAAATTGGAAGTGATAACGCAAAGACATTAACAGACAAAATTGCAGAAGACTATGAAATTAAAGCTGATTAATAGGTACTCTCCTGATTGCCTGAAATTGGCCAACCCAAGAGAAAATGTAAGAGCCAGAGAAACTGGGAGACCCATTATTGAACAATCTATCATTTTTACTATCAGAATAGAGCTTTAACTTTTAAACACAACCCTTTTTGTTTTAACCCAAAATTATTACTTAGCCTACATTTAATGTGCAGGAAATTTCAATCGTACCAACTATAAGCTCACCATACCGAATCTGCTGTGAACTCGTTTTGACTGTTCAATTAACTTGAGCCACCAGACTTTCTTCTAGCTCATCATTCACTCACTGTCTGCATGGTAGCTTCTGGCCCCCTCTCACTTCTGCCCCCCAAAGGACAGTAAAATGAATAACTAAAACTTAAAATATGTGATTCTCTCCGAAGGGGTTTTACTTTTATAAATCAGAAATGTAAAGGTATATTCAGTGATTTCACTTAATTCAAATATCACTTATTTTTTCGTTTTGTTGTGATAATCCTCCCTACTATAGTGTGCTGGCCATATAAGGAGTTCCTCCCTGTCCCCAGTTAACCCCTGGGGGTCAAAAAACCTTAGGTTTCGTTTTTGACTCTATCCTGATTGGACGAAAGGCTGGGTCCCACAGCCAAAAACGAAACCTAAGGTTTTTTGAGTGAAATCACTGAATATACCTTTAACAGTTAAAGGGACACTTCACCCTTTTTGCAAAAAAATATATGTTAATGACGTTTAGAAGCTTTAGATCACTTTCCTGGGGGTATTTATGTGTGTAATATGTGGTTTTAGTTATTTTAGATTGTAGCAGTGAGCCTGTTGTCTCTGATGTCATGGACACTGGTCTCACTACCTTCCTGGACTACAATTTCCATAATTCTTTGGTGCACTGCTCCTCCTTGTGGATAGGGGGAGAGCTGTCTTACTGAGACAACATGTAGTCCAGTAAGGAAGTGAGCCCAGTGTCCATGACATCAGAGACAACAGGCTCACTGCTACAATCTAAAATATCTAAAACCACATATTACATACATAAAGCCCCCCAGGAAAGTGTTCTAAAGCTTCTAAACGTCATTAACATATATTTTTTTGCAAAAAGGGTGAAGTGTCCCTTTAATAAAATAGAGCTATCCAGTGGACTTTACAAAATACTCATCCATGACACACTGCAATTCACCCGAAACAGATAAAAACACTTTATTTCACTGGTTTTCATATGAGCCGATAGGATGAGCATACTGCAATTTCACCCTTGGTTCGGCTTGACTCTCATTCATCAGCCATCATCAGTTCTGACGCAGGCACCAGGTTAATGTAAATACTGGACTGTACACACAGAAGGTAGGGGTGGGGGGGGGGGGGGGGGTGAAAACCTCCACAACCAGTCCGGCAATACTGCAAGGCCACACACTGGGCTAGGCTCACACACACCTAAAACACAAAGAGTCCATATACAGTCCCAAGCCAGACGGCGTGCTGACCTTGGGTTCATTTTAAGGAAAACCGTGCAGAAAATAAAATACACATCAGTCTCTTTCTTCTGTTGTCCCATATGCTCCAGTAACTGTCAAGTTTCTTTGTTCTGAGTGTTCCGAGTTCACAGAAGTTTTTGGAAAATAAATTATCACGCAAGAGTCCTGGCAGCGATCTTGGCCAGGGCAGTGTCAAGGGAGGAGTAGGAGGAAGGAGCAATCCTTCCACGACCTCACCCGCAACCTCGTGTATGGAGGTGAAAGAAATCAATAGCATGGGGCACACTTTGAATCACAGATCATAGGTCATCATCTCACACGAAGACGTGACATCATCCATTCAAGACCTTGGCACAACCTAGGGGTTAAAGATGAAGGAAGTTGCAGAATTGTAGAAAGATTAGTAGGAGAAGAGAAGACAGAGAAAGGTTTATTACGTTATGTGCTTCATGGATCACTAATTAGTATTTAGGTCATATTTGCAAAACCGATGCAAAAGATGTTTGTAGTACCCACCCCTCTCCAGTTAGGGCGCAGCAGGCCTGGATGTGCCACTGGTGGTCTTTGACGGAGGTGAGCTGGAGGCTCTGGGAGATCTCAGCCACAGACATACAGCCTTTCACATCCTGTTTATTGGCAAAGATCAACAGCCCTGCCTTTTTCAGGTCCTAGGGTTAGGGTTAGATGGGAGAGATTACAGGGTAAATAAATATTTATGTTCTTTCAAAACATCGATCATAAAACATCGATTATATTGAATGCATCTACACAGCAATACTTATCTATACAAGCAAACTATAAACACAAATGGTAGATGCATTTAGTAGCTTATACAGTAGTATATTTAAATGCTTTAATGCTTTATCAGTTCTGCCTTTAAACCCATTTTACTGTACGCAATACGCATAACATTATGTCTCATTAGGGGCTGTGTCCACAGACGGAGCATTGACACCCTGGCCTTCACGGTCAAAAACTATTGCTGTAAACGTCCTGACATCTGTGTTAATAGCAAAAATGGCTAAGCTGAAAGAACGGTAAAAATGTACTTCTCATGGTTGTAACCATTCAATGTCAGCTTGTAAATGACCGGGTTATCAGACACAGCCAGGAGGATAAAAATGACATTGTTGAATAGAGCTCCTCTCTTTACCTTTCAAATGCATAGCAGACAGGCAGTGGCAGCTAAAACAAATACATAAAATGTGCTTTCATAATAACTCACTTCATGTGCAAGCATTCTGTAGAGTTCCTCTTTGGTCACGGAGATCCTTTCCCTATCTGTGCTGTCCACCACCACAATCACAAACTGTACAGAAAAAAGGGGTGAAAGGGAATTGATCAAACATAACTTTGTTTTATATTTTGTTTTGTTTTCAGGTTTTAGATTATTTAATCTGATTTTTACTTTTATTTAGGGCAATGAGGGGGAAAGACATGCAACACAGATCTCTAGCCAGAATCGAACTGGGGATGTTGTGTTAATGTGGTCAACACAAATGGACAGCTACAGACAGTACCAGTGCATCTCATGTTTGAAAGCAATTTAATAGGGTAGAATGACAGGTGGACATTAAGATAGAAAACAGAACATGGGACTAACCGCTTGAAACTTGGTCTGACCTATTTAGACTTTGCATTAGATTTTACTTTTATTGTTCACTTGGAGAAATGTCTCCTCTCCATTAAACCCATCCTAAGGGTGAGAAGCCACCGTGCAGCACTCAGGCACCTACTCAGTTGTAAATACCAGGACCTTGGTCATATGATTCACAATATCTTCATACTCAAACATTCAGTTCCCACTAATGCCCTGTGGATGGGGGATAAAAACATTTCATCATAGGACAAACAATTACTCAGGTTTACAGCTACTCATCCTAAGGGGAGAAGTAGACACAAACCATGGCAGGAAAAAGCCCCCCACAGCATAATGGAACCACTGGAACCCTCATTGTAGGTCTCCAATGCTGTCCATCATTCAGACCTCTTTGTGTATACTATAGCCTACATTACAAGCATTCACCTACTGGTCGAGAATATTATGGTGAAGGATGACCATATCAAAAGATTCCACATCATTGCCTATGGTTTTTGCACCGCAGAGCTCTTGTGCATTTGTCTTTTTAATGAGGAGTTAATGCGCTGCAACCCTAGGATGACATCCCTCTCTATGTAGTTGTCAACAATAGACTGTTCTTGTGGACAGTCTGATCATGACCTGAATTGACAGTGAATTCTCAGTCACCTGAGAAAGAGTTGCTCTTCTGGTTTTTCTTACAAAATCACAGTAATGCACAAGCACCACAGTCATTGAATGTGCACTTTGCCCGCAATTACCAATCCTATTTATCTTTCCCGCAGATCGAAATGCAGTTGTCACTTTAGTCACTGTTCCTATTGAAAGAGTCTTTGTGACTGAAACTCCTGTCATCTGTTACTCAATTATAAACCCTCTTCTAATCACTTGGTTTTTCTCTTGCCATCTTGATCCGTGCACGTCGGGTGACAGCTGACATGGACTGTAAAAAATATGGACAAAGCGTTCCCCGGGTCTAACATGAACGTAAAATGAAGCCTGAAATCCCTTGCATTCTAATGCACTGTAAGTCGCCATCTTTCTAGATCCGTTTTAGCCCAGCTGGCCATTGGCTGGCCCAGACAACGAGGCGCCCTTCTTCTCCGTTGGTTTTTATTTTGACTCGAGTGGGAGGGGAATCCCGATCATAGACTGTAACGGTAGCCACGCCCCTCAGAACATGCGCGACTTTATGGTCATTTTTTAAATAAATGGGACCATAATTTTCCAAAAAGAATATTATGACATTAGAAATGAGACTTTAAACTAGTGACTGGAAGCAGAAAGTATTCATGACCATGTTTATTAAGGTAATACAGTCTAGGTGAAGTTGGGCCAAAATACATGGGCCTCTATGGAGCTATGGGGCTTTTTGGGTCCAGTCCAGCGCCACAACAGGCCATTATATGAACTACCGATTTCAAATGAGGCTTCACGAAATATCTGGCTGACTGCCCCCCTGACAGCTGACTGCGCCCAGGCATGGGGGGGTCAGATCAACATATGGAATGAATTCTGTACTGGCCATATATGGAGCGTGTCTTGAGTGTACAGGGTTTGATGTGGCCAGATCAACATATGGAATGTCAGAACAGGTCAGCTCCATATATGGAGATCTAAGGGTGGCAGCAGGGGCAGTGTCTTGAGTGTACAGGGTTTGATGAGGGCCCAATTAGGGCTGGGCCTTAATTTTCAGGCCTGATGAGAACTCTACTGTGGCAGCGGGGGCAGTGTCTGGAGTGTACAGGGTTTGGATGGGGAAGGAACCACATATGGAATGTCAGAACAGGTCAGCTCCATATATGGAGATCCAAGGGTTTGAGGTCAGATGTATAGTTGCTGGCCAATATTGCTGACATCAGGGATCTCCATGGGCATTCCCATATATGGGCTTAATATTGATGACATCAGGGAACTACATCCCTGATTATGTTGGGGTGACCAACCAACCAACCAAACCAAACCATACTTATATACATTAATAGACTGTACGTTATTTTGACATTTGGTATTACTATATTTGAGGGGCACTAGCCCCTCCTATGCCCATGCCCAGCTTTGCGGATCTGTGTAAACACAAACATTGAAGACAAAAGTGTGTAAACACAAACATTGAAGACAAAAGTGTGGACGCAAATTGAATCATAAGAGCGCTCCTCACTTCACAGGAGTGTGATCTTTTTACAAGTTAATTTACCATTTACTTTATTTTTTACGAAGTAAAATAATTTCACACTGGTATCAGCTGTATGGCATACTGTAGTCTACACTATGCCTGATGCCAGTGTAGACGATACCTTGAACCTATTAGTAAGCATACAGTATGGGGTCCCACAGGGATCTGTACTTTGTCCCCTCCTTTTCTCACTGTACACTAAATCCCTTGGCACTATCATCTCTGCTCACAATATATCCTATCACTGCTACGCCGATGACACACAACTGTTCCTATCCTTCCCCCCCTCTGCCACTCAGGTGCATGCCTGGCTGACATCTCACAGTGGATGTCCTCCAACCACCTCAAGCTGAACCCAGACAAGACTGAGCTTCTCTTCTTCCCAGCTAAGTCCTGCCCTATGCGGGAGCTAACTATTTCCGTAGACAACGCCCTGGTAACGTCTGTCCCAACAGCCAGGAATCTTGGTGTTGTCCTGGACAGTCAGCTCTCGTTTAAAGCTCACATCACAGCTGTCACTCGATCATGTAGGTTCACACTCTATAACATACGACGAATTAGACCGTTCCTCACCCAGGAATCAGCCCAGCTCCTAATCCAGACAACAGTCTTGTCAAAACTCAACTATTGTAACTCCCTCCTTACTGGCCTACCAGCATGTGCACTTAAGCCTCTCCAGCTGATCCAAAATGCAGCAGCTCGCTTGGTCTTCAACCAGCCAAAATTCTCACATGTCTCCCCCCTGCTCCGCTCCCTCCACTGGCTCCCGGTCGCTGCCCGCACAGAATACAAAACTCTGATGCTGGCATTTAAAGCAACCAAAGGTATGGCTCCCCCATATCTTGCAAGTATGATTGAACCCTACAAACCCTCCCGCACACTCAGATCAGCCAACGCAGGGAAACTGGAAGTACCCTCACTAAAAACGCCGGGACAACACTCCACACGTCCCAAACTCTTCTCCCTTCTGGCTCCAAAACTGTGGAATGCACTTCCCATTGCAGTCAGAACTGCAGCATCACTCCCAATCTTCCGCCGTAGCCTGAAAACCCACCTTTTCAGACTCCATCATGGCCCATAGCACTTACCCTAACCCCTTAATGGTAAATGGTGCATTTATATAGCGCCTTTATCCAAGGCGCTTTACAGAGATTGTGCATTACATTCACCCATTCACACACACATTCATACACCGATGGCAGCGGAAATCATGCAAGGCACCAACTAGCACATCGGGAGCAATTAGGGGTTCAGTCACTTCAGTGTCTTGCTCAAGGACACTTCGACAGTAACTCTGAGGGAGCCCGGGTTCGAACTGGCAACCTTACGATTACCATCCAGGCACTCTACCCCTGAGCCACCGCCGCCCCTTAGATAGCATTTCTGTTGGCTTAGATAGCATTTGACACAGACTTATAGCATGTTATGTAGACAGCACTATAATTGTATTGTATATAGTCATAGCACGCCATAGTACATACAGTATGTATAGCATAGTAGTAAATATGTATAGTTTATATGTATAGAGTATGTATAGTTTCATTATATAGATATTCCACTGTTACTTTCTTAGCTTACGCATGTTTCATGATAAATGCTTTCATGTGATGTATTCCCATGCTTTTGTTCTTGCTTAAATGTAAGTCGCTCTGGATTAAGAGCGTCTGCTAAATGCCTAAATTGTAAATTGTAAATTGTGCAAAGTGAAAGACCTACTGAAACTATCCTTACCTCTGTGTTTGTGTAGTATGTGTTCCAAGATGACCTCAGGGATTCCTGTCCTCCGATGTCCCACATCAGGAAGTGGGTGTTGTTCACCACAATCTCCTCCACATTGCTGCCTATCGTAGGAGAGGTATGCACCACCTCGTTCATTGAACTGTATCACAAAGTCAGGTAAAACTGTCAGGTTCTCCGTGACACAAGCAAGCTCACCACACATACTAATTGCCAATATTTCATGAATGGACAGCAGGGCTGAATGATACATCGTTATCTAGATACGAACTTAAAGGATGATATCACAAAAGGCCATTGACTTCCGGTTGGCCTTCAAAGTAAGTGAGTTTGTCAAAGGGAAAAGGAAAGTAAGCAAAGTGAAATTGACTTGTTTGTTTTGAAGAATGCTTAGTTTTCACTGTTGCTACACTTAAAATATAAAATAATAAATGTGAACCTATTGTCACATCGTATCGCTATATTGACATATTGACGCTATATGAGACATTTGGCAGAAATTTTGATATGAAGATCTTTCCATATCGTTCAGCCCTACCCTACCATTTGATTAATTGATTGTATATCGTATTGCACTGCACTCCCTGCGGTGGTGTGGAACGTGTGTGTCGAATTTGAAGTCGATGGGGCTAACGGTTCTCGAGTTACGTGGATTACACGTGTACAAAGACTTGGCATTTATAAATAGATTCATCAGTAATACATAATACATACAATATATTATACAAATACAAAACAAACATATTTGAATAAAGCTCAGTAGAATCATAAGGTTTACAGAGAAAGGCGGGGTGGGGGAAAGAGGATATAATATGTGCAGTAATAGTTATTTCAATACGTACAACTGGTAAAGAATCGTGGTCTTCCCAGCGTTGTCCAGGCCCACAATAATAACCTTGTGCTCTGAAAGACAGAAAAACAACCCACTCAAACTCACCAACAATTAATAACACAAAGCGTGACATCAACTAAGGAATGCGATTTACAGTGTGACTGTTAACCGCAGTGACTGATCATCACCCACACAATCTCTGCCAATGTGTAATGTTTCACTAACATGCCCATTGCCCTTCGTCTCAATATCTGGAACACAAGACTAGCTTGAGCCCTTGAAACAACTGTGCTTCTTTATTCTTGACACCACTATCTCTGAGGCAAATTAAGCATGGCTCGCATCTCTCTTCACCAACGCATTGTAGTGTTAGAGACAGTGCACTCAATCAACATAATACATACACTACCTATAGTGTTCACAATAGCGGATGTTATAAGCCATGTTACTTCCCATCTACTGTAAAATCATGCCTACCCCGCATTAATGGTAAAAAATGCCATGCGATGCTCACACGCATGCATGGCATTGGGCACACACACACTCACTACTCTACTTAGCGAGCCTGTGCCATCAGAACCACAGGCTTAGACGCTTAGTGCAACATTATGCACACAAATAGACACATATGGCTCTACCTCTACCAATGAGAAGGTACAGTACAAACAAGAAATGACAACGACTAAGGCAAATTGCTATCTTTCTGTTGACACAATGATGTGGTGACATAATGATCTGAGATCATTTGTCACATGACTGACCACAGACTGGAGGCCAAAGGACAAAAGATTACAGATCACTGGGCAACTCCGTGTTGGCTGTGTTTAATCTATAGCAATTGTGTTCATTATTAACATTAATTGCTACTTAAATTATTTACTTAAACTATTGGTATTGTTTAAGGAGGCCTAATAAACCATTTTAAAATATAGAATTCAATTTAAAATATTGTCTCCGCTATAACTACAGATTTGTAAATGGTACACAACCTTTTTTTGCAGGCCTGAGTGTTTCCAGCAATCAAACCCAGTCTTTTCTATTGAAGTGAACAATAATGGAATATTCATAAAATATCCCACAGTGTGTGTGTGTGTGTGTGTGTGTGTGTGAAAGAGAGCAATTACATTGTGAATTGATATAGTGTGGATTACACAACTTTCTACCATGCCCTTCTTATTAAAAAAAAAGAATAAAAAAAAATAGTTCCTCTCTTGGTAAGGGAAATTAAACTCACTTTTGAGCTGTAGCTACAAATATGGTAATTTAATATTTCCATATTTCCTCTCCATGTCCTGCAAGGAACTCAAAGAGTAACTTAGGATTCTGTCTATATCGGTACATAACTGAAGCGGTGCAGAGTCGGCTCTAGCGTCCAACGTTCGGCCAGGTGAACTCTTTGCTCAAGAGACGGCACCTCTGTCATGTTTATTTTGCCTAACTACTGCTGTAGTCTTTTCTCACCAAGTGGGCGCTGGGGGGACAAGAACTATGCCTACAGTAAGCCTAACCTTAACCCATTTAGACCGTACAATACAACTAATCCAACCGACGGGTTGCTAGGAGCCTAGGACGTCCTAGCGCATTTTTTTCATTGATAATTGATATCAAACGAGAGAAAAATATTCTGAATTTTTCTCTCTTTTTTTGTTGGCCTCTCCTGCACCATACTCCTTGCTCTTTTGTGCATGCGTGTTGTCGTTCACTTCCCTGTTCAGTGTGCGTAATCTAAGGAGTGCTCCGTGGTTTTGACCAGATGGATATACTACTTAGCTCTTCATTTCTGACTTCAACTTGCCTCTCGTTCAAAATATGAAGCGAGTGGTCATCAGCGATGGTGAATCACATCAAGATGTGATTCAGTCTACTCTATCTAACTCTAGCCTATACATGTTTTGAAACACGCCTCTCTGTCCTATCTCTAATCATGTTTAGGCTAGTCATTTCTGGCAACGGACAACACAGCACCACACACACATGATTCATCATTCATTGCTTGAGACACAGAATATAAGCAAGCATGATATTCTATGAACCATTCCTTCAAACAGGGCAAGGTAATTTGATGATGTCACATTTATCTAAATACAGGTTAGGTTGCGTCAAGGAGCAGAAATGATTGAAAATGTAATTTTGTTTTGAGGACAATCACTGTGATGTTTGTTAGAATAAATCACGAGTCACAGCACGAATTCCTATCCTAACCCATAGAATTATTTAAAAAAAAGTTTTACAAATCAGTTTCACAATTGTCTATTATCGTTAATCAGTATGCAGTATATTTATAATGGAACAATATAGAATGAAAGATATGCATACTGTAAGCATTACTCACTCAGTGCCACAGGACGCCTTTGGACGCCTCCCCTTTTTTTTTTTTTTAAGATATTTTTTTGCGGCTTACGCCTTTTATTGATTTTTGAAGGGACAGACAGTAGGCTGACAGGAAACGGGAGAGAGATGGGGGGATGACATGCAGTAAAGGCCGTGTCGGGTCCGGGAGTCGAACCCGCGGCACACTGCGACTGGATTACCAGTCCGGTGCCCAGACCGTTACGCTACGGCCTGGACCGGACGCCTCCCCTTTAACACTTATTTTGCCCAAAACGTCTCCAGACTTCTTTATAATTACACCTGTAGAAGGCCGAGGACGTGTGGAGGTCTTTAGGTCGTTTTTAAATGGTATAAAACCTAATCACTAAAATCCATTTTTGACAGCTCCCGTTGCTAGGCAACCCGAACATGTTTCGCGCAAATGCCATTCACTTCCTTGTTTACGGGCCGACAAATCTTGCCTTTATCAGTCTGAATCTACGACACTCCATGGTTTTGATCAGAACGCTGATGTTTTGTCCTCATTTCTGACTGAACCAAGCATCTCGTTTGTAATAATAATGCTTCTAAAGAGAGATCAGACTTTACGCAAGGTAGTAATGTAACATTATACCTCCTGGTTTGGGGGGAATTTCCATTTCCCCAATTAACACAATTGTGTTACAATTACATTAAAATCTCATTGCACTGGAACTTTAAAGTCTTATTAGGGGGAATAGAACAGAAGGAAGCAAGCAGGATTGAGCAGAATATAGCATAAGTAAGTGTAATAGGCCATTTGTTGATCATACAACTTTGCCTCACAATGATGCCTGATGCCTCCATAACATACTTGGCTCCATGTCTGAATTGTCTGTCTGTCTGTGAAAACTGTAGGATGTTTTAACAAACATTGCAGTAGTTGGATGTAGGTTAGTCTTTCTGACAGCTGTTTAAATGAGATTGATTGAAATTTGTATTCACAGTATGTAGAATGCCAATGGGTACATTTAAAAAAGAAAAAGCACAAGTCAATACAAAAACTGCTACGAGGATGAAACCAGAAAGGTACCAAGAATTGTTTACATCAGGGTCCTCCATGCTCAATTCATCAGAGCATTTAAAGACTTACAAATATACACTTCTATGAGCCAGGTTATGTATCACATAATGTCACTCTCTTACAATTCAATTCTTACAACACCATCTTTGCACAATGCAGATATGTGACCACACTCTAGCTAGTTGTAACTTAAGGATGAACACACCGCCACACACATCGGTCTTCGCAACCTGACTTACTATAATACTGTGACTAGTCTGTAACACAACCCTTACCATCCTTTTCAACTGGGGAGGATGCCTTTGCAGTTTTCGTTTTTGGCAAGTCAACATGACACATGTTTGTTGCACAACAGCTAGATCTGTGATATTAATTCCTATTGTAAATGTCTTGCTGCTGTGGGCTGTGGCTAAGTTTGTTTATGTACTCTAGTAGCCCTCCAAGCAGAACCCAATGGTACTGAAGTTTCAGACTTTTTTACGACACAGACCTCATCAAAATTTCAGAAAAGCTTTATGTAGGGTTCCGAGAGGGGCTAGTACTCTAGCAGCCTTGGCCTAGAATCACACAGTCAGACTGGGAAAGTTTAGGAGGGGATTAACTTTCAGGAGCCTGTATCTCACGTTACATCATACGGGCATATCCTTTTACTGCTTTAGGATCTGTAGGCAGGGAATTGAGATTACCATCAAATTAGCATAAAACAAATATGGCTTGCAAATGTTGTGTATATGAATTTGATTGATTTGATTCTGATTGATTGAAATTTGAATACTGTATTAGTCAAAACAGCAAACAGCACTGTGGTGCACAGTAAAGAAATTTGGCTAAAAGGATGTTATACTCCATGGACCATGACATAACGACATTGAACTATGGCTTTAGTGCATAGCTACAGGGTTAGTGAGAGTGAAACAGTGAAATGACAACAGAGGACACATTGCCATACAGTATTAAAGGCAATGCACAGTCAGTCAGTGATCCAAACATGAACAATGGGTACCCTCATCACAAAAAAATAACAACTAAATGGCAAAGAATGGAGACATTCTCCAATTGATTGACATGAGCTCTTGAAACAAGGATAAGCCAAACAGGAAAATGGGCATTTTTTAATAGTCGTAAACTTTTAAACAGTTCCAAAAATATAAGTTACTTTCCATCTAATGCAGAGATAAAGCCTATACTGATGAATAGATACAAATATATAGGTTTAATTGTCGTTACAGTTACATTATAGTAACCCCCCCCCCCCCCCCTCCCCCCAAAAAGGCACATTCAAGCCGACAATGTAGTAGAAATCTACTATGGACTAGAGGTTTGCCTGTACAGTCAGCTCCATATGGGCCTTTTACTACAGTAGCTGAATTATAGCTAGCAAGCCATCGGCCTTCCCAGAGCCATGTCACGTTCTCATTCTTACCTTGATGGTTAAAAAGCCTCCATAGTTTAGTAAAAAGTATTCCCATGGCTGATGTGATGTTTTTTTTTTTTTTTTTTTTACGATGCCAGCTTGTATGAAATCGCTGCAGCCAGCTGTGCTATCATTAGCTATCTAGCTAACTACTACACTTGGAACAGCTGTGGAAAAGGACTGGGGAACTGTCAGCGCTTCTAAGTAAAGCCTCCATAATTGATCGAATTAAATCATTCCCACAATGCGAATTGTGACAGTGGTACGCTATCTACCTAGGCTATCTTCTACCTATCTATCTGATTCTGATGTGGTTACCTGGCTGCTATGCTATCACTATCAGCTGGCAGTGGCTGCGCTCAACTGCGCTGCTTTGCTGTCAAACGTGCGCATGCGTGTTTCATGCTGGGCGGTGCCAAACAGTTGACTGAAAAATATGAATTATCAAAGTACCTAGAAAGAAGAAACAAATGCCTGCTTACAGAATGATCCGTAAATAAAGAACATGAAGTATGCAAATTTGGCCTAAATCTAAGCCCGCAATGTAATGTAATAGCATAATAGATAGGCCTATTTATTTGCATGCATTGCCATTTTTGGCAAGGATCACAGTAGTATTTTAATGCTCATAATGCCTTCATTGTCATGCTTTAAGAAATTAAATTCCTAAAGGTGTAGGCAGAAAGTGAATGGTCATTGTGTGCTAAGAAATTAGATTCCTGAAGGTGTAAGCAGAAACCTTAAGTTTGTGTTGTTCTTGCATAAATTGAATGCTTTTTATTTTTATTAAAGCATCTAAATGACTAGTCTAGGCCTATAGTGAATCATACAATAATTCATTATAACAGGGATTATACTGCATTTAACACAACACAGTATTCATACACTAAAGTAATTTATTTCATTACAGCTGCAAAATTACAGTAGGCTACACACAAACTTCATATTGTTGCATGACTTGCATCATTCTCTCACAAGCAGTATTGAAATATTTTGGGATCATTGATTGCGCTCCAGTTTTCTTCATCAATATTAACAGCTACTGTACGTACAGTGTCTCTGTGGGTTCCCAAACTGTTCAGGCCACGACCCCTCAAAATAATCATATTTGAACTGCCCTGACAAGCCTGAGAAGCATTTGGACTTGAATAGGCATTACATGAATTTGACTCGGTCCCACTGTAAGCTTGTAAATCGTTTAAATACATCTTTCTTACATATATAATATTTGACAATTTGGTATTAAAAAGGTCTTAAAAGTCATTAAATTGCAACTTTAGAACTGTGCAGATACCCTGTATAGACTTACACTGTATTTTGGTTTGTTTACTGTTGAGTGAGAAAACAAATGTTGCACATTAAACTAATCATCTGGGGACCTCCAAAAAACGTTTGACCCCCTCTGGGGGCCATGACAGCCATTTGGGAACCACTGTCCCAGAAGCACTGAAGCACAAAGGCCCCTTTTCCACCAGGGTTGAACCGGTTCAGTTATTTTTGGTCCATGAGCCATAGCTCCAAAATTTGAACGCAAAACCATACCCATATTAAATTGTATATAGAATCAATATAAGTAAATGCATATATGATAACCCTTCCACAGGAGTAGCTTATTTTCGCATACATGATAGGTGAATAGGTAAAAATGTAATTAATAGTTATGACCATTAAATTTCCCCAGTTGAGTATACAATGATTATTTTACATTTCTTCTTAAAGGCATTATATAGGAAAATATGCAAAAAAATTAGAATGTGTAAAATGTACTACTGTGGAAGGGTTATCATATGTTAATTTATTTATATTGATCCCATAAACAATTTAATATAGGTATGGTTTTGCACTCAATTCATTATTAACGTTCCAATTTTGGAGCTCTGCATGGCTCATGGACTAAGAACCAAAAGAACCAAAAAGCTCAAACAACCCCCCCTCCCCAACAAATATTAAATTACAAGATGTCATTCAAAGGTAATGGTTTATTCATCCTATGTTGGCTGACAAAATCTGCAAGTAAATTTGCCTGGTCCAAAATGCCAATCATGTATGAGTCATGATAAGGCAAAATTAGCTCAATAGCTACACAAATTTAAAAGCATACTTAGGGGATGAGATTGATATTGAGACATTTTTTATCAGCCATTGGAAGACTCCTTACAGAAACATATATCCCAGTAACGGTACAACAATGCTCAAACTTTTAATAATGTTAAAATATGACTTAAGTGACAAAACCTGTTCAACTGGTTAATATCACTTGGATATACGCATCAAAGGCCACCCACTTAAAATCAACTATTATTACAGCCTACAACCCATTTTAAGGAGCTCTGGTCATGCCCATTTCCAGAGGAGGGAAATGTCGTAATATTAGTTTTATGGCAGTTCTCCTCTGTTTTTGTCTGTCCCGATGTCGGTCACAGAAGATTGGCACTAAGCTGGTTTTATGAGAAAAAAGAGAGGTCCAGACCAGAGAGATAGAAAATCGTAAAACCATATTATTTTCATTGACTCCATTAGCTTTTTTGTGAAATGGTTCCTAGAGATTTGAATACACTCATATGCAATACATTGTCAAACAAACTTAAGGAGCATTATCACTAAAGATGCATGATGCTCTGATTCTATTTGCTCCTGCACAGTAAAATCCTCAGCGTCAACTTATCTCTGGCTGTAAAAAAAATAATGTTTACAAGGATCCACTTTTACCCAGTTAAATGAACACTAATTATTTGACTGTGTGGAAACATGCACACAGGTTATCTGCAGTTCATCGCCACAGGATGCTTGGTGCTTTCTGGCACTGACTTGAGGCAGGTACTGAACTGTAACGATGACAGTCCCACCTGCATGCTACAGTAACAGCTGAGATGGCAGGAGAAAGGCATAAGCCACACGCTACCACCTGCTAGTGTACTTCCTATAAACCACATGCCTCATCTGGGAGATATTCAGACGAGCAGAGGCTCAGCTTACACTTTCCCTTTAAAACACAAGCATTTTTAGTACCAATTTCACATGCAAAACCGTCTTTTAAGTGTGTAAAAGGCAAGAACAGGAATCACATTCTGAAATGTATAGGTTCAAGTGGTAAGAACCACAGTCAAAGAGAAAGGCGAGGTGCAGAACTACACTTCTGATAAAAAATATGTTAAAGTCCAAATAAACTGGAGCCAAACAACTGTAGCTGTTTCATTGTTGTGACAGTGAAGCTGCAACAGCTGTTCGCTCCACGGCAGTGGGTTAGAGGATAGAGAGGCCTGCTCTGGGTTTACGGTGGGCTCCAACTCAAAGCCTGTGCCTCGAGTCCTGACTGTAGCCTCCCGGGGAGGCATTACGGTGAGGCTTGTACGAGTCTTGGTAGGGATCCTGATAGTCTTCCTCCACCAGAGGATAGTGGTCTCGGCTGTGCTGTGAGCCGGAGGACAGGCGGTTACGGTTTTTCCGGGTTCGTTCATTGTGGTAGTTCTCATCAGCAGGCATGAGGCTGCGACGTTCCACAGACGAGTGGTCTCCCCCCGCATGGTTGCTGTTTCTGTTTCTTTGGGCCTGTCCAAGAGAGGGAATAATTATGCACATTATGAACATTTCCCATAACAGTTCATCAGACAATATCAATAGGGAGGACCTCATACATCATAAGAAATTGAGAAATGGTTTAACTCTTTTTTATGAAGCCCATTTCTGCATTATAAATAGACTTATAATGTATTACAATCTGTATAATTATAGAGATAAGCACTTGCAGACATTCAAAATGTATGAGTGTTTATAACTAGAAGGAGATGAGGTTAGCAATTGTGTTTCAGTCTTTCAAAATATTGTTTCTTGCACTCTCCTGTCCCACATTTTATGTTGTTTATCAATTTTTTTGCCCTTTCCTGTTGTTGCATACTCCCCATCCAATTTTCTAGGTTCAGGTGAGTTTAGTTCACCTGTATGGCAGCAGGATATGGGGAGAGAGCAGTGGAGCCCAGGTTGCGTCCCAGCAAAGGGTTCAGAGGTGTGCTGAGGGAGGTGTGCGTGGCACGCCAGTAAGCCTCCAGGTACTCGGCCAGGTGTTCACACGCATCCTCCAGCTGGTTCTCATCCAGAATGATGTCAAACATCTCCTGAATGAGCAGGAAGTGGGGTAGGTGGAGAGGGAGGGACGGGAGGAGGGAAGGAGGGAGGAGAGAAGGATCAACATATTTGATATGTTGATATATGAAAGGCAAGCAAAAGAGAGAGAGAGAGAGAGAGAGAGAGAGAGAGAGAGAGAGAGAGAGAGACAGAGAGAGAGATTTAAAAGGGACAGATAAGAGGGCTGTGTGATAGACAGTTTAAAGTGTAGCTGCTGCTATAGATATGTATATGTAGATGTTGTCTGACATGCACAGATGGGATGAAGCTCAACCTATGATTGGTGGCTGTTGACAAGGCTGCAGCAGATGTCTTATGCGTTTCTCAAGTTTACTCACCGGAGGACATTGTGCCAACTTGTCTGCTGCCACTAGCTGCACATTCAGGTGTTTGCTTTGGGACTTTCCTCTCGATTTTATCAGCCGCTGGAGGACCTGTAGAGAGCATACGTAGATACAAAAACACCAGTTAGAAAGACCGCACAACACAATGCCTGGCACTATGTCTTGGGTGTGTAACCCAGCGCTATTTTGCTATCTTCCGCCAAGCACAACACCAGTGCCGATTAGCCTACATGGTGATATGAAAACAATTGATAAGAGGCGAGGCATTAACAGTCACATTTGTGAGGATTACAAGTGCCGGTGACCAAGTGTACGTGTGTTGTGAAGCCGCCTGCCAAGAAGTGTTCTGATGTACTTTTTAACTTTTTATTTAGGGTTTTACAGACACATAGTCAAACAAACAGAAACAACAACAACATAGTACAAAGACAAACTTCACAGCAACCACATAGACACAGAAATAAAAAAATAAATAAAATAAAGACATAAAATAAAACAAACGGATCATATAAATAAAATTACAGAATAAAGAAAATTCGATTAGAACCTTACTTGGGAATACCTTTAAACTTTTCCTTTCCATAATTCTACTATGTTTCACCTCTTGTCCATTTATATAACGACCATTTTTCCCATCTTTTTTCATAGAGGTCTACTCTTATTCTTATCTTGAATGTCAACTTTTCCATGTCTTCAATATTGTCCATGATGGTTCGCCATTGTTTACAACCAAACCCTTTTACTGTGTGTACAACTACAACTATAAAAAGTTGAACGACTACTACCAACAGAGGGCAGTAGATTACAGATTACATGATGACAATCTATTCTAAACAATTCAAATATTACCTTAGGCGAGGAGACCTTAACATGGACGATGATGGGTGCTAATGAGGTCTTGATGAGCTGTGCTGGATGGTTGATGGTGTCAGCATCCAGCACCACCAGCTGTAGAGACCTGGCCAGTTCAAAGATCCTTTCTATCTCACTCTGGACCTCCGCTACAGCACAACAGTACAGAGTACAGACACGACAATGTAAAGGCATAAGTTAATTCACATACACGTACATACACGCACGCACGTGCACACAGAGAGAGAGAGAGAGAGAGAGAGAGCACAATTCAGGGTAATCCTGAAGCATTACCAAGACTTGAGCGTGTGTTGGACCTCTCGATGATGGCTCTCTTACTGGGGTTGTTCAGCACTGATCTCTTGGCCAGAGATATATCAGCTGTTACCCTTGTGATAGATATCCTGAAATGGAAAAAACATGATATATGCTAACTAATAATTCCCACCACTCTCCTCAGTCTGTGTATCTGTTCTTTGAGATTATTGTCTGTCAAATTAACACATTCCTTGTTGATAGACTGTGTGTCTGTATACACTATGTGTACACATACTTACTGCTCTTGCTTCTACAACACCTGAATGTCCACACAATTTCACTAACATTTTGGTCATTCAGGCTTTTGTCAGAGTGATCTCTCTGAAGCCCAACTCATACTTTGTCGTGTGACTGCAGCACTTGCTTCAGTTATTTTCACTGAGCACGGTATATACTTCAGTTCTGCAACAAAGTATATTAGCCATGACAGGTAGTCTAATCTATTAGTTTGTTTTACTCTTGCCTGCTCAAACAACCAATTACTCACCTCCCGTCAAACCTGTGCTTCAGGAAGTCAAATAGTGCTTTCTGCATCATATCTGTCACCTACATCCATGAACCATGGCATGGCCAAGTGAGAAGATGAGCATGGGATAAGAGAAGGAGTGAAGATGGATGATAGAAAGGGGAGAAGATAAGAAGATAAGACAGAAAATCGGAAATAATAGAATAGTAAGGGAGAATAAATAGGAGTAGAGTCAACCACTTTCAACCTTATGCTATTTTGGGCATGTCATAGGCGAACATGTTGATAGATCAAAACATTAAAAAAAAAATAGGCCCTAATTAAGTGACGAAAAAATATACAAGAACTGCCTTTCGCAGTTACACAAGCCAAGGCACAGAATGATGTGGAATTATCATTCATAGGTTTTATATCAAGGCCTGCAACCAAGCAGCCTTTCAGATGATGAATCATCGCTCTATGGAAATCAAAGAGGATAATAAACAAGGAAGGCTGTCAAATCATGAAAATAAAAATAAATAAACAAAATAAATCTGTTCTCCTGGGCGTCCGTTTAGAATGTGGTGCACAATGAAACATTAATTCTCATTCACAGACCTACTAGTGCACTATATAATATTCTTCTTCTGTTTTCTCATTTCAAACCATGCTCTACTTCTTCAGACTGACGTAGTTTCCCTGGAAGATGTTGCCACGGCAACAGCAGCATGAGAGGTGAGGACTGTGATACTATGACGAATGAATCCGTCCCCACTGCACCCCCCTTGGCCATTATTCCAGCGGTTCCAGTGGCTATTGATTATTAGAGTTTTGAAGTTAACCACATGAACCCTAGCATCCTTCTGGGCATGACAATGACATACTGTATTCGATGAACATTCAGTGCAGATCTCCATGCTCTTGTGACGCATTGTGAGGTTGTATTGGCTATTTTAAGACATTTGGTGTAAAAAGGAGAAAAAAGAGGCGGCCAAGTATAGAACCCTGGGGGACTGTGGTCACCGAAGTATTATAGAGACTTCAAGTGGTTACAGTAAAAGGTGGTAAATAGAGAGGGGGGGAATGAAAAGAGAGGCATGGAAATATATTGATATTATATTGATATTGTGATATGACTAGATATTGTCTGGGATTTTGCATATCATATTATTGTGATAGGGCAAAAAGGACAGTTTTTTACAACAAGGTTTCATGTATAATTTTGTAATGATAATAATTAAAATATGAGTGTTAAAATATGTCACGTTTTGCTTTCTATCATTTTTTTTAAAGGATAATTATGGACCAGTGCTTTTCTGAAGAAGATGAAAAGAAAAACAACATTCAGAGGGGACCGCAGCTCAGAGCAGCTCACAACACATATCTGCCATTTTTAAACATTTTTTAAAACCTTTCAAACCTATAATAACATGCCCAAAATAAGGACACCAAGTTGAAAGTGATTAAACATTGGGACACATCGGCTGCATAACTGCCAATACCGAAGTCAAATACAGTGACAGATATATTGGTCTGGCTCTAGTCCTTACCTCATACCCCTTCAAGGAGGGTCCCACCAGGACCACTGGCCTCATAGAGGGTACCACGTCATATGGAGGGATGTGTTCTGCCTGAAATGGTGAATGCACGCACGCACGCACACACGCACGCACACACGCACACACGCACGCACACACACACACACACACACACACACACACACACACACACACACACACACGCACATGCACACGCACACGCACACACAGAAGAATGGCATTAATATATGGCAATACATTAAGTTTCATACAGCTATTTAGTGTAGATGTAAGATGTAAACCTTTAACACATTGGATCCTAAGGACAGGTATACTCGTCGTATAAATAAATTATGCGGGGCACGCACGACGAGTAGGCTCGTCGTAAGGCGCTTGATATCGCTATAAACAAGCCCTGCTGTGTTGCATCTTTGTAATCGCTCCGGTTGCTATGGAGGCTTGCTAAGGCCTTGCCAGCACTGTTTCTGTTTCTGTACAGGCATTAGCTTCTGTCTTAGCCGCGGCCTTTGCACGTTCTTTTCTCGGAAACTACGGCAGGCTGCAGACAGACAGTGCAGAGCAACACAGCAGAGAAGCATGATCACACTAACGTTTGCAATGTTCGAATGTCACTCGATATAACTTCAAACCAAACACGGCTGAAACAGCACAGTGCAGCCAATGCCATCGCGGTGGGGGGTGCGTGGCAGACAACCAGCTCACAGCCTGGTGACGCGCGGTTACAGATGCAATCTGATCAATTATCTGTCTAAAGGGTGGGTTGTGGGGGTGTGGGGGGGATGCGCAACGCGAAGAGAACTTACAATATTATAGCAGCAGCAGCCGACTATTCTATGCCAGTCAAAAGTCTTCCTTCGTGCCGAAATACATATTACATAATACATATTTGCCGCAAATACAAAAGCAGCTGCATGGTATTAATATGACTATTTACAGTATGTCATCATTTCAGAGACATATACGTTACTAAAAAGTAGTATTGAGTTACACTCACCACTTTCTGTTTCTGCTTTCCTGTAGAGCAAAAGGAAAACATGGTCATCGCCGGTCCAATTAAGTCAAGTCACAATGTGTGAACAGTTGTGTTTGCATCTAGTGCTAATACTGCACACATATCAAGGCAAAGGATTGACAGTGACACTAGTGAGTCTGGTGAAGGTGTGTGTTCCTCCACTGACCTATACACGTAAGTCTGTGGGACTTACCCAAATTGTTGGGGTTTGGTTTGAAGGTATCTCCAAGACTGGAGGAGGAATTCCCAGTGGACTTACTGTTAACATACAAAACCAAGTATAGACGATTTTCAATTTAGGCATTTAGCAGACGCTCTTAATCCAGAGCGATTTACAGTACGCAAGAACAACACATGGTAATACATCAAATACTGTACATAGTAATAGTCATCAAGGATCATAAGTAAGCTAAGAACCTAACATTTGTCTAACAGTAGAATATCTGTACAATGAAACTATAAGTATACTTATATACATAGAATGCTAGTATGTCTATTGTCTACACTCTACATAATGTATGCTATCTAAATGACATAATTTTAGCTTTTGCATACAGTACGCCTGCAAGGTCGTCGAGGCTAGGGCTTGTGCTACAGCATGTGCTGTGGGCTAAGGTGGAGTCTGAAGGTGGAGTCTGAAGAGTTTTGGGTTGGGAGTGAGTCTGCAGTTCTGACTGCAATGGAGAACAGTGTTAACCGGTCGATGCCAAATTTTGCACACACACTCCCTGGATGCCAACGATGAACCTCTGCCCCAAACTTTCCAGAACGGCCTGTTATAGCGCCACCAGGAGGCCGCTTCGTGCAAAACAAGTTTTTGCACAGTACACCTACAGATTTTGTCCAAACATCACGCAAATTGGTACACAGTCTCTCTAGAGCCATTCAACAAAACCGGTCTTTCAGATTTCTCAGACTCCATCCTGATTGGTTAAGATTGGCTTCCAAAGTTCACAGGAGTGCTCAGTTTCAAACAAAATGCTGAAAATCATGAACACATCGCGTGATTTCCGTGAAATTGTGCACCCACTCAAGGTGGCGCTATAACTGGCCCAAAAGTGTTTTTACCTCTAACTGCACGGATCTGTGGATAACTTTGTATGCCAACTCCCTAGAGGCCAAGGAAAAACCTTTGCCTGGAATTTTTCACATCTGCTCTTTATAGCGCCACCAGGAGGCCGACATATGTAAAACACATTTTCTATTATTACTCCTTCAGACTTTATCCAAATTTCACGCAAATCGATACACATGATCTCCATAGTCATGTGATCAAGACAGGTTTGTTTGATTTCTCATATTCCATCCTGATTGGCCACGATTGGCTCCTACAGTTTTCAGGAGTAGCCCGCTTTGTACAAATCGCCACAACTCCTCAACGCAGCGTCCGATTGCGATGAAACTGTGCACGCATATTCCCACTAGGCTGAGGAAGAAATCCTGGTGGAGGGCACTTTTTCTAGTTACAACTGATTTGCTGACTAAAATCAATGGTGGGAAAGACCACCTTGCTTCTGTCACCATCGTCAATGAACAGAAATGATGACACATGGCATTCTCTAATCCCTTAGTGTCTGAAACTCAACACCCTGCTTGATAAGAGAATTCTGCTGTGGACAAAAAACAGGCACACAGATGCGTTCACACTAGTGGCAACAAAGCAACATGCTACAAGACAAACATTTTAAATGTAAGCCAGCGACATAAAGATATAAACCAACCTCCGGCAAACCTGCACTTGCTGACTAAGATGAGCTGATTCAAACTTTTTTCAGTGCTACAATAATGCAGTGAAGCGTATCATAAGCGTCAATCATATGTTTTTGTTCACCATTTCCACTCATAATTCCTGCTACATAATGTCCACTAATCTGGCCTTTAGCCAGTCCCCTGTGTTATCTGATCCTAGGCTTTTTATAAACACAGTGTGGCTTGACCAAAAATTTTAACGCATGTCGGCACTGTCGGCAGCAATGTATGTTCTTTAGATGGCCACACTTATTATATATTATATGTATCTTTGTCATACAACAATGTCACGCGACGATGTCACTCAGTATGACAACTAGTATAAATTACGCTTTTTAGTTCTATCATTAGCGCCCCACACACATATACAGTACACCCATGACCTCCATGTATCCAATTTAGTTAATTTGAACTGAACCCATCCATACCTGGTGACTCTCACATCTTTCCTCAGCACTTCCACTTAAACCCTGTCTACTTAGTTGAACAGGCTTCAACCCATTCTCATACATAGCTAATCTACAACCTCACAATGATGATCACACATGATGCGTTGTGTGCATGTTGATCTACTATTTTTGTCGAACATTCGGCCCATAGTAAGGGACGCAAGGGTTTATGTGGTATGTGGTTAATGAACTTCCTTCCAAGGTCCGTTTCCAATTGATGGTTGCCTTCACTCACAGCTGAGCCTCTTTACCTATGGAAACGACTCCTCTTCTGTTCCTGCTGTAGGCGAATATTCTCTAGCTTCAGAGGGCTGGGGATGAAGCCAATGTCACAGCCCTCCTTCACCAGACGGCCAATCCACCAGTCATTGTTGTACTTCTGGACATCCATGAGAGAAAAGACAGAGAGGAAATCTACAATGTGAGAAGGGATCTGTGAAGGTTTAACCACTTAACTACTTTAGATTTCGTTGATCGGGGTCCCCAGGGGTCTGTCCATTGTCCTGCTCCTTTTCTTCCCTTTACACCAAATATCTTGCAACTAAATATGGTTGAGGAATGGGATGCCATCCCACAACAAAATGTGGCTAGGTTTGGTGACCAGCATGAGGAGGAGGTGCCAAGCTGTTGCAGCTGCTTTTGCATCTTCCACCCGCTATAGAGTTCCCTAACACAGAGTGTAAAATTTATAAAGTGTAAAAATGGCCTATTTGTGGGTTTTTTTGTGTTTTCTTCCTTATTACTGTGTGAGAGTGCAATCATCCAATCCACTAAGCAACTCAAAGCGAGGATGAATACCAACCACTTGCCATTTTGGCACATTTTTTGGAGGCGCTACCCACAGGTTTAGCTGTGTTTTTCATTCCATGAATACCCGATCCTTACAATCTATACCTCGTTGTAAAGGTGACTAATCAACGATTAAAATTATATAAAACACCAATTGGTATCATTAAAGTGGAGAAATATTGAAATATTTATTTTCCTATCATGAAAATGTTGCTGTCAAACAAAGTGTTTAAGTGGTGGAACACTAAACGTGCATAAATGTGATTTAGGTTGTAGTACTGCCGGATTGTATAGCACCTCTTTGATGTGCAGGAAGTCCTTGGCATCAAAGGATATGGCAGTGCCTGCTACAGGGACGTCTTCATCCAGAGCCCCACAGTAGCTGACATTGGTCCTCACAGCAAAGGCCACCGATTTCGTCTGTGAGATGATGCAATATGTTCAATGTGTTTTAAATACAAGACAACATGCAAGTTCATGAATTCAAAATGCATGATGTGTTGAACCACTGTAAAGATGCACAACTGCACAAGCTCACCATGTGTGGTGTACAGCTATTATAAGTCTTGCAAATTGTCCATGAGGTTTCAATGTGGTCATTCGACTAGAGTCTGACTTTTTATGGCATCTGCACCAGCAATTATGCAACCAAAAAATAGCAGATCTACAAGTAGATCAGATTTTTATAAGAACACAAATCTAAACTTAAGCCTTTGAATATGTCTTAAGTAAAATGTTTAAAAAAATGTTCATTTCATGTGTATCTTATATTTACTTATTTTCTTGTTCATTGTTATTTTTCATTTATTTGTTTGCTTATAAGATTATCACCAACATGTCCGTACACGGACAGATTTTTCCATGTCCGTGACTATGTTTTGATTTTGAGAAAGAAATTATGAAAAATATATACATTTCTTCTCAAAATATTCAGTGTAATATGTCCTGCATGTGTATGAATTAATAAGTTTAAATTTACATTCTAGTCATTAATTATTCTGCAACAACATCAAAGCCCCTATTTGTGTTTGTTTTCCCCATTCGTGTGTGCTCACTGGAGGAAAATGGAGAGAATAAAGTTTGTGGGAAAGCGGAGATACTTTACTAAATGCACGTTTTCTGCCATTAAATGTCAATGTTAAATGTATACAATAGCCGCTGACTATTGTGCACCACTGTAGTGTAATATTATTGTCGCTGTGAACGTCGACTATGGAAATCAGCGCGACTGCTTGCTATGAGAGACAGAGAGACAGAGAGAGAGAGAGGTGGGCCTCCAGATGGGTCTCCAGACGACATTAAAGTGACAACTTAAGGACTTTTAATACCTAATTGACCTAATACCTAAATAAATAAATACATAAATAAATGAAATTAAAATGGACCACTACGGCATCAAAAATAATCAACAAACGATACTATAAAAACGTTTCAAACATTGGCCAAATTGTCAAATAATGTAAAAAGAAAAGAAAAGGCAAAACTAACTGATCTACAAGCACATGTTATTTACATCATAACATTGACCATGTGGTCCTTAAAATAAAAAGCCTATGGTATAATAGTTGCAGTTGGTCAAATATCCTATTTGCTGCCTTCCCCATTCACTGCCTAGTGCCTATGGTTTCTGGTAATATTATATTATCGACCAATTATTAAGTCCGACAAAAATCTAATTTTGAGAAAATGTCCACCACAAGATGGCATGGTGGTGACCAAATCAAAGTTTTTGCCGAGTATTGAGACATACCTTGGCCCTCTCCAACTGGAGGGTGGCCTGCTGTTCCCTCTCCTGTTGGCCCCCCTCCTTCTCCTCCTCAAGGGACACATCCGAGTCGGACGGTCGGCTTGTGTAGGAATCAGCTGAACCCTGGAGAACAGGACAAGAGAAAGGAAAATTAAATAAACAAGAATTGGCATGCCTAGTTCAGCCAGATCGCTAAACCCCAAATACAACAAAAACAAAATAATTCACATTCAGAGATTACAATACTGATCAGCATTACTAATACTATGTGCTTGGGTAAGGTTAGGGTTGAAAATATGACCTATTTTTGTATCTTTATGATTCTTGGTTTGGGGATATTATGTCAGCATGACAACTAACAATATTTTTTAGGGGCGCTAGCCACTCCTATGTCCAAACATTGAAGACAAAAGTGAGGACACAAATTGTGACTGGCCAGAATGAGATGATGTATAATGACGTATGATGATAAGAGCGCTCCTCACTCCTCACTTCACACCGGTGTGATTTTTTATTCTAATGAATTAATCTACCAATTATACGTATGATTATTTTATTAATCTATATAATTGATTTAGAGTCTAAATCAATTAAAGTCTACATTTTAGACCATAAAAAAGAATAAAGTGCTAAACAATATGTGTTAAAAGAATGATATACACTATGAGATCTGCGCTCCGAGTTTGTGGAAGAGAACTGTAGACTAGAGCATGGGTTCTCAACGCGTGGGTCGCGACTCGCGACCCCTCGGGGGTTCGCCAAATTATTTTAGAGGGCACCCCCCCCCCAAAAAAAAGAAGGAAATTAAGAGTTTACATATAGTACACATAGTACATGCAAACACCTCCCTAATGATTATATCTGGTTTCAGTATTTATTTATGGTGTATTGTCTCTATTATTAAGGTTATTGTAGCAGTCAATTTATATTGGGGGTCGGGAGGGGGCGGGCGGGGTTCTCGAGACATTGCCAAAGCTTTTTCGGGGGTCCCCGGCCAAAAACGTTGAGAACCCCTGGACTAGAGAACAGTGTCTGTCTGAAAGGGAAGCACCCTGTGACTTTCTGTCCATAAATGAGGCTAGCCATAAAATACTAATCCCTATTGAAAGGCTACTGGCAGTGTGCACAATGAATTTGGTGCTGATTGGTCCAATGGTTTGCAAAATCAGACCTGGAGAGACACAGACATACAGACAGACAGACCCGTGTGTAGACAGATCTGCCTCCTATAGACCTGCAAATAGGTACTTGTACTTCCTTGGCCTACTGGCACGGCAGCACACTAAACATTTGGAACTGACAAAATGTAACAAATTCCAACACAAGTTTGTATCTGCAGATGAGCATAAATAATGGATCTACAGTCAGTGAGGGAGCCAAATCAGAGGATAACAGTAATTTTCATTCATGCCTTCCACCTTGTTAACAAGTATGTCTACACAATAATATCTTGTAACAATCAGGTTATGGCAATAACTCAATTGATGCATATTATATATATTTTAACTGCCCAAATACGGAGATGACACTGTATTGATGTCACAGCATTGATGTCATAGAGTCATGATGACTTATAGATGTCCTTTTTGCACTTATACCCAAACAGAAAGGTTGATCACAGTGAGGATAATGAAGACGTGCCATGTTTTGACGTTGTCCCTAATTATAGCTCTCCTGTGCTGGTACCCCTGTCAACATGTGTATTGTTCAGAGCAGTTATGTTCCGGTCCAGGTCAGTCTAGAGACTGCGACCCACGTGACCAAAACCAGGAGCAGGACTCGACACAGCAAAGGGTGGTGGAAGAATGTCCGTCACACATATTATATGATTTTGGAGAGGAGAAACAGAGGCCAGTTATCTTAGAGCAGCTGTCAACACAAAATATACAAGGCAATAATGAACAGACTGTGAATCCAATAGAGGCAGAGATAGTGGAGGAGGAAGTCCATTCTGAAGAGGTACTTGCGGCTGCTGCTGAGCCAGAGCCCTATAACCATGAACATGACCAGGCGCCTCCAGCACCTTCCACCCCCAACCCCACCCCAGCCACAGACACAACTACTGCCCACGTCCAGAGCTCCACAGACTCCCCAGCTCTAGCTCCAGAGCTCCCCAACTACGCCGCACCTCCTACGCAACCCATCTCTGGCTCGACCACACATTCAACTTCAAACCCAGAAAAGCGTCAATACACAGCTGCCTCACATAGTGGCAGGCCAGACCACACAGGTGTGGCTATGGAAGGCATAGAAGAGACCCAGTCAGGGCAGGTCCCCAGTTCTGGTCCAGAAGTGGAAGACCAGACCTCTCTGGTTACTGTGGACCAGGAGCAGAATCAGGCCCATGGGCTGTCAGATGATCTGGACCAGGGTGATGTGGCCTCCCACTCACAACAAGATCAGCAGGTAGTGAATTCCAGTGTGAGAAAGGAAACAGACCCCTCAGTGCCCAGTGAAGAGCACATCCCCACCTTTGATGAGTGGAAGAAGCAAGTCATGGAGGTAGAGAAGGAAAAGAGTCAGTCTCTACATACCTCAACCAATGGCAGGCCCCAACCAGTGAGGAAAGTCCAGAAAACCTTCAAGAATAATTATGCCTCTGTGAAGTGTGGAGCCAAAGTACTTGCTGCTAACAATCAAGCCAAGACTACCTCCGCAATTCTAAAGGAGGACATGGATCTTTACATGCTGAATCCGTGCGGCAATAGAGTGTTTGTCATAGAGCTCTGTGAGAATATTCAAGTGAAGCAGCTGGACTTTGCTAACTTTGAACTCTTCTCATCCACACCTAAAGAGTTTCTGGTGTCCATCAGTGACAGGTATCCAACCAATAATTGGGTGAAGCTGGGTACATTCCATGGACGTGATGAGCGCACTGTACAGAGCTTCCCATTGGACGAACATCTTTACGGAAAATATGTGAAGATGTTCACCAAGTACATAAAGGTTGAGCTTCTCTCCCACTTTGGATCAGAGCATTACTGTCCCCTCAGTCTCATCAGGGTTTTTGGCACCAGTATGGTAGAGGAGTACGAAGAGATAACAGACTCCCAGTATCCCTCAGAGAGACTGGAGTACTTGGATGACAATGATGACCACCTACCTGGTTACCAACCACCTGAGGACAAGGCCACTAAGAACCTGCTTGACTTCACCACCAATGCCATCTCAAACATGCTCAACAACATTGCTACCAATGTGCTGGGGAGAAAGCCAGAGCTGGATGGTGGATGGTCCATAGAAGCCAGTGCTACAACAGGGGTGCAGACTAAGCTTGAGGGGAACTCATCAATACCTCTCACACCCACACCAACTGCAGCACTGTGTGCTGCTACATTGAAGACAACAGAAACCGGACAGTCAGTGTTCCAGGAGGTGTCTGTCTCGCGAGTGTCCTCATTTAACTCCCCGGAGGAGAGACAGATTATCCCTCTTGTGGAGTACCAGGAAGGGGAGTTAGACGAGGAGGTGGAGGATCCCAGGTGGACCACAGTGATAGAAGAACATGAGGGGTACAAAATGGAGGAAGAAGAGCAGGAGGAGCAGATGAGAAGGGAGGCGAGGAGGAGACGGAGGGAGAGCCAGGTGTACTGTCCGATCTCGTGCAAGTCGTATCTTTCTCTGTCCTGCATGGCCACACTACCGGAGCTGCTGCATCAATGGTGCTCCGTCCGGCTGGCCATGGAGAGGCAGCCCAGCCTCAGACAGTGGAACATGAATGCTCAGTCATGCATGCCTCATGCTCATATGGACACCCCTGCACCTACGCAAACACATATCACTGCCCCCAGCATGTGCCCCCCGGAGGAAGCCCTTCCACTCACAGAGAGTGTCCCAGAACCAGAGATGAATCAGATCGAGGTCAACCCCCCTGCAGAGGCCCACACCATAAGCGTGCACCCCATCGATCACACCCCTGACTCGAACACAGACATCCTGCTTGAGCTCAGTAGAACCACCGCTATCCCTACTCACAGCTTCTCATATGCCTCCCTGACACTGCCCACCCAGGAGGACAACACACTACCTCACATTAAAGACACAGCCCTGAACCCTGACCCCCACCCAACCCTCCAGGTAATACCAGTTCCAGAGACGCAAAAGTCTTGCAGTGTCACCCTAACCATCAGCCCCAACTCTCCCCTTCAGCCTCTGGCCTCTGAGTCGGCCTCTGCAGACTTTCTGGTCTGTCCCATCGAAAAGCAACCAGCCCTACAAATTCCCACAGCCATCAGACCTGCAGACATGATCCCCCCTCCCACTGAGCTGCCCACAGCCATCCCACAGCCAGACTCTCACACGGACGGGCTCAGGTCAGGCTTGGACAACTGGGAATCACAGATGCACAGCCCCCAGGCTTCCCAGACTCAAGGAGAACAAGTTGACTTGTTCACCCACGCCAAAGAGCCCCATCGGGCAGACTCGATGGACGACCTGCTTCTGAGCACAAATGGCAATGGTAAAATCCACCAGATAGCTACAGACTTGTATGGGGAGCTGCAGAGTGCCATGGATCATGATAGCAGGGGGGAAGGTAATGGAAATGGAGGAGTGCTGCTGAACACTGGAACTGTGCATGACTCAAGTCAGAAAGAGAGTGTGTTCATGAGGCTGAACAACAGGATCAAATCCCTGGAGATGAATATGAGTCTGTCAAGCAGATACCTGGAGGAACTCAGCCAGAGATACCGTAAGCAGATGGAGGAGATGCAGAAAGCTTTTAACAAGACCATCATTAAACTGCAAAACACATCCAGTATTGCTGAGGAGCGGGACCAGAAGCAGACAGCTTTCATTCATGTTCTACAAAGTCAGCTGCAGAACATGACCAAGCTGGTGCTCAACCTCACCGATACATTGGGCCAGCTACAGAGAGAGGTATCGGACCAGCAGAGTTACCTGGTGGTGTCCCTGGTCCTGTCTCTGTCTCTGGGTCTTTTGCTCTGTCTAAAGTGTTGTCGCAGCTCTTCTCCCAACCCTCACACGAACCGCTTTACTTATCATGATATTACTCTAAAGCATAAGATGACCTGTCTGTTGGAAGTAGGTTCAGATGACTCGTACATTGTAGAACCAGTCAAGGTTATGCCTCTGAAGCTGTTGGACCACTCCTCTCTGCCCACCAATGGGGGCCCCAAGTGCATCAGCTGTATCAAACCCAGTGCTTCACAGCCGCCTCCTCCCACTTTACCTCTGCCTCCCCCACCTCCCAACACATTTGTAGAGGAGGTGTCTTCACTCTGCCACTCCTGCAAGGAGTTCCCACCGGAGCCCAGCAGCTGTTGCTCATCCACCTACTCCGAGAGTGCCTCTCCAGAGTCTCCACATCTCTGCAGAGGAGGTATCGTCGCTCTCCTCTTGCTCATCCAAGGAGTCGAAGATCAGCAGCTGTTGCTCGTCCACCCACTCCGAGGAGTCCTACACCAGCTGCCTGCCTCCTCCTATCCACATCTTCTCCTTGGGTCTCTGCAATGGCCACACCCTGCCCCTTCCCCAGCCTCCCTCCAAGTCTCATCAGGAGAAATGCTCGTTGAAGAGGTAGAAGTCTCTGCATGCAGAGCTTCATTTCTCCTCCATGCCTGCAGTTCTCCATGCATACAGTCGGCTCCATGCCTAGCCTGCAGCCGCTGATGAAGGGAAACAAGGAGATCAGTGTACTATGACAGTCATAGTGGGGGTGAGGAGTTTGAAGAAAAAGTTAACAAGTAGACAGCTCTAGTACTGAAAGCTTTGGCAGGTGGCTCGACCAATTGGCTTGGTACACGAGCACGCTCATTGGAGGTAGTCTGAGATGCGCACATGCTCTATTGATGTCAAAACCCGGAAGAAAGGTGTACTTCCGGGAGTATGCGCTGGATGAACAACTTTCATGGCAGGGATTTTCATTTCACACTCCAGATAATGCATAGCCCTAGTGTAGCTACAAAGTGTCTGATACACCACTGGTGTGTTTCCAAATGTAAACACCTTTCATTTTTAGATTTGACCTCAGATTAAGCCTCATTTATACTCTAGCTCCCAGTCCCAGGGACCCAAAAGGCCAGCATTTCCAAACCCGTCTTTTGAATCGGCCTTCTCCAGACCTCCTGCAGGGTCCCTCCCATCAAGAAGCAGTTGGTTCATCTTCATCTTCATATTCTTAGGCAGAATATTTCATTGCAGTATACCTCAGCTCACACAAATATGGAATGCAAGCTTCCAATAAAAGATATGTAAAACAACCCAACAACAATTTTGCATAATGTCAATGCTGTTGTCAATGCTGTTTACCAGAGCAGGATGAAGTCGAACATGTCTAAGTTCTAAGTCAATTTGTCAGCTGGTGTGAGCCGAGGCATCACATTTACTGTAAACCTGAACATATCAAAGACCAAAGAGCATTTTAGATGCAATGCTCAACCACCCTCTTCATCAGAAGTGAGATCGAGTTGGTGAGTATAAATACCGTATCTTGGTCTTAGTAAACAAACTGTGATGCGTTGATTCTATTTTTTGAGAAGCCAACTTTCTTAAGAAGCTTTTTTTACAAAAACTAAATCCTCACAATTTTAGACATATTTTGTTATTGAATTATATGCTGGTATGGACATTCCAAAATCACTCACAAGAACAACAACTGAATAATGTGGGGCAGTTATAAGGCATCAAGGGTTACGCACATCCTATTTTTAAGAGATTTGGTGTAGACAAAGCGGTTTCACCACGACCATAGGGTTTAAGTGGTAAAAGGCAGGTGCTTAACTTCAACGGAGACAAAGATCAAATAATAATAAAAGTTAACGCACAGGTAGCTCCCTTCAATGACTTTATTTTAGGACCACCTGAGCGAGTGACGCTTCGAGGACGCTGCTCTTCGGGCTGAGAATCAACATACAGTTTTGGCTAATGGTCCGCATTCATACTTGTATTTTTTCACTGATTCCATATGTCTGTCTATCTACCTACTTAAAGTTTTAAGTTTCAGTCTAAAGCGGAAAGGCTGTGTGAGCGCTTCTGAACCAATCAGAGCTTCACATTCTTTCAGACTATGGGTCGTATAGATCTGCAGCACCTGGAGTTGTTTGTTTACAAGTCAGATACAGAGCATGCAGCTATTACGTGGCTTATTTCTAACCTATAATGTTTTCACTTCAGATACATATTTTACTTGTTCTGTAATCAACATCAGCTGTGTTTGGAGGAATGCGCAGCAATGATAATCAAACAGGTGAATGAAATCAAGATGAATTATTACACGTCATCGTCATTCGTTCAAAGGAAGTTATTAAAATTGGATTTTTATGGACTTTTGATATACAAATACACAAACATGGAAATGTTCCCATTGTTTTGGCATCCAGTGTTAGATATGCCCATATGATGAGCACGATAAGGTCTAAAAGTGTGAAAAACATGTTTCTTTCTTTCTCTACTAAGGTAGAGTAAGTGATATGTTTTGGTTAAAACAAAGGGGTTTTTGTTAAAAGGTTAAAGCACTTTATTTTTATTTTTATATATAACTTTATTTATAAGATTTTCAGTTTTTGTAGACAAACAACCCCACATATACCCCACCCTCCCCGGTTCCATCACAAAACAACAACAACAAAAAAACAACAATAAAATAAAATAAACAGGTAGTAAAGGATATAAATAATAAAATAGAATGAAATAAATACAATAAAATAAAATTTGCCTTTTACTAGATTAAGGGGCTACACAGTGAACCAAATTACATGTAGGAAAACACTTAGGACACATCATCAAAAGACAGTGAATCAGAAGACAGTGAAAGGGTGAATTCAAGGAAAGGGGACCAATCCTTCACAAATTTCTGGCGAGATTTGTACCTGTTGTATCTGAGATTCTCCAATGGTATAAAGGATAGAACATCCTTGACCCAACTTGTAAATGTTGGAGGTTTATCAGATTTCCAATTGCGGAGAATAAGTCTCCTCGCTATGAGTGAAGAAAAAGCTATGAAATTGGCTTGGGGAGAGGTAATTGGTGCATCGTCGTTGGGAACTCCAAATATAGCAGTTATCGGGTTGGGCGCAATTGGCATATGACAGATGGTTGAGAAAGCATAAAAAATACTATTCCAAAATGGGTTCAGGGAAGTGCATCCCCAGAACATTATGTCCAACAGAGGCTGGCTCCAGATGACATCTTATACAAGTAGAGTCAATGTCAGGATAAATTTTAGATAGTTTTTCTCTCGAGAAATGCAAACGATGTACTATTTTGAATTGAATTAAGCAATGTCTAAGACATAAAGAGGTAGTATGAATACGCCTCAAAGAGAGTTCCCACGTCTCTTCCTCCAGCTCTAAATTCAGGTCCTGTTCCCAGGCTGATTTTGTTTTATCCAAGAGAGGAGGGCCAATCTCCTGTAAAGCTCCTGTATCTCCTGTATGCTACCTTTGGTGTATGGGTCCCAGTCTAGTATGGTGTCTACTATACTCTTATCTGGCATAGCTGGAAATGGAAAGTGTTCCTTAGCAAAACTTCGAACTTGGAGGTATCTGAAAAAGTGAGAATTTGGTAGCTCATGGTCATCTTGGAGGTTTTTAAAGGATGCAAATGTGCCATCTATGAATAAGTCGCTAAAGAAAATCAAGCCATTGACGTGCCATGTTTTAAAAGCTGAGTCCTCTCGTGAGGGAGGAAAAAGATGATTGTTGGTCAAGGGCATATGGCCCCACGTATTATTAAAATCAAAGTGTTTTCTGAATTGGCGCCAGATTCTGAGAGAGCTATTTATTACTGGATTGCTAGAGCGTATGGAATTAGGTTAAAGCACTATTATATAGTAAACATTTACGTGTTTGTTCAATAACCGGAGTCTCCCCAGCGCCTCTACATCTCTTTAATAGAGAAAATACATTTTCAGGTAGGCGGCACATTTTCAGCCAATCAGGAGAAAGTACCCATGTATCAGCTTAATGTTTATATTCTTCCAATTCTGCTCATTTGTGTAATAATCAATTGAAGTTTCACTTGTTTCATCTGTATCCTGATCTCTATCCTGATTGGATACAATTGGTATCCCATAGACTCCTGCTACTGAAACTCTATCTATAGCAAGCAAGCAAGATCTATTTTGCACTTATTTTAATCAAAGAAAATCACTTGCCCAACCGTTATTAAAATTTCATTTTATTTTATGATTATTATTGATTGGTAGACAGTTTACATGTACCTTAAATGTTTGCCTGGTCTGTGATGATGTCTATGCTGCTTGCTGCTATGGATTATTGTTGTTTTTGTCTTTTTTAACAACAGGAGGAGAGAATAAGAGTGAATCGGAGGGTGCAGCAAAGATCCAGGTGTGTGTGTGTGTGTGTGTGTATGTGTGTGTTTATGTGATAGGGTACCGCGTTGCTTAGCATATTTATTTAACGCCTCTCCTTCTGGGATCAAAGACAGCCTGATCAAAGTCAACCAGCCGAAAGAGCTCAGAAAAGAGTGGAACTGACGTCGCATCACCAGGCTTTCCAAATGGTCTCATTTTTGTTATGACCAGCATGATTGATCCGGCCTAGAGCCTGCTCACCAATATCCATATCCGGATCTACTTATGAACAACAGTGGACACCGAGTGAACAGAGTGGACACCGACGGTTGTCAGTATCATGCATTTTATGTCAAATTTTCAATGGCTTCAGCCCAGGGACGTTTACTATTTTGGGAGACAATGTAAAATTGTTTAAACCTTTCAAACTGACCACGTTTATTTGACCAAATAAAGTGTCAGATTAAAGCAATAGTAACTGATGGATAAGAAATAATACAACCGTAGGTTCAAATTTTACGGGGGCCAGTTTCGAATTGCAGCCGTCCGTAGGTGCCATTTGAGAGCGGTTTTGAAGGAGTCAAGGGATTCACATGTCTTAATGACTCTTGGTAGGGCGTTACACATTTTGGTGGCATTTGATAGCATAATTTAGTCCCTTGTTTGTGCCGAATCTGGGTTGCAGCACCTTTATCACTAAGAGGCCATGTAAGAACGACTCCCACAGCCTATGCCAGCATGTTATGTAATTTTTTTTAGCTGGTAATGCAGTGAAGATATGGCTTTATAAAGTGGTATACGGCGCAACAGACCCAATCTAAATAACAATCTTAACATTGAGGTGGAGTCTGAAGGGGTGGTTCTTCAGTTCTTCTGCCTGCTACTGCTACACAATAATCATTTAGATATAGTCATTATAAAACAAAAGTCACTAAATTAGCAATACAACCTTTAAATTGTAAGCATTAAAACATACACTTTTGTAGTAATGTTGACCACAACTACAGTGAACATGGGTCTATGTGCATGTGTACGGGCGTGTTTGTGTGTGTTTGTGTGTGCATTTCCATATGTCCTCAGGAGGAATCAGACTCATTCCATCACCATCAGAAGAGCTCTATCCCCCTTCCCTCACCATCCTTATTAACGAGTCAGTAGCTACTAGCTGCTGTGTGTGTGTGTGTGTGTGTGTGTGTGTGTGTGTGTGTGTGTGTGTGTGTGTAGGGGAGGGGGGTATAAATGAAGAGAAATAGACCAACTACAAGTTATAAGTCACTTTCGTCAAGACTGCACTAGTGCTTAGTCGCGTTCCCCGCCCACACCACCCACCCCCCACCCCCCGCCACACACACACACACACACACACACACACACACACACACACACACACACACACACACACACACACACGCACACACAAACACACGCACGCATGCCGAAGCATTGTAAGGCAGTTGTTACAAAAGCAGTGCTAGGCTAAGTCTATATGGTCATGAAGCTTCCCAGCATCAAATCCATCCTGCCTGCCTGCTGTGAGGGGGCGGATTGCAAGGGGGGCCAAGGGGGACGCTATTTCAAGCCTACTGACGAAGATGGTTGCAAGACATTGGCTGTGACGACTGCACATCATCTGTACCGCGCAGCGCAGTGGGAGCTTTAAGTAAGGCAAAGGATGAAACGTGAACGTGTAGATGTGATGTAAGCCTCATTTGAGGAGGAGATTAAAAGAATGCTGGTGATTTTTAAGTTTCTATGAGTGGCTATGAGTAGCTCTGTACTAGAAATACACTGGAGATAAGTTTGATCCAATCTTTAATGCGCTCACTCTTCTGAGTAGTTTCTAGATTACTCAGAAGAATGTCTAAATCGGAGAGGAGCATATTCTTGACTCAGACGGATTCACCTTTAGTTGACTTAGGTGCCATCCAGATGAGGACGTATTCTGGCATTTTGGGGGACTTAACTGGCAAATTTTGAAACCACCTTCCAGAGTGGGAAAGTTTGGAGACGCAACTTTGTCGTCTCCATGTGTACAGCGAATGTCGTCTCTTTCCTGAGCCGGTGATGTCATAGTCCCCTCGCCCCCTCCAAACTAACCAGTGTGTTAATGGTTTATATCACCATAACCATTTACATAAGTTCACAGCTATTTTATATTTCTCCCATGCATGAGCTTGTAGATGAGCTATTTTTGTAGAACAGATATAAATTATGGTAATTACCAATCTGGAAAGACAAAATAAAACTGATGATCTGCATTATTGTTACTATAATGGTGTAGTGTAGAATAGATTATAGGCTATATCTAAGATAGGCAGCACAGCCAGGCAGGGCCTCTGCGAGGTGCACAGAACAGCAGCATGGACTCACCTCGTCAAAGTGCTTCGTCTTCTTGGGTGGAAATTAAACATTCTGAAGGTGCTATCCATGCTTCAACTTGCTCTCTAAATTATATTCTTTGCAAGCAAGCAGCCAAAATGTCACAGGCAAAGCCTTTGTGTAACTTCAAAACGGCTTTGGGCATGGGGGGAGAGTATGTTTTGCACTCCGTCCGTCCGTCCGTGTGCGTGTGTGTCCGTCCGTGTGTCCGTGAGCAGCTAATCTCGGCCACCGTTAACCCGGTCGATGCCAAACACACACTCCCTGGATGCCAACCATGAACCTCTGCCCCAAACTTTCCAGAACGGCCTGTTATAGCGCCACCAGGAGGCCGCTTTGTGCAAAACAAGTTTTTGCATGCCAAATTTTGCACACACACTCCCTGGATGCCAACGATGAACCTCTGCCCCAACATTTCCACAACGGCCTGTTATAGCGCCACCAGGAGGCCGCTTTGTGAAAAACAAGATTTTGCACAGTACACCTACACATTTTGTCCAAACATCGCGCAAATTGGTACACAGTCTCTCTAGAGCCATTCAACGAAACGGGTCTTTCAGATTTCTCAGACTCCATCCTGATTGGTTAAGATTGGCTTCCAAAGTGCTCAGTTTCAAACAAAATGCTGCAAATCATGAACACATCGCGTGATTTCCGTGAAATTGTGCACGCACATTCCCACTAGGCCGAGGAAGAAATGCCACATGAACAATTTCAACTCAGCCTCAAGGTGGCGCTATAACTGGCCGAAAAGTGTTTTTACCTCTAATTTACTTTTGTTGCCCTTTTATCCAACCACCAGATGAAGGCAAGCTGCAATGTCCTACATTCCTATCCTGGTGGAGACCTGTGCCCAGAAGGGCACTTTTTCTAGTTGATTCTGAATTGAATTTTAATTCACACATTAATCATGTTACGAAGATTGCCTTTTTTCACCTTAGAAATATTGCACGAATCAGAGCCTATTTGTCTTTGGACGATGCAAAAACGCTAATCCACGCCTTTGTTTTTTCTCGGCTTGATTACTGCAATGCACTTTTTTCAGGACTGCCTAAGAAAACAACTGACAGATTACAACTTGTCCAAAATGCAGCAGCCAGAGTTTTAACTAGAACTAAGATGAGAGAACATATTACTCCAGTTTTGGCTTCACTGCACTGGCTTCCGGTTGTTTTTAGGATTGATTTTAAAATTATTTTACTTGTGTATAAAGCTCTCAATGGGCTCGCACCTTCCTACCTACATATGTCCCAAACCGCCCCCTAAGGTCTTCCACTGCTGGCCTGCTCGCTTTGCCTAAAAAAATGGCAACTAAAAAATACGGGGAAGCAGCTTTTTGCTTCTACGGGCCGTCGGCATGGAACAAGCTCCCACTGTACCTTCGTCAGGCAGCCTCTGTAGACATTTTTAAAGCACAGCTCAAGACCCACTTCTACAACATTGCTTTTAATTGATCTTTTATTTTTTGTTATTCATGTCCTCACTGTATTGCATTACTGCTTGTTTTTTTTATGTCGTTGCCTTGCTTTTCTTTTTTATTCGCCATTGTTCTGTAAAGCACTTTGAGCTGCATTTCATGTCATGAAAGGTGCTATACAAATAAAGTTTTATTATTATTATTACTGTCCATATTCCTCGATAAACAGTGTGCAATTGTGCAATTTCTCTTGTTAACTAGCTGCAGATTATATTAGCAACATGTTTAGCGCTGTGCAGGCAGCAGGTGGAACCAATATGCAATTATCTGACATTCAGCAGTGTTGCACCCCGAATATAATCTCCGAAGTCAAACTCATAAATTCACAATGCATCATGCCGCCCCTCGTTGTGAGCTTTAATATCTGCAAACTATGAATCTCATGCTTATGTATATTTTGTAGCCTATACTTCTTGCAGAAGAGGGTAGTTATGAGAATATTAGTAGGCCTATGTAAAATCATTAAAATTGTAATGAGTAATGAAAAGAAAGAAAAACATCCGCAACAGTTGAGTTGAGTATGCATTCACATGCATTTTACAGGCCGTGCATAATTATAGCCTACTACAGCTTTTTTTTTCTTTTTGGGTGGCCATCTACAGGCCGGCATGTGTACTACAGCTTTCTCTGGAATCAAGAGCAGTTTACCGGTCTCGTGTATACGGCATGCAAAATTTACATAACCACGGTCCACAATGTAGACACTGGAAAGATTTATATCGTTTACAAACTTGCACGGCTAACAGCCCGAGCTGTTCTTGTGTGGTGGGGGCCTTACACTGTACAGTATGCCTGTTCTCCCATGTTAGAGATCTGGCTTCACTTTCTAATGCTTGAAACCAACTAGGCATAAGCGCACAGATGCTGACTTTTTTCCACTCATGAATGCAGCCGTTCTCAAAAGCCACACACACGACCCACTCGTGCACGTGAAGATTATTTTTGGGGGAGAGGATAAGAAAAAAAACTACTTTAATGCTAACCCTGACTCTTTAGTGAAAAAATTATGTCTGCAACATTTGATTTGGGGTCAATTAGACAATACGTTCATGACTTTTGGTATTTCTATTTTCTGCTAAATAGGCCCCTCCCGCAAAAGAATGCGGCACACATTTATCATATGTCTCCACAGGTAATGTGTGGCTTGGTGTGAGTTTTGATTGATTGTATGACACATAGTTCAAGAGTTATGGGGCGGTCTTGCTCTATAGCGTTGCAGTCCCGCCCCCTGGAAATGATTACCCGTTTATTTTCCTCATAGACATTTCAAACAAATAATTTGAAAGAAGAAGAAAACGGCAGGTTACAACTTTCTTTGTTGTTTTTCTTCTTTGTAAATAATTTGTTCGGTCCAAAATGTTGTGTTTGTTGTCATGATTTGTCACAACTCGAGTTGGCTTTGTCCGTGGCGTAAACGTCTTTAAATAAATACTTTTTGAAAAGCCTATGGAGAAAATAAACAGGGAATTCAATTCTGGGTCTCACGTCGTCATGACTGCGATGCTCTACTGATCAAAGCATCATATTGCTTAGTATTGTTAGATTATTATTATTATTTTTTTTTTTTTTAAGATATTTTTTTGCGGCTTACGCCTTTATTGATTTTTTTAAGGGATAGACAGTAGGCTGACAGGAAACGGGAGAGAGATGGGGGGATGACATGCGGTAAAGGCCGTGTCGGGTCCGGGAGTCGAACCCGCGGCACACCGCGACTGGATCACCAGTCCGGTGCCCAGACCGTTACGCTACGGCCTGGGCCTAGATTATTGAAGCAATGAACTCCTTCTCATTGTGGGTTAAATGATAAATGGTGCATTTATAAAGCACACAACAATGCATTACATTCACCAACACATTCTTCACACACCGACATCAGAGGAAACCATGCATAAGCTATCTCACAGAACCACCACACCAGACCTCAAGTATGAATTATAACCACGAGGAGCATCAAATTATGAATAACAGTCTGTATAGGGTGAAACACTGCTATTTGCTACAAATTGTGTTTCATCCGAGAAAATGTGTGAGGCGCTCGTTGCAAACACACCTGCACATAGTATAAAGCCTGTCATGCTGAGTGGATTAGCCCTCCATTTTCCTGGGCAGCCAGCTGGCCTACGCTCCCACTCCTGCAGACTCAGCCATACTGGAGGAAAAACTGGGCCTCAGCACAAATGTTTACTTAACAGACGATGGCACAGTCTGTCGTCCTAGTAGACATTGCCATACTCTGCTCCACACAGCCCATTAACACCATCCATCCATGCATACAGTACAAGTATGAGAAGAAACAGTGCAGCCAGCCTGCTAACACCTTATTAGCACTCTGCTAGTATTTGAAGAGCTTAGATTTCCCTGAAATATATTTTTTTCCATAGAAAGTACAAAGCATCATATTAGGTTGACTGCGGACAGACAGAAACCATAATGCAGGTTGGAATTAATTCATTGTCGTTGAAAAACAGTACGTGAATATTATTGCAAGAATATACCGGTAGTAGTAGAACATATCCCCCACCATTATATTATAATGATAACTCATATGAAGGAGGAAGCATTGTGACAGAAACAGTGTTATTTCATTACAGAGCTCTGTCATGGGATGGCTCTTCCCTCTACAAGGCAAGCTAGGCCAGTTAAGAGTTCAATGTACATCAATGATGTACATTGAACTCATCATGCTCATAGACTAGAGATATCAAATATGAATTGCTTAAAAACATACACAGTAAAAACCTGATGTTCACCTGTAAAGCCCAAACCGCAACAATGATTCGCCATGCAACTCCTTGCAACATGCAACTACTTGCAACCATTATCCATGGAAGTTGCATTGGTGCGGTTGATTTTAAAACTGTTTAATTGTTGCATGGAGAATCATTGGTGCGGTTTGGCATTACGGTCCATTTTACCATCTAAGAGTTGAAATAACACTTGTTATTTGTGTGCAGAAACAGAAAATACACATGCCACAAACATCAGTCACCAAAATTGGTAGAAGTATGCATGATGAAGTATGCATGATGCAAGCACCATATATTGCAGGTCTAATGTGCTGCTATACTGCAGAAACCCTGAAAATGGCTTGACTGCAAAAAAACTAACAACAACACATCAATAATTTCATTAAAAATAAATAGTGAAGTGAACTGTGCAACAGAAGATGGGAATAGCACTAATTTCAAATCAACATGCCAACGTGTACGGAGACTCGGAGAGGATTAATGCCTTTGTCCTATAGGCACCTGTAGTAACGATCTATTGAGAGCCATGGGAGTCTTTCCTTTGATACAAATAACTGTTATTTACTGCCTCGTTACAAATGAAATGTATAAGGAGACGGAAGAAGAAGCCACACCTTAGACCTACAGAGAACAACACCTCTCCATTTATGTTGGCTGAAAATAATGAAACACCTTTCTGGAAATATCTGCTTGCTCCACAGGGGTTACCTGTGCTTTTCATAGCACACAGCTAAATCTCCCCTTCTGGCTCCATTTGTACAGTCTCAGAATTGAATTAACATTCTGGATTTGACTATGTACTACTGTCTTTCTTTAACCACTTTCACCTGATCATTATAGGTGAAAATGTTCAAATGTTCTCTTTCTGAAAATAGGGGACCTTGTAAATCACTTATTTTCACCACGTGACATCGCCGTACGACAAAGTATAAATCAGACTTCAGTGGTTAAGGGATTTGTCTTATATTATGCATTTCCTAAAAGTTACATAATTATGTTTGGTATATAAAAAGGTGAACTATTTGGAAATGTATTTTTTGGAACCACACTACAGGACTTTGGCCAGTACTTATAATATAAGCCTTTCAAGAATGTGAAAACATTGAGATTACAAGAAACTAAGGTGACATCATTTACCACCTCTTCACTTCCAGCAAGATGGAGAGAAGAATTCAGAGCACGAAGCACTTTAAAACATTCCTAAAATGACTCTCATGGGCACAAGCACACAAGCAACAGCCACCCCATCCACACACACACACACACACACACACACACACACACACACACACACACACACACACACACACACACACACACACACACACACACACACACACACACACACACACACACACACACACACACACACACACACACACACACACACACACTCGGTACAAAGACTGGGTCATTAGTGAGGCTATTATCTAGGAGTGTCAAGTAGCCAGACTTGAGTCCATCGTGCCACACTCAAACCTTATCTCTCCAGATGCCAAAGCTCACTCTGCTTCCCAATCAACTAGCTCTCTCTCTCTGCTTCCTGCCTGCTCTCCATACCTATCAGGTCCTGCTGATGCTAGAAGCACACAGAATCCCCCATGTCTGCAACTATACCATATATAGCATATCCTACATAATACGCTTAATTCCGTGCCCACAATTCGGTGTTCAAAATCGGGTGGCCAAGTTATAGTCTGTGACGTGTTGCCAATTACAACAGGGCTTAGCTTTCCTAGAACTGCGGTGGGATCCATAATAACGACCCCAGGACACACGCTCCCCAAGCACACTTCCGCAGGAAAGTGTACAAACAACTACAAATTAATAACATCAGTTGCATCATAATAATATTGGATCCGAAAACGACGTGTGACTCTCTGCTACCTGGACGTTCCTACTGGAGCAACATTAGTTGTTGTGTCTGCCATGCATGGTCATCCGTTCTTGGTGGCGTGCTCTCTAGGTGTGAGCACGCTACAGGCGCGAAAACCTCTAGTAGCTGACAATCTGTATGAGCTATGAAACTTCAGCAGGTAGAAGGCATTGTCATATCATATACTATGGAACACACATATTATGTTGCATCTACCAATAATGGCCCTTATAATACCTTCATGTTAACAATACATTTAGAAATGAGTCATGCAAAATCTTAACATACTAGATCATCCAGTACTCACAGGCTGAAGATTTCTGGACTCCAGTCATCTCACAGAAGCCTTGGACAAAGACCCACTTCCTAAAAAGCCCAACACTAACAGGCCAATGACAAGCACTGATAGTCAAGCAGTAGAAAGCAAGTAGACTGTGGTACTCCACTAGCTTATCAACTAGACTAGAGAGCTTTGTAGTCATTGCCAAGTTTGACAACTCTGGATGTTTTCAGCCTTGTTCCGACATCAGGTTTGGGTTAGGTCACCTTCAGTTCTTTTATATATTTTTTTAAAGATATGTTTGGGCCTTTTTCTGCCTTTATTGGATAGTGTACAGTAAGCTGACAGGAAATGGGGGAGGGGGAGATGGGGAGTGACATGCAGCAAAGGTCATTGGGATCGGGAGTCGAACCCACAACACACCGTCAGGCTGGATTAGCATCCTAGGTGCCCAGACCGCTAGGCCGGGCCGGGCCGGGCCGTCACCTTCAGTTCTAAAAAGTTTACCGAGCTGCGCTACTGAATCTGTCGGCAGGGACATTCAGAACGTGTACGTGTACATTATTGTTAGTGGGAATGAAAACTAAGCACCCCACCAGAAGAGGAGGGTTGAGGGTGGACCAACATCCTGTTATTCATTATTCTATTGGCCCCCAGAGGCAAATTCAAATAGAAACAAACAGCAGAGGGCGCTGTTTTTTCCTTCTTTTGCTGATGGGTTCCCACTCCCAGATTGCAGAATTATCAGTGGTTACATTTTGACCTTGGTGTCAGGTAGGACACCTACTTCTACTGGTTGACAAGTAGTACTGTCTGAAGCTCTCAAGCGTAATATCTAATAGAAGGTGCTCAGAAGGTGCTTTGAACTTACAGTAAATGAACGTCTTCCAATTTCACTCTGAATACCTTGTACGTCAAAAAGCATTGTTGAGTATGTAAATGGTGCATTTATATAGCACCTTTATCCAAGGCACTTTACATAGATTGTGCATTACATTCACCCATTCACATACGCATTCATACACAGATGGTGGCAGAAACCATGCAAGGCACCAGCCAGCACATTAGGAGCAATTTGGGGTTCAGTGTCTTGCTCAAGGACACTTAGACACTAACACTGGGGGAGCCCGGGTTCGAACTGGCAACCTTGCAGTTACCATCCAGCCACTCTACCCCTGAGCCATCGCCGCATGAAAATGTCTTCTATCATGAGGAGATAACCAATTGAGCGTATCATACAAAACACAGTGATGTCTATTGTATGTACAGTAAGGGTAATTGAGTACAACTCTACAGATATTATTGTAGATTATGTGTTTCAGAGGTGTTCCGATATATGTCACCATAGTCAATATAGAAAGTAGAAGCTGTTGAACAATGTGTTTTCTTATTTGAAAAGTAAACAATGTATTGACCTATACATTAATCTGAGACTATTAGTTGCTTTACTCCAGACTACTACTGCATTATGTTCTGCTACTGCAGAAACCCTGAAAAAAATAAAAAAAATAAAGCATATCAATAATTTAATTAAAAATAAATAGTGAGTTGTGCAACAGAAGATGGGAATAGCACTAATTTCAAATCAACATGCCAACGTGTACGGCGACTCGGACAGAATCAATAGAGGCTTGAAAGAAAATTCGGAGGATGTACGATTACGAAAGTACCTTTTCCTAGTACCAAACAACATGCTGCAAGATGTCTGCTTCTTTAATATAAGATTATTAGTAAGAAGCTATTCTTGAACCAAATTAAATTCAGTTCAGAATAAGTGAAGACACTTAAATAGATGAGAATCTATTGAATTGAACACACGCACACAAACAGTTAAGCTTGCATTCATGCCATGTCTCCCATCAAAGATAGCAGATCCACAAGCTCACAATGTGTGTTGTGAGCTTGAATTGTTGGTGTGATGTTGGCACACAACCAACTAAGTACTATACATCACCCTTTAGGCCATACAGAACAATGGAAAAGAAACACTGTTCAGATCAGTAGATGCTCAGGTAGATGGAAGTGGGCATGGATTCCTCTTGTTTGCACCACACAGGTTGGAGTATAGAGAGACTTTTACCAATGCGCTGTGAGTCGGAAAAACAACACATTCTCCTTCTGTCTCTGACTATCAAACACACACATGCATGCACACATACATGCATGAATGCACATACATAAACACGCATGCATGCACGCACACACGTACACACGCACACACCCTCCCCCCAAACACTTCTGACTCCCCAGAGGAAAGCAACAATGTGCAAGATTAATGTACACAAGTGTCAAATACATCCTTTCCCTACACTGATTACACACACGCACGCTCGCGCACACACACACACACACACACACACACACACACACACACACACACACACACACACACACACACACACACACACACACACACACACACACACACACACACACACACACACACACACACACACACACACACACACACGATACAAAAGACTGACTCGCAGGTATTTCACACCACTACTGTACCGTTTCACCTCAAACAAACTCACCGCTTCCGAGTCTTCGAATCCATGAAGGTACAAATTATCATACATGGAGGAGTGATATTCCCAAAAGCACCTCTTGAACGAATGAACAAAAGTAAAAGCGACTGCTGATCAACCAGCTTCGATGTAGGATGGATGGATGGTGAGGAAGGGGGCCTGGGAGGGTTTACAACCCTGTCCCCCTCTCCACATGAAGGTAGGCAGAGCAGAGGAGACCCTACCACAGGAGCAGATGAAGGTAGGCAGAGCAGAGGAGACCCCACCACAGGAGCAGATGATACAAGTGGAGCCTGTTCTCTTTCCCCGAATAGACAGTGGATCGAATATTATCACCCCCGAGCCTCAGAGCCTAACGAGCGTTGGTTCCCATTTTAAAGCAGCCTGGTTGTCCCCAGAGGCAGAGCAGACCTGGCATTTTATCTGCCTTCCAAGCACAGCACGCACACGCACACGCACACACACACACACACACGCAGTACACACACGCACGAGCCAAACCCTTCCTCCCACACTAAGCGATGACAGAGAAAGGGATGCAGCATGCTGATTGGCCAGGGTATGCTCCAGTCAGCTTGGCTAACAGTGAATAAGGAAGAGGAGAGAGAGAGAGAGAGAGAGAGAGAGAGAGAGAGAGAGATATATAGAGACAGACAGAGAGACAGAGAGACAGAGCTCCACAGGAGCGTTAATCACCGATTCACCATTCTCTGCAATGTGGTCCTTGTTTAAAAATAGTTTCACTCCCAACCCAACAAATACGATTACCTGTTGTACCTGTTGTAACAGTCTGTCTGTCTGTGGCCCTTTTGTGGCCATATGGAACAGTCCTTGTGTGGTAAACGTTTATAGAGGATGTGTGGAGAATGTCTGAAGAGTGAAAACTGACTGTAAAGTGGACTGACTAACAAAAAGGCAGGTATGGGTAATTTGCCAAATCAAGCTTAGACAGGGGTTGCCTTGGCTCATTTGGACCATGGCCTGCCCTATACCTTTTCTGGCATTGTTTGTATTGTATTGATTATAGTAATAATGTATCAGGTGAAAGAGGCGCTGTCTCCATTGTCCCCCTTTTTGCCTTTGTTTTCCCCCCATATTATTGTTATTATTATTTTAGTATGTTTCACTATTAGAAATTGAAAACTATTATTTCAACTTGGGCGAGTCCATTTGGATGCGTATTGTCGGGCTTTGGAGACTGAACTAGGTATATGAATTAATTTGGAGCGTATTCTGCAGGCACACGCCGTTGTCTGTAGTAGCGCTGGCCCGTCCCCGCATCTGACGTCGGGGACAAGAAGTTAATCATAAATATAAAACGAGATCTTGACCTGTTGTTATCCCTGCTCTGTTACAACACCTCAGGTTATGTGTTATTACATCTTCACGTACACACAGAGGCCATACGATCCCCATCCATCTGCAGATGTTGGGGCTATGTAATGGTATGCTATACTGCATTATATATCATCAGTTCTGCCATAGAAAAGGGTCAAGAGCACTCGAGGAGATCTGAAGATCAGAACCTGACTTCGATTTAGAAAGGCTCTGATGATTAAACTATTTATGATTGAATGTAACAGTACTATGTCTGGGAAATAAGAAATTCTCCAGATTAAGATAAAAACTGAAAGAATTACACAAATATGGGAATTGGTCCTGTTAAAATTGTGCAACACCGCCCTCTTCTGATAAGGAATATTACAGCAGGTAGAGTCTACCTGCTAGACTGTCACTATAATCCTCACAGGTCCCAATCAGGGGTGTAGTGGGGGGGGGGGGGGGGGGAGGGGAGGAGAGGACGACATCCCCCCACTTCTCTCACGTCTAGCCTACAATGTTTTGACAAAACTATGTTTTTTTACTTTATTTACTTTTATGGATACGATTAAGCATTGAAAACCCTGTTTCTAAATAGGCTATAATACATGTCTTGTGTTTTAATGTTTTAATAGTGTGCGTAGTGCACGTGTGCATGTATCTTATGGGGTGTCCCCCCGCTTCTAAAAGTAGCACTACAACACTGGTCCAAATACAGTTTTGTCTTTACACCCCTTAAACAATTAAGCACCTTTCTTCAACATCATGGTTTAGTTATAAATCCAAAGATGTGACAGCTGTCCTGAGCGGGCAGACCTCATGGGCAGGCACTCAATGCACTCACAATGCAATGGTCCAGCAACTCACAATCCCCATGGTGAGGGGGTTCTTCTCCATTATACATTTTCTCCGTTGCACTGGCCTCATTTATCAATATATTTTAATTCGTTTTTAGATATTAAAGGACTGATAGGTCATTTTAAATGTTTTAGGAATAATACTTTTATTTATTATAGACAATAATAATAATAATATCATCAGAACTCTAATTAGTGTTACTAATGCTTATTTCTCAGCCTGTATACTGATCTACTGATTTCCAGCTTTTGGTGTATGTGCACAAACTTTGTCCTATACAAACATTAAATGCCTTTGACAATGAATGGACAATTTTGAGTATTCGTGTAAACACAAACACTGCATAACACAAATAGCCCCTTGAGATGCAGCATCTAATTTCCGAGGGGGTCCCATAAAAACCTTAACAACAGACATATACATTCATACAAGTATACAGATACATTCATACACAGATTTAATATACTCATCATATAAAAATGTCTCTCAATTTAGATTTGTTGCATTTCTAGTTGGTATTGTATGTTGATGGACAGAAAGCTATGTGTATGGTATGTTCATCTGGAACTAGTGCTTGGTGCAGAATGCAGATGAGAGTGAGGTGGAGCAGCCAGGGCCCATTGAGTGTGCATGACCCACATAAGGGGGAATTAGCTGTACAAAGCAGCCTCTTCCTTATCACGTTGGAGGCTGTACACTGAAAAATAAATTGGTAGGATGGATGTCTTTGTTTGATGCATTGTGATTCAGAAATGCAATTAAATCTCTGGAATGAAGTGGCTGTGCTTTCAGCCTTGAGAGTTAATTCAAGTCAATGGGCCATTCAATTTAAATGTAATTCAGATTTGCATTACAGACCAGAGAATTTTACCTTGGTTTCCCTGGCCATGAATGTAGGATAAGAAGTCCATTCAGAATCATCAAGTCACATTGAAGAGGTTTCCAGAAGGCCACTCTTAACCAATTGGATGCCTTTGGCGGAATATTCCATCATCCAACTGTTGTCTGCTTTTGACGGAATTAAACTGTCTCACTGAAAATCAACTTTTAACACTGACACAGTTGCTAGGCAACACCTTCGTCACTCCCAGCACAAGGAAACGTGTGCACGCATTCCATAGGGTCCCATTAAAAGTAGAATCTTTTTTGGCTGTTATCTATGAAACTACGAGCGCTGTTCGTGGTGATCATTCATCATCCATCCGAGGTTCGCATGTGTTTTGTGATTTTTCATCACATCGCTCCCGACATCTTAACATTTCTGGCGAAAGATAAACATTGTGAGCTACTACTAACACAAGCTGTTTCTTACAATGGAGGTCTGCGAGCGAGGAACCCGGATGTGAAAACATGGTAATAAGTGAGGAGGCTGCAGTGAGATCAGTGAGGATCTGTAAACGCTGAATACGGCATTTAATAGTCATGGCCCTTCTTGGCTACTAGTCATGGCCCTTCTTGGCTAGTAGTCATGGCCCTTCTTGGCTAGTAGTCGTGTCACTCGCCAGAAATAAAGTGATGTCATGTGACGTCCTTCAGTTTAATTAACTCTGCTCAGCTTAACACCTCTCCCCAGGGGACCTTCGAGCAGGATGTGAATGTGGACCACTTCATGCAGTGCCACAAATGCATGCAGGTACCCTTTCCTTTCACTTTCCTTTGAAGATGCAAGTCAGTGATAGGTCATGCCAGATATCCACAGGCTCTGGCTGCCATGCTCATCTTATCCTAACCCTAATACTCTGAGAAAATCTGCACTAAATCCACTACATGGACACTCCAAACATCATCTTTGCACTCACATAGATAGATCTGGAAGCTGAATGAAATAAAAGCCTGGCTCTATTTCTCCCCAAGCCTTTCATCAATACATCACACACACCAGGTTTGCAAATGAAACACGAATAGAAAGCTCAATTAGCCCTTCGCTAAGTCCCTCCCCAACAAGTCCTTGTCCAATGGGCACGTTAGCAGCGAGAAGACAGGGCAAGCTGTTCTTCTCATCCATTGAGATGCATGTTAAAAATGATAGGATTTCTCCATATAAATAAACGATCATTTCAGTCGCAAGAGCATCGAAATGTCTTCTAAATCTAGTCAACCGGGCCTGCAGTAGGCTATGCACTGGACAAATGTGCATGACATTATTTTAATAAACTAGAAATACGAGGAAATAGAATAGGAGAAACAGTACTATCCATCAACTTTAATGACCGCCCGACAGGAGTTTTCATGTTGCACGATAAGTCTACGGTCATTAGTAGGGTTGTCCAGATCCGATCACGTGATCGGAAATCGGGGGGAGGTCACACTATTTTCAAACGGAATCGGATCGGTAGGAAAAAAACGTGATCGGAACATCCCTAGTATCCAAATTATATCCATATCATGATATTAGACTGGATATTGTCTGTGATTTTGGATATTGTACTATTGTGATGTGGCATATGTGTTCTATGAAAATCACACCCGTGTGAAGTGAGGGTCGCTCTTATCATTATACATCATCATACATCATCTCATGAACTGAATTTATTTGATGGTTACCCGATTTGCTCGTCTACATATGACGTACATTTTCCCTTCATTGTCAATGGCATTTATTGTTTGTGTTGCCACAAATTGATGTCATATTTGAGGCACATATAACCTAATTTCTCCTTTCATTGTCAATGGCAAATATAAGACGTGAGGGGACAAAAGCTGTATATAGGAAGGGCTCAAAAATATAAATATCAAATCGGTATCAGCAGAATACATCGGCAGAAGAATCAAATGATCGGAATCGGATCGGGAGCAAAATAACGTGATCGGGACATTCCTAGTCATTAGTATTAATGTAATCACCTGGGTGGGTCAGTCTTGTAACTTTCCCGATGTTGGAGCTGTGTATGTGTTCAAAAGACAAAAACACAGCCATGCAAAATAACATTGACAGCTATGAGGTGACGAAACGGTTGCTAAACTATTTGGATTGGCATTGCACAATCGCTTTTTATGGTGGGGTTTAGCAAAGGGCTAACTGATCATATTCACACACAGACCATTTTGCTGTTACGTCATTAGAATCTCGGACAATTTAAAGTATAAAGTAAGTGGACATGGAAGGGGGTATAAAACAAACGATCCATTCCACTGGGTTTCTGTCAAAGCTCCTTTGTTATTAACCGCCTGAGCCTCCCTCGGTAGAGTATATAGAGCGATGATTTACTAACTTTAATTATTTAATTCACACTTTTAGAAGTGAGGTTGAGGATTATTACCTGCCAGTCAAACAGCTGGCCATGACCCCTATTGTTGAGCAGTAGTTGTTACCATGGATACGCCAGGGTACGCAAGAGCTTAATCACAGAGCCCACTGCTCCTCAAGTTCTCACCTGATGACAAACATACAGATGGTGACTCCAAATCCCTGTGCATGTGAGTGGGTGTGAATGAGCGCACAATGCTGCATATATGTTGGAGAAAGAGCATGAAAAGTGTAAAATAGAGAGATTGAAACTATTCGTATCGTGTGGGTGAAAACATGTAGGAGTGCTTTAACTTTAAAGTCTCTGTTCCTTTGAGTAGGATATGTCTTTATGAGAGTTCTCTGATATAGTTTCCTCACATCAGCATGGTGAGCCACATAATTATGCCATACTGAGTTCCCGCTTGCTCTATAATTAATGAGCAATGTCAATAGGCTGAACAAACAAGCGGAGGCTTCACAGAGAAGCCACCATAAGCTCCATTTGACTAGCTCTCAATGATGACGTAAGAAATATGGTCATGTATGTAATCTGGTCCCAGCAAATCAGGCACAATTTGCTGTTTTATTTGCATACGCATCAAAAGTGGCGGGTTGGCTGGGACGGTTTTTGGCGCAAAGTAACCACAGTATACCGCTAATCAACTTACAAATTACATATATATAGTATATGTATGACTAGCTCTCAATAATGACGTAAGAAATATGGTCATGTATGTAATCTGGTCCCAGCAAATCAGGCACAACTTGCTGTTTTATTTGCATACGCATCAAAAGTGGCGGGTTGGCTGGGACGTTTTTTTGCGCAAAGTAACCACATTATACCGCTAATCAACTTACAAATTACATATATATGTATAACTAGCTCTCAATGATGACGTAAACATAAAATATACCGCTAATCAACTTACAAATTACATATACATACATATACATAGTATATGTACAAGTAAGACGCGCAAACGCGGGAAGCGAACGCAGCTTGTGTGTGTGTGTGGTTGTTTGTGTGTGTGTGTGGTTGTGTGTGTGTGTGTGTGTGTGTGTGCTACAGCTGCGCCCTGTGGTGGCGGGCGGGTGGTGTCACAGCGGGACAGACAGACAGACACACACACAGACAGACATGATCTGCAGGGTCTCATAGTTAGTGCTCACTGCGTTCGCAATCACTGCGTTCGCAATAACTAGCTCTCAATGATGACGTAATAAATATGTGGATTAAAGGACCCAATGCCAGAGTGTAATTGGTTTTCGATGGTGACGTAATGACGATATGTTTTAGTGTTGGGAGAATTAAAGGTAATGCTCTTATGTATACATGTATGTAATCTGGCACCACTGCCATATCAGGCACAAGTAGTCATTACGTAACATGCATAAAGTAGGTAGGTAGCAAATAGTTAAACCTAATCAACATTTCAAACGTTCCTTCACAGAGAAAATGAGATTTGACAGTTTGTAGCGGTCGAAAGTACTTGCGCGCTCTGCTTGCGCACTAGTAGGCCATTTATGGCCTACTAGTGTGCAACAAGCAAGTATGCACTCGACAGAGTGCAGTTCTAGTTATATATATTTTTAAGCCATCACCTATTTTGTTATTACAGATCTACATAAAAAAGCCTCTGACCTGATTTGTTTTGCTTTGATATGCTCACCTGTAATAATACAGCTGGTGCTGGTGTGTGTGATTGGGGGTGGGAGAATGAGAACAAAATAGGTTGGAACAAAAGTAGCTTATGACAAAGTGTCCCTGCATTGCTGAATGGTCCCTGTGTGCCTGCAGTTCCCTTGATAACTTATTAGCTGGGATGGACTCACAGCCTAGCGCAAGTCCTTGCTGTGTGAAAGAATAATTGCTGGACTGGACACATTTGAATCTGTTTCACAATGTTGCATGTGAGGAGATAGCAGGGAGTGTATTTAGGCAACCCTGTCTAACCCGTAGAATATGAATTATACATGGCTGTATTACTGACCAGCCAGAGTGGGCTAAATTCCTTGGATGATACAAATCAAGGCCACTGATTCCCCAAACAACAGTATAGTGCAGTGCTCAAAAAGCTCCTGCCAAGGTGATGTCCATCTTGACTGCACTCAATGTATCAACTGAGACAACTGAGACAAAAAAAGAAAATAAAAAAGGAGTTGAGGAAGACAAACTAAAGCCAACGCTTTTAGAAGTTTTAAATGAACTAGGAGTACATTTCCAGTTAGCAATTCTGAGTAAAGTTATGGCATATGAGTAAACTAGGAGCCATGATTAGGCTACTTAAAGGGCCACTTCTGATTGTAACTTGTAAGAAAATCTGTCTAGGAAACACAAAAACTTCTGTGTTCATTTAACAGACCCAAATGGACCTTTATACTGTAGGTTTGTTCCAAATAGACCCTTATGCAAGCCTGGTGCCATGGGAACTGTCCAGCCCCCTCAGTCAAGATGAACGTGACAAAGGATGAATTAAATTAGACCAATAAAAGCCTGGTATCGAAAAAACTGCCGATACTCTCATTCACAGTAATATCTTTGATGCTTCAGTTGATGTTGCATGCATTCCATCTACAGACTCTAGTCTACAGCCTACAATTGACCGTGTGGCGGTTGCTGTCCCTGCACCAGGTCCTGAATTAAGCAGCAGAGACAAGTAGGAACTTTAGACAGAACTTAATTTCAGCCTTGCGTGCTTTCCCTTGTGGAATTTAGAGGCTTTAGGGTGATTCTATTTATTCCATTGCCGCAATCAACACAATCAACAAACGACAGAGTCAAGATTTGCTCAAAAAGATTGAGAAATTCTGCCAATTTAGCAGTTTTGGAAGTTCTGAGCTATTGTTCTTCACGAAATTCGGCAATATGGTAGAGAGAGAATCCCGTAAGAATCCCCCAGGAACTGAAGCTTATTTGTCAAAAGAAAAAGACATTTAGATCTCCCGATGAGTAAATTGTTAGGATTTGGCCAAATCGCATTTCCACATGCGAATGGAGTCTGACTGGTTGCCCAGCTTTGTGTGTCTGTGTGTACCACATTTGTGATGATTTGATTGGCTGAGCATGGAATGTGATGATGTATGATGATGAGAGCGCCCCTCACTTCACACAAGTGTGATTTGTATTTATTACTTCAAATAATTTCAGTCATCAATGTTTATAGCTCATTGTGTATATTGTGAATATATCTTTTCTTTTTGGGATTGACCCCGTCTTGTACTGTAGCTGCTTGCAGCTCATTTATTATCATTGCCTGTATGAGAGTCTATTGTGTTGTTAAATCAATGAATAAGAACATAGGTGGTGTGTCATTCCAAATACTGAGGATTTGGAATAAGTCACATACAGACTTTGTCCTACCTGTCTGAGGATAAAGCTGGTGGAGGTGGTGCTACCGTCGGACCTCTTCAGCCGACTGCGTCTGGAGTACGTCCCTCTGTTTGCCTGGAGAGGGACACATACACATACACAAACTTAAAATGAACTTTTTCACTTCCTCTTTCTACCTGTCAACCACTCACACAAAGGTACCTTTCCTCCAGTGATCTCTGTAAAGCCACGCATCTGACTAAACTGCCTCCTGTAATCTATCTATGGCAAGCATATGCATGCCTGTTGATGCCTGGGGTTATCGCATTGACGCCTCACGATCACGAATGTCGAGTTCATACGGACATATCTGTGGACCAGACAGATACGCAACTTGAACTGTATATAGAAGAATATACAGTCTAGTACTGTATGTCATCTTATTGTGTGCTGAAGATCAGGAGTGTGTACTTTTGCTGTGCTTGTAAAGGAAAGTTATAACTTCTACACTGCAGTGTTTCCTTATCCCCTTCTTGTTACAGTGTGATAGCTCCTGTGACATATGGGCATGAGGGGTTCTGTCTTCTGTGGCACAATTCCCTTTGAACATAATGCACCTCATAACAGACCAGGGGCAAGTGGCCAATTGCTTCTATTTCATAATGTTCTTTCAAAAATGAATAGGCTACCGGTAGTTAAAAACTTTAAAGTGATGGGGACTGCAGAACTACAGCAGACGGTAGGCTATATTGTGTGCATCTCTATTAGTGTCATTGTGTAGAGTTGTAGACCTACCATTACCCTTTAAAGACCAGAATTCAATTCATATTACACAATACTATTTAAACTATTTTTTGGCATAGGCCTACTGATCGACTTAGGTTACTCCAGTAAATGTTTCTATTTAGGGTTTCCTTTAATTAATTCATTCCAGCTGTGGAAAATGTAATAGTACAATACTACAACTCTGCTTTACAAAATTAAACTAAACAAGGCCATATTGACTATTATGACAATTTGATATTTATATATATCTTTATATCTTTCTTTGAGATGTTTTCCCTATAAAGTCCCTTGTAAATCCCATTTAAAACGAGACGAGTTCCATCTAAACTGATGCATAATTAAAACCCCTATTTTGCTTCCATTTAAATAAATGAAATTATCCGCATATAGGCTACGGCAGGCCTGCGCACCTTTTTGATTAATGATACATTAGTGGCCCATTAGGAATGATTACATTTTCAGCTGAGACTGAGAGTGAGTCAGCGAGAGAACGCTTTCATTGGAAAGGACAAGAAATCAGCGTCATAGCGCAAAAATAGATTAAAGCTGCAACAAACATTGGTAAATTGACAAGCTGAGGAAAGGATAGAACATAATTTGAACTTCTGTGTTTGTTGACAACACCAATTAGCCCAGCCTATTGCTATTGAAAGAGAAGAGAAGATGTCACGTTTGTTTACCTGAAACACTGGCTTCTGAGTTCCGTCGCCAACCCCGTGACGGGTGTAGATGTGTCGGGACATCTCGGCCAGTTCATCGGTCCAAGGGGGAGGCTGCCGCTCTGTCCCGCTCCACTGGAACTGCTGCTGCTCCTGCTGCGGTGCAGTGCAATGAATTGCGGTCTCCAGCTTTGCTCGTTATCTTCACGTCAACTTGAAGAGAAACTAAGGAAGCCGTGCCCTGTTCGAGTGTTTTGACCGCGATGGTCCGACGGGATGAAGAGATTCTCCAGCGAAGCCACAAGGGAACTGTTTTTCTTGCTGGTCCTCTCCAGTGCCACCTCCTCTGGTGCAGACGCAGGAACCTCTTTCCTCTCTCTCTCCCCCACTGATAACCTTCTCACTGCACCAACCCCCTCCACACACACACACACACACACACACACACACACACACACACACACACACACACACACACACACACACACACACACACACACACACACACACACACACACACACACACACACTGGCATTAATTGGCAGGGGAATTCATGACCTATTGGTCAGTTTTCTTTGATTATGTGAAAATAGTCAGGTCTTTTGTATACGACTATAATTTACCTGAAATGTAGGGTGGGTTAATCTACCAATGAGGGAAATTAAATAGTATCACTGTGAAAAACTGTTATTGTAGATTGGCTATATAGTTGTATATGTCATTGTTCTCCTTTCCAGCCTTGAGTTGCCTTAATGTTTAACCACATGGACCAGCTAGCGTCCCTTTTCTATATTGTCATATAAATAGGTGCACTCATAATATAGTTACAAGCTCACAATGTGTTAATTGTGACTGTGAGCTTGTAGATTGGCTATTTTCGAAAACAAGATTTGGTGAAAGAGGGGAACAACTAGACCTCTGAGGGATACCTGTCAACAAAGTTTATATAATTTGCCCTGCCTTGAACCCTGAGGGACCTCGGTCCAGGCACCCCTGGTTTAGGGTAATGGTATTTTCAGAAAAATCACAACCGTGTGAAGTGAGGGGCGCTCTTATCATATGTCATCATACATTATCTCATTCTGGCCAATCACAATTTGCGTCCTCACTTTTGTCTTCAATGTTTGTGTTGACACACTTTTGTCTTCAATGTTTGTGTTTTACACAAACCCTCAAAGCTGGACATAGGAGGGGGCGAGGGGCTAGCGCCCCTCAAAAATTAAATGTAGAGCAAGGACTATAAAAAGGACGGGCTCACTGAATAAATCATTAGTGTCTCCTGGATAAAGATTACAGTCCAAGTAAGCAGGTGGTTGACCACGCATGACTCATAAATGACCTCAGCAGGTGAGATCAAGGGTCTCTGGACTGGGCCTCAGTGTGAGTGACCTCTTTTTCTTTCTTTTTTTGATCAAAGTTTTTTTATTAATGTTCACACGAAAATATTATACAACTTTTTTCGAACTTTTTTTTCTTCCCTTTTTTCCCTCCCCTCCCCCCAGAGTTCCCGCTCCCCCGGTATCTTGCACCATATGAAATAAAAGGCACATACAAATATACATAGACATAATAGAAGACTAATAGAAGTATGCAAACAAATAATAATGAAAATAATAATACAAAATAAAAATAAAAAGACAATAATAATAATAATAATAAAAAATAAAAATAAATTACAGTAGGGTCAGTGTAATAAGTTAAGGATTGTAGTGACCTCTTGTTGAGCGGGGTCCCTGAGTCCTCAGGTCTCAACACAAGTGTATTTAGTTTTTTGCTCTACATTAAATTTCATCGCTGAAAATAGTTACAAACTTCTAAGCTCTGCTATTTTCTGCGAAAGTTTTCTCCAGAATACCATGAATATGGATGCGGTTATGTTAACCATAACCACCTGGACTGCCTACCAAGTTTGCAGGATTGGTCCGTTTTGAACAAAATGCCTCAAATCATGAACACAGCATGCAATTATGGTGACAATTTTCATGCACATTCCCACTAGGCTGATAAGAAATGCCACTTACAATTGTTCTTATCAGTCTCATGGTCGCTATAACAGGCCGATTTGTGTTTTTGAGCGGTGCACATGTTCATGTCTCCAATGAACAGCTATGTGTGTGTGTGTGTGTGTGTGTGTGTGTGTGTGTGTGTGTGCGTGACTGTGCGTGTACATCATGTAGGTCTGTATGTCTTTGTCTGTATATGTCTATTTGTCCCTATGTTCGAGTACGACCCTTCGACCTATTGACCCCTGCAGCTGTTTTGAGTAGTCTCACACACACACAAACACACACCACTACATGTCTACATCTCACAGGCAAATATTGTACTGAGTACAATACAGTACAGTAAATAACAATAAAAAGTATAGTTGCACCGCTCAGTTCACACATGCCTTTTATTGCGCCATCAGGAGGCACTTATGTAAAACACATTTTTGATACTGCAAATTTCACAAATCGCTACACATGACCTCTTCATATTCCATCCTGATTAACTACGATTGTTTGCACCTTAGACTGTGCATGCACATTTGTACTACAATGAGGAACAATAATGCCACCCTTTTAACATTCCTCTTGAGTTCATTGATTTGACCTCGAGGGTGAATACCTGCACAAGCTGTGCACCACCAGGAGGCACATTTTTGAGTGGTGCAAACCACTCCTACAACCAGCTTGCAATGTCCTCGTACCTGTTTGTTTGTGTGTCTGTCTGTTTGTTTGTTTGTGTGTGTGTCTGTCTGTCTGTGTGAGCATGAGTATGTGACTTAATAATAGCAGTAGGGGGCGCCAGAAACAGTGAGAGGGGTAGTGACTCTAATGAGAGAGAGTGAGAGAGAGAGAGAGAGAGAGAGAGGGGGGGGGGGGGGGGGGGGAATTGCACCACTCAGTTCACACGTGTGTGATTTTTTTAATAAATACAAACTTCATTAGTTAGCTACACATTGTCCAAACATCACAAACAGGAGACCTGTGCTGCAAGAAGGACTTTTTACTCATATGCATACTCAAGACAATTTTACAAGAATCAGATTTAATGATAAGCATATATTCAGAATGATTGAGTGATCACAAATCTTCTCTTCTTTCCCTAACTAAAAAGAAAAAACTGAACAGAGACCATTTTGAACACAGGATATTTATTTATTTATCATTTCAAAGAATATTAGTTTTATACTGTGTTACAAAAGTTTTGTTTTAATTCTGGGTACAGGACATTTCCCTGTCATATTTTTAAATACACAGCTAGATATACAGCAGCTTCCAGAGACAGAAGTTGTTCCCCAAAGTTCTTTCCCACGTCACGTTTTCATTTCTACAGAAAACAAGGCATCCAGTGGTAAATAAATGTTTACAAAGTTAAGGTGCAATGCTGACACTGACAACCAGATATCTTACATCTAATATACATTGCCTTTTAAATGAGGCAAGAGGAGACAACTACAGTTCTTGGTAGAATCCTATCTTAATCTATCCCACTAGACAGATGGCAAATTCCAAAACCTTTCAGTTATAACCCACAGATTGAAGTTTTTTTATTTAATCTATCGGATCTCTAGCAAATGTCTCTTTGTATCATTCATGAGTTTCTCATTAGAATCACAATTTGATTTGTTTTTTATCCGTTTGCATTTCACTTGGATTTTGAAACAGAATCTTCTTGACAGTAAGAGGGAAAATATGCATTATACATTCTTACAACATGAAAATATTGGGTGCTTATCCCAAGCATTTATAATGTACCAAATAATATACAAATAAATGTACAGGTGATATCATTTACAAGTTTGACAATTAAAAAGGAAGAGCCATGCAACAGAACAATATTTGCACCTGCATAATGAAACTGAAAACATGAAATTAAGTACTTAACTGATCTTCATAGACAACCAGGTTACATTGAATGAAAATGACACCCCATGTATGTCCCATGGAGACAACAAACAAGGTATTTGAATCTAAACACTACAAACTGTTGGACTACAAGTGGCAAGAGTCAGCCAGGCCAGAAAATGCTGTCTCTTACCCCATACAATTTAAACTTTACCTATTATGGCGCCCTAACCTAGGCCTTGAGGAGTAGGATGGAGCGAGCAATTTCCCTTCGATACAAGACCACATGGGAAGGCAGACAGACACACAAAAAGGATTTCTCATGTCTCACACAAGCACCCAAAACATTGAGTTGCAAGGCAGCGAGTTCATGAGAAACTAGTCCCATAATATCCATTCATATAAATGTTACTGAATATACATATTTGAAAATAACTATGTACTTCAGATTAAGATTTGGAACCTCAGACCATATAAAGATCAGCTGTGAGACAGATGCTGGTGTTGCGAATGAAACTACTGTCTACTACCTTCCCAGTCGACCATATTCACACAATGGCCATTTTGCTGTTATGCGCCTTATCCCTATGCCTAAACATATTTATAAAATAGTGAAAATAGCCGATCTACAAGCTCAGAGCTTGACTTATTCCTGTAGGCTCCTAGGTGGAGCATAGGGCCGCAAAGCTCAGAGCTATTTTCAGTATTTTAAAATGTTTTCAAAATAATAAAAAATGCCCAATGAGATTAGGCATAAGGCATGCAAGATAGGGCCCTATGTGTCATAATTCAATGTGACACAAGGGGCAACACAACACAAAATTGCCACTATCTGAATATAGTCAATGTTTCGCACCTTGTCCTGAAGTGAACACCTGTGCCCTGGCTTGGATTGTGTTGGCTTCGTTGGCTATCGCACCAATCAGACACATTAAAATCCACTTGTCTCAATGTCTTAGTTGCGCTTGCTTAGAAGGCTGGCAAACTAAATACCAGGAAAGAGAAATATTACTGGCCCTCCTTCAAATGAACTTCACTTCCACACAGCTAACAAGTTCAAACATGATAAACGTTTAAAAAAATCTGATGGTCATTAAAAACTAAAATCACCCCCTGTTGGAAGCAACATGTTGCCTAAAAGAAAAAAACAATGAACGCCCAACTCTTTAGTATAAGACAACATTCACTCAACGCATGGCCTTCCATCTGTGGTTAGCCAGTGTTTCCTATAGTATACGACAAACCTTTGGTCTGTGTGAAGACCGTTGCACACCTTCATTGCCAGTCAGTAAAGAGGGGAAGAAGGCTGAGGAAAGATCACACTCAAAATGCAGGAAAATAACAATATTACATGTGGACACAACATGGTCTAGGTTTGGATTCCACGGTAGACCTTCGTTACATTCACGCCTCAGATATCTTACTTGCTGTGGTTTGGCCTGATTTGGCCCGTCAGGCACAAAAGATGACCAGTGGGGTGGTCCTAACCCGATTTCCCCACACACAAGGCAGGCTAGATCTTTTTTTGCAAAACCACAACAAATTGAAGGATGTGAATTATGTATTCATCTCAGGTTTGTTGTCAGGCAGAGCTTTACAACAGAGGCTGCTGATAGTAGGCCGCCTGCTGCTGCTGCTGAGGAGGTGCTGGGTGAGAGGGAGCCACCATTGGATAGGAGACAGGAGTCATGTTGGAATTAACACTCTGATAGGCCGACATGTCCATGGCCACACCCATCTGGTGTGGGTAAGCAGGTGTAGCAGCTTGGCTCATGTACTGAGCGTTCATCCCACCACTGTGGAGAAAATTAAGGTTAGGTCCTAATCATGTAACATGTTACATTATTTACAATACATGCTTTTTGCTTAGAGTAAATTAATGTTGAATCAATCCAAAACATTATTTAAGCAGGCAGACACATTAGAAAAATAAGTAGGTCGGGAGTGGCTTATTATCGGTATCAGCCGATAACACACGGGAGTCTGTCCCTGTTACAATGCGCTAAGACCCCTGGCAGATGGATTGCTGAGGTGGAGCGCAACACCTACCATCAGCTCCCAGTACTTCCCGCACCCTGGCCGTGCTACTCATACGCTGAGTTGGCGGTGCCCGGGATCGAACCAATGAACCATGTGGTCCAAAGGCGAGAGCTCTACTGACAGAGCTACCCGGACACAAACATGCGATAACATTTGATTGGAACCAATTTACTGAAACCAGGCTTTACTTTCATTCTGAAAACTGTCCTGCTCACAGATCTTGTAAATTATTGCGAATACTGTACCTCATGTAGGCAGCCTGTGCGTGCGTACTGGGTGGCGCCGACATATTGGGAGGCATTGACTGTAGGGGCCCAGGCTGGTCATTGGGCAGACTGTAGGTCTGGGCTGGAGGGGGCTGGGGCAGGTAAGAACCAGGAGCCTGGCCTGGGTAGCCCTGAGAGCGTCATGGAGAAGGAGGCAAAGATGTCTTGTTTAAGGTTTGCTTGTGCTTCAAAACATTAGAAATAATGACCATTATTGTTACTATAGCGAATACCAAACAAATGGGATTGTTGGAACATTATTTTTTCCAAGCGCAAGAAATGATAGGCTGACCAAAAGACAAACACCTTGGCAGTGAGAACAATGAATGTGTTGGTATGATACTGTCTATTTTGTCTGCACTAGAGGACAGACAAAATAAAGCACTGCTCTAGCCTGATTGCTGAAGTGGATGTTTTGTTTTTCCTTCTTTTCTTCAAAGTCTCCAGGGTGGAGATGGTGACATCAATCACTACTGAGAAAACTGCCCTGCCATCAAAATCCAGACAGCCACAAAATAGTAATAGTAATAGTAATAATAATGGCCCAGGCCGTAGCGTAACGGTCTGGGCACCGGACTGGTGATCCAGTCGCGGTGTGCCGCAGGTTCGACTCCCGGACCCGACACGGCCTTTACCGCATGTCATCCCCCCATCTCTCTCCCGTTTCCTGTCATCCTACTTTCTATCCCTTAAAAAATCAATAAAAGGTGTAAGCCGCAAAAAAATATCTTAAAAAAATATATATATAGTAATAATAATAATAACGGCTATCTAACTGAATGCCACTATCGTTGTTTTCATTTTTTTAAGAGAATGCTCCACCACAATGTGGCATATATGGTCATTCGCAACCTGACTGATTTTATCCTTTGTGTGTCCTTTTCCTGTCTGAAAAGATAATTGAGCATGCAAAGAAAAAGAAAAACAACTGATCAATATACAGGTCAACATATCAATACATAGGTCAGTGGATCAATGGATGGACTTCGGTGTGAGAGTGTGGCGTTCTCACTCTGTGGTGGGGGGTTGTGGTAATTAGCTTGGACCGAAGTGTGATGACATGAGAAAAACGATGTCCAGTTTCTACAGAACTAGAATAGTATACGTTAAGTTCCTATTTATCATCAGTATCACAATGAAAACAAGGTTCTAAATAAACCTTTACATATTTTTTTATATTAATTTTATATTTTAATTAAAAGCCTTTTTATTTGGAATATTCTCACGGCCCAGAGGTTCAAAGTCTCTGCTCTATGTAAAAAATAATAATGTCCCTCTCCAGGACAAAGAACTTATGTGTGTAAGTGTGGTGTTTGCATCTGTCTGACCTGCATGGGTACAGCTGAGGTGGGTGGTGCGTAGTGTGCTTGCGGCTGCATCTTGGAGTAGGCCGAGTAGAACGGAGCCTCATTCATCAGCTTGTTGTACAGCTCCAACGCCTCTAAGACCTTCACGTTCAACTCTGACATCTCAGAGTGCTGCCTGTGATGTCACATATGCACATGGAAAGTGTTATACAAAACAATGGAAAATGAGAAGCCAATTAGATGAACTGCCAAACCTTTCTACATGTAGATAATGTTTTGGCAGTTACATTCTGATAGAAGAGCACAGAGAGACAGTCCACTGTCTAAGCTAACAACAGATAGCCATCCGAAGCTAATATGAGCAGCCTTTCCACTAGATCGAATCAAACACATTTATACAACTGAATAAACGTAGGCTACACATTTTGGCAGTGTCGCTTCCCGACAAATAACAGAGTCTATGTTTTTTGGCGTGGAAACAGTTAAAAGCTTTGGAATTTTATGAAATGGAAGATGGTTCAGTGATACCTCGCAATGCCCTGTGCTTCAGCTCAGTGCCTGGTTACCTGAGCTGAATAGTAAAATAGTATGTTATGGGATTACAGACTATCGTTTTGATTCAAGTTCCGTCTTCAGAGAGTCAAAGATTTTCATGACAACATACATGGAGGCCTTACGTGAGGATATCAGATTCTCCCTGCCTTTAAAACAGTTTTCAAATACAGCTGCCAGACCTAGATGAGTATCACAATTAGTCTGTAGGCTATAATTATGATTCTAATAAGTGTCTTTTTCCTCTCCATGCCATCTTCAAGTGCAACATATTACCTCACCTGTCAATCTCTTCTAGTTTTTCATCAATCATCGGGTTCATCTGCTCGCAGGCACCTGTATAATCAAACACATTTACAGTTGGAGATGGGGTTAGTTTACAAAGAAACCAACAGAACAGTGCTGCTGAGACCTGCCCAAGAGCCAAGGACAGTCAGTGCCAGTGGCACTAGATGTACACCAGCATTAAGAGCTTGTACCTTCCAGTTGGACCAACTCTGTGCTATCAGGAGCTGCATCAGCAGGATCTGCGTTCTGCAGCATTGCTAACGTTCTGTCCATCTTTTCCTGAAGAGGAAGAAAAGAGTGAGCATAGAAAAATCCAGAGCAAACTGCAAAAATGTACATTACTCTCTGATATTAAGCTTTATTTATACAGGTAAAATCCCAGTGAGTTACAAGCTCTCTTTTACGCGGAAACCCCTGTGTGTGTGTGTGTGTGTGTAATTGTAGATGTGTGCAAGTGGGATAATGAAGATAGAACAAAGCAAAAAGACGCAAGGAAATTAAGAGTGAGACACAGACTTAATTATACAGTCTTCAGGATAACTGGCCTGTACTGCTTTATACTGTAATAGCACTGTTCCATCTTGTGCAGATGTTGTACCTCATCAATGAAGACAGGCTCTGGTTCTACTTTGGTTTCTAGGCTGGTCTCCTCAGTAGACACTGTCATTTCAGCATGTGTCACTGTGGACGGAAAGGCTGAATTATTTAACAGCTCTGAAACAAATGTGTCCCAGTTAAGTCTATGGGCAGAAGGAACGTGCAGGACTATCATACCTACACCAACGGGTACTAAACTGACAGTGTATGTGTCAAACGGCGCTTTATTTAATTTTGGGCTATAATATAGGAGATCTTACCAGCCTCTGGTTCAGCATTCAGGTTGGTTGTCACAAAGTTAGAGGGAAAGAGGCCCACTCCTCTGTGGTTCTCTCCTTTCCACCAGTTTGGGTCACTGTGCATGAGTCACAGACACGGTTAGAATTCTCAACAGAAAAAATATAATGGAAAGCTAAAATCTGTTGGTTACATGTCTGGCTTAGCTGGGTGGTATTGCAAAGGACAATGGACAGTGAGCCTGGCATTATTGATAAATAAACCCTGACAATGTGATTAAACCCTGATACGAATTAAGCAGAGTGGTCTAATCACCCCGATGCGAAGGGATTTATGCAAGGGATACTCAATGGGGAGCGGGTCATTATTGAGGAATAAACCCTGGCATGGTGATTGGACCCCAACACGATAGCAGAGGTAGTCTTACCGTCTATAATCAGACTGAAGGGGTTTCATTTCTCATTCTCCATTGATTATCCTACATATTACACGGCTACTAAATTGACCCAAAAATAACAACAAAACGAAGGATTTCATTGCTTACAATAATGAAAGTATTCTATTAATTTATGCCAGGTGCATCCAGTGCAACGCTGTCGCCTCGGAAAACAAGTGTTGATAAAATCGATTTTTTTGTTTTGTTTACTGCATTGTATATTTCTCGCTATAAATGTTTTCAAAAACATTCTCGACAGCCATTTCTTGCTGTAAATGACATTGTGTGTTTGGTTACATATCTGCCATGTTGGATACGGCACAAAATCAAGCAATGCAGATTGATATGGCCAGGTGCTGAGTCTTTGATTAAACAGCTCTTCGGGTGGAGTAGTGGTAAAGTACCTGCCCACCACCAGTCGTGGGTTCAAATCCACTGTGGTGCATCCGGCTTTTTCTAGCTTCTACACCAACACAATTGGCCCGTGTTAGGGGGAGGGTGATAATTGTCACTGCACGTATTCCTACAGGGTGGGTTGGCACCTAGCCTGAGCTAATGTGTTAGGTTTCTGGTCTTCGAGGGGCACGCCCTGATTGGATCTCACCGATCTATCAGTCACCCCCGGCCACTCCTCTCCCCAGTGCAGCGCTACATCACATCATATGAGCGACGCCCACTCGGAAGGGTTGACTCCCACTTCTAGCCCAGAGCGGCCAATACGTTCCTCCAGGCTCTAATTTTTTGCACCGACGAAAATGAAAGATTTTGTTCTATGACTGTGTAAACACCAAATATCTCAAAATAAATAAAATCAGGAATATTAAGTCTGTTTCCGCCATGTTCCATTCTTGCATTTACCTGTCGTCCAAAACCAAAATGAGCTCGCCAGCCTTGAAGGTCAGCTCATTGTCCTCGGCCGCCTCGAAGTCATAGAGTGCCCGCACCTTCCTAGCCTCCTTCCCCCCACCACCGTTGGTGTTGAAAGGGGGGTCAGCGCTCACCACCAGTGGCCGCGTCTCTAGCTTCTGCTCCTGCAAGGAGAGCTCGATGGCTGAGGAGGCCAGAGCAGGAAGAGAAGAGAACGAAGCGACAACAAGGAAAGAAAATAATATGTGATTGAGCGTGTAGGGCATCGAGGGAAAACGAAGAAAAAGAAAGGCAATGAAAGGAAAGAAATAGGACGTCAATCAACATCTACACAAAAAGAACCAGAGAGAATATACATTCATGCAGCAAATATGATATTGATCTTTAGAAAAATGATAGATTGACTGTGCTGTGTTTAGTGATGGAGATCATGCCCTACCTTTGGCAAGGTCATCGTCACCAGAGGCTTTGGCCACAGCAGGAGTGCTGACCTTTGCACTGGACCCCTATGTTCAAGAATAATAATGTGGTTATTCTGTAGGCATGGACATGTGAATGAGAAGCTGCAAGTGCAGTGCTACAGAGATAGATACAGATGAATGTGATGCCACCTGTAGTTCATATGAGGTGCTACAGCTTTAGTGTTAAAATATATACTGGTAAAAATGTCATGTGGATGATACTGGCAACAAAATACAATTTAGTTATCACAACAACCACCTACTTAGTTACCATCTACTTTCACAAGCCAAAAAAAGAGCAATGAGTTCATTATAAATATAATAATGTAATTTATCGGTATCGGCCAATATAACCCTGCAAATAATCGAAGATCGGATATTGCTCATACTTTCAATGTTGTGCATCTCCATTGTTTTGACACACTGTAATGTATGTAGTAACTTAAGGAAAGAAGGTGAACATATAAACAGCAATGGGTTAGCTGGGCAATGACATTCAGATCCGTGCACATGTACTTGTATAGTCAAGATTCAGGGAATTGCACAAAATGCAGTATGTGGGGAGGAAATTACAGAGCTCCACCTTGCCTGGGCTTTTATATTGGCAACACATGACTGTGGGCCTTAGGCACACGTACGCACACGCCTATTTGTTTAATGTGGTCTGTGGGTCGGAACTGTGACCACGGCAAAGCAAACACCATGAAAAGGAAATGTGAAAGATCTGTCACTTCACTTGAGCAAAGGCTGAGAGCTGCTGATAGCAGACACCCTACCAGATTTTTGAGATGTGAAATCAGCACGGAGACCAGGGGCATTCCAACAAACAATTGGAAGGCGTTGTTTGTCACGGCACTAGTGATGGCAACACATACATGTTTCTTCAAGGTGTATGTCAGCAGGGGTGTTGAACTGTGAAAAATAGAGTTCCTCAGGCTCCACATGCAAAACCATCTCCTGGTGAGGGTCCTCACTGGCAGGGTAAAAGCGGTAGGCGCTTCGATCGGAGGAGGCATGTGGTTTCAATACACCCATATATAGAACCTACCAGTCCGACGACCAACCAGTAGGGGTCAGCAGTGACAAAATTACACAACTGGTTGTATGAAAAGGGGGATTTTAAATCTTTACAAAGTGCAAAACTCTGAGATGACTTGCTCAAATTCAAATTTCCCTGAATGCTATCGAATTTTGACAGGTTGATTTTGTTCTCCTCTCCTGGTGATGTCAAATATCTTAACTCATTTAGACAAGTTGTAACCTACAGTATACGTTTGTTATACCTTTCAATCCAGGAGCTACCTCTATGTCTCATTAGTTGTTGCTATACATGTAGCAAGTGCAACATCATTATCTTTTCACAATTTTGAATAAGAATGTGAAGGTTTTCAGAAATTTTAGGTTAGGTTTTAATGGGTTAACTAAAAGGTTTAGCTAAACATAATCCAGATGTGAGGAGGGTGAAATATCATCTTCAAATCAATGGATGTACTCAAAAAAAGTTGAATATTGCGTGTCCTTATACCTGTGAACCTGCTGCGGGGAAGCTGATGCCCTCTTCTTTCAGGGACTTGATGGTAGCGCTGATGAGGCTAAGCTGTGGCTCCTTCTGAAAGTTCTCTGCCCACTCCACCATGAGAGCTTTCAGTTTCTCACACACTTTAGGGTGAGCCTGGAGACAGGATGCAAGTAGAGGTACATTAACATTAGCGTATTTGTTGGTGAAGGTTTAAGAGACGGGCAACCGCATGCTAGAGATTTAAAGAAAGATTTACTGTAATTCTTATATGCATTAATTTCATACCCTGCTCAGCACGTTCCGTACTTCACTGGAAAACTCTCTCGAGCAGATTTCTAAGTGGAATATTTTGCCACTGTTTGAGACACAGGCTCCCAGCAACTAGAAAAGATAAAAGTGTTAAGATTTACATGACATGATGGGAGGAAAAAAGAAGGGAAAAAAAGATAGGACAGACTTCTTGATCTACTGTACTGCGTTACAATAGATGTGTACTTAAGGTATTTTTAATGCATTTTAAAAAATAAAATCTGTAATAGAGGAAAGAGGCAAGGGTTAAGAATGAAAGAAGATTCTGACAATAGGGCTGTTATGGTCTGAATGAGAGAGGGGGTATGACAGTAAAGTAGGCCATGTGACAACATACTCATGGTGACTCAGAGTTATCCTAGGTTATTTTTCAACTAGCTATCGCAGTTTTAGATGGAACAGTTTCTGCCTTGGTTTGACAAGGAATGTCTCTGGAACTACTGAAATGTGACCTTTCTTTGCTGGATGACAACTCAGCTGCATACATTGACATTCAGTCCTTTACACTACAGTCAAATTAAAAAAAGAAAAGGTGAAGAAAATAAATCATTCCCCCAGTGTTTGTAATTGATGGGTGTAATACAAATGTAAAGCTAACCACTAAATGCCAATGTGACTTCATAGTTGGAGTTTGTTGCTTTTTGTGTGTTGATATTGATAACGATCGATGTTAAGTGTTATCTAAAATAAATTAAATTAGAGGAAAATTTAAATGACAACAACAGTATTTCAACATTTAGGTTTTCCTTTCCAAGTTAAAATAAGACAGGGTTTAATAAATGGTGTAGCTTTTCATTGCAGCCTGTAGCTATATAGACAGTAGGTTTAGGTTATAGGCGTGAAGTTTGTGAATGAAGCATCAATGTTATATAAATGTACCAAATGTGAGCTGTGACATGTTTCAACTGGCTGTTTCAACTTTCAACGTTAGATTTTATCTGAGGTAACAGATAAAGAACAGTTTACATTGTCTGTAAACTAGATCCGCAGATCCGGATCTTCAGATAGTAAATTCTACAGGAAGTTGACTTTTCTTTTTATAAAAAATATCCATGTTGGATTTTGTAACGTTGCATGTTCTATAGAACTCAGTGGACTCTCCAACACTGCCCTGTGAAACTATACTTAGTATGACTGGCTGCTGTAGCACCTGAAACTATCCATAAACCCTAGGCAGACATCTTTGGTTTAGTTCTGATACCAACCAACAGTCAATTATCTTTCCTCCCAACCGGTATTATGAAAGTATTACAACACAAACACTACTGTGGTCCAGTTTGTTATGATAAACTTTAATAAAAACATTTCTAACATTAACGTTTCTATTCCACCATGGCGGCGGGAGGGGTGGGGACGACGACTGCAGAGAGCACATGTCCCTTAGCATTATTTGCAGTGTGCAAGCAAGAATCAAAGGAATAGCCTCACCTCAAAGCCAATTTAGTACCGGGCCTATACAGTATGTGATTTTTGATTCCCATCCCCGTTCATAACACCATAAAAAGAATACAAGAAATACAAAACTCACAGTGAGGGCCTGCATGGCTACGTGAGGCACCTTGTGGTTGACTCTCTTCATAGTGGATCTGAGGCAATCCTTTGCTCTGTATGATTGATAACAAAACATTAGCAGCCACAAATCACTACACAATTGTATATTCCTCATCAAAAAACACTGCTGCTCTGCAATATATGTAATATAAATGTAAAATGTATTCCTACAGTTCAGACAGTAAACTCTGAAAAGGATTTCAACAACAAGCTGTTAAATATGACAAGTGCCATCTCAACACTGCAACTCTATTTTGGTAGGTCATTGCCAAATACCAAATTACACCACAAATAAAACCTTACGCTTCAATAAGCGTAAGGTTTTATTTGTGGTGTGAATACCAGCGCTGTTAATATGTTAACATACAACCTTCTTCCAGCTTACCCATTTGGTGTTGTTCCAACTTTATCACAGATGTCCATAATGACAGCCCAGTCATCTTTTGTGTTGGTTTCGTTGGTTGCTTTCTCTGGAATTGTTTAGATGGGGATACATTACACACAGTATGGTTGGTACAATAAGAAAACGTTTTCATGGCTACATGTCTTTCGAACAGACCAGTGTTTTTCAAGAGTATAATAACATAACATCTTTGCCTAATTTATTTTACCATGAATCAAAGCCTTTGGTGGACTGCTTGTTTACTTATCATTCTAGGAGGGTGAACTAACAAGACTCAAGATAAGATTATCGCTTTAAGAGGTTGGAAAAAAACATTTTTGGGACTTGTTCAGCTTGTTTCAACTAAGGGAGCTGGATCATACAACTGCTATTATTGTTCAATAACACATCTCTAAGAAGCCAGCTGAAATGTATTATAAACTGCAGGCAGTCAGACTTTATGTTATCATCCTAATGTAGCATTCAGAGCCAGCACGCAATGTCTGCTTTTATCTCTTACCAAAACCTGCCCTGACACAAAGACCTCATGCTCTTCCAGAGAGTGATATAAGAACAGACATTTGCATCATGTCAATGATGTCATCATATGGAAATCAATACGTAACCCGAGCCAAGCACCTGGACAGCCTCAGTGGCCCAGAAACAAAGCCAAATGTCCTGCCGATGTATATCTGAACTTAATTATTTAGAAATCACCCTTAAAGCGAATCAACACCGAAATAATTTATGTAAGCAGCGGATGGTTAAGATCAATGTTTGGGCTAGTTAAGATCTAGCCATGGTTCACATGACGCTCGTACTATGACAGTCATGTTTCAGATCTAGAACTGTTCATTTAGCTATAGTTGACAGGCTAAAAGTTAGAAAACGTTAGCTGATGACATATTTAAAAGGGAGCTGTTGGTCGTTTTGACAAGCAGTAATTTATAAAGGGATACCAGAGTGATACCGTGACAGTCAGCATAGCCACCACAGTTGTTTGTGTTGTCCAAAAACACCAGTGCTGCTGCTAGCAATCAAAGCTAAGCTATCTCAAAAGCTAAGGGGCTAACGTTATAAAAACGCAGAGGTGTTCACTTACCAACATCTTGGTCAAATGGATTCTGGGCAAATAAAGGCATATTTGCGGTTTTAAAAACAGTTGGAGGCTTTAAATACAAAAAAAAACGTCAATGATTATCGTCAATACTGTAATGTTGTTATGAATATCTCTTCCTTGTCCATCAAACTCTACCAGTTGCTCTTCCGGAAACTAGACTAGAAGAAAACCAAAACAAGGGTCAGACAGCGACGTCACTGACAATCGGACGTGTGTAGTTTTGACAAGGATATAGTGACTTCACTAAAAAATAGAAGTGTGTTTCTACTTTCGATCAGAGGGTTTCGATTTTTTTAATGTTGAAAAAAAATATATATATATATAATATATTCTTTCTGTTTGTTTTTGGCGAGGGTCGTGCAAGTCATACACCATCAGTGACGAACCATTTCTATCTGTATTCGTTGGTATTGCTTCCAATAATGCCTGAGCACCCTATTGCATACAAGTATACAGTAGGCTAATGCAAGACTGACATCTAGTGGAATAGGGGGGAAATTGTGACACTGGGCTGGTTGGTTACGATGAAATTAAATGCTTTGTTTCTCCATTAATCGACACAATTTAAATGTGACTTCAATGTGCTATAAAAATGCATAATAATCACCGACGCGGCGACGCAGTACTGTCGACTCACTGACGTGTGTAGATTAGAAGAAGGAGGCTACTACAGCTCCAAAGTGATCCGTTCAGTTGTTGCATGCTGTGAGCTAGCTGTGGCAGGAGGCGGCGCTCGTCGCGGAGACGGTCCCATATCGTGCTGCAAGGCCTCTTTGAGCCTGTCATTTCCTGATTCGGCGCACTCGTCGTCTTCAGCCAGCCAGCCAGGACGGCCAGGAGGACCAACAGCTCAGGGTTGCAGTCATCGAGTCATGTCAGCACCTGCTATGGGGACCAGCAAAACAGCCGCCCACAGTGATGTGCCCCCGAAGAAAAAGAGGGGACCAGGTGCTCTGGCAACGGCCTATCTGGTTATTTATAACGTCGTTATGACAGCTGGGTATGTAGACCAGTGTGCGCTCCTGGTATGTGTGCTGCGCGAGTGGAGTGTGCCTGAATGAACGATCAAGACTCATGGGATGATGGGACCTCCTGTCACATTCAACAGCTAGCATTCTTGAAGGATTTCTATAATTTCTTGATCTTGTTTTACGTCATGTCGTGTTTGTGTAAGCGTCTCTGAAGTTGCATACCTATATTATGCAGAATAACAACGTTGTAACGACAGAACTGTCATTGTTTTTGGGCCTTTTCGGCTCCACCTCCACCAGACAGTGTGCAGTTGTCAAATACTTGAGTGCAAATAGGTCCATTGTCATGGCTGGCTGACGGAGGGGGCTATAGAACTGTGTCTACTCTACACACCACATTTTTCTTACTTGCATTTAAATAGCAAGTCTGTCATTATGTGTCAATTGTCATAAGATTGTGAGCACGCATTATACACTGACAGGCTGCCAGTGTATAATACGATGCTGTCAGTGATCATCGTGAGGGGGGGGGGGGGGGGGTGGAAGTCAGGTCACCATGGCCAAGGGTGAACCTAAGATTTAGACTCTTAGGCTAGCCAAGGGTATGTTTTGCAAGATTTACACTACATTTCTCAATTCCAAATTGGCTTGTACCTTGGAATGAGAGGTATGTCTTTTGCCCTGATAGGCTACATAACGTAGCTTATTGCACAATTGAATAGTAGGCGTTGTTTTGGCACCAACGAGATAGCTCGAACCAGTTAGGTCACATTATTGTATCCTCTCTGGCCACAGTAGCTTCTCTGTATTGAGCACAATGATGCATACAAAGTATATGCTACTTTCAATTGCTAATCATTGTTCAGACAGTGGCTGTATTTTAAGAATTAAATGGCGAGGCAGATCCTGCATGTTCTCAATAGTCATGCTAGTTAGAAAGTTCTGATATCACCTTGTTGTGACAGCCTGACAAGGCAACATGAACATTTTTGCCTGTCAGGTAAGCTACACCTTAAGCTACACCATGTAGCTTACTCTTGTTTTAAGATTTCTGACTGATGATGTGGTTTAAATGCAAGGGGTGGTTTAAATGTGTAATAAAAAAAAGTAACATTGCTGTATGAAAAATATCCCTACTATCAGAAGTCATCAGAAGACATGTAAGACAAAACAACTGATGGGGTATATTCGTTTTGCAGTAGCAGGACGTTTAGATAGACTGTCACTGGAATTCAAGGTCCTGGGTCTGACCATAGCTCTGACTATGGGTAAATACAGTAAACTTTGTCTTGCCAAATTACCAAATGGAACATTTTGTGCCAGTGGTGAACGCTCTTTTCTTTTTCTTGTAAATAACATCTGTATTCTGTATGTTATTTTTCTGGTAGGTGGCTGGTGATAGCTGTGGGTCTGGTCAGGGCATACCTAGCCAGAGGCAGCTACCATGGCCTCTATTACTCCATAGAGAAGCCACTGAAGTTCTTTCAGACTGGGGCCTTGTTGGAGGTGAGTTACGGACAGCATCTGTCGTCTCTGTACACATGTACTATCACATGGATTAAAGTTCTCAGTCGCCATGACCATGACTGATTTCAGTCATTCAGATTCCATAAAATCCAAGCATGTTTTCTATGAAAGCATGTTGCACAGCGAAAATAGCAGATCTACATGCTTGTAGGTTGGCTATTTTCAGTTATTAGTTATTTTAAGATTAAGTCAAGAGTATTTGAAGTGATCAAACTAGCAATAGAGTACATGTTTGAAGTGTCTTCTATATGAATGGTCCAGAAATGTCACTAAAGCAAAGGTTAATGATGCCTCAAATCTGTGATTTGAAAAGTCCCACATTCCCAGAGTGAAATATACATATATCTCCATGGTTCCATCCACTGTGTTGAAGTGTGCAGTCTAAAGAAGCATTTTTCAATCTTTATGTGACCACTGACCAGGGCAAACCAATGGGCAAGTCAAAAGGTCTAGGCACACCTGTATTCATGGGCGAAAATAGCTGATCCCACAAGCTCACAAAGCAACACTGATGCACTAATAAGTTAGCCAGTAGCCACTGGAGCATATATTGTATAATACAAGAAATAAATCCCTACAATGAAGTCAGCCAAATAATATATTTATTGTTTATTGTAAATTCAGTGTGACTACCTTGGAACTACTTAGGCTTTATGTCGGTTTGTCTCCCAGTTGCATGCTTATAGTTTTCTTTTTCCTTCACAGATATTGCACTGCGCTGTTGGTGAGTCTCCCTCAACCCTCCCTCCTTTGCTCAAAAATAGCAAATCTAAATGACAAGCTTGTAGAGTTTTTGGTGAGCGACACGTCACGACAAGTCACAAAATATAAATCAGGCTTTAGCGAACAACGAACATGATGTATTCTTCAGACTCTACCTCACCCCCTAGCACTCGTTCGTTCCCTACTGTATATCACTTATTGTTTGATCGATGCTAATAGGACTGTACAATTAATTAATAATTGTATTAAGCATCTGTGCGTTATATCTCCCTCTCTCTACAAGCTTAGGCTACGGCACCCCTCCCTCTCCCCTCCGCTGGTTAATGTTTATACTTAGTCGTACGGCGGTATCACACACAAAAGATCTACAAGCTTGCGACTCATTGTGAGCTTGTAGATAGGCTATTTTCATCATACGACACTCATCATCGCTTAAAATGTACGAAGCTGCGCCGTCTGCCAACCGATGTCGCAAAACATTAACAAGTGAGAATTAAGATCAGTTTTATTCAAATACATTCTGCGGGTGTAATTAATTGATTGAATCTATTTTGCTTCTAGGAGATGTACCACAGTAAAAAATAAACACTTATCCTATTATAATTTAGTTGTCTTCATATTTTTCTATATTTTTCCTAATTGAATGGTTACTACTACTGGTTAGTGGCTCCTCCTGCAAATGTAGCCAATCAGAAGGGAATCTGAAAAAGCTGATGCCTACATCCTGATCACGTGACCACAGATGATATCATGTCTACCGATTTGTGTGAGTTTTGGATTAAATCTGTAAGAGTAGTAGCAGTAGTATGTTGCGTGGCAAAAAAAGCTAAATGGTGTCAAAGTTGCGTCATGACTCATGATCAAAGGAATCTAATTTCCCTACGGTTCAAAACCCTATGGTTTATAGACCAAAAGGTCCTGTTTTAGTGCCACCATGAGGCCAATTTGAACAACTTATGGCATAGGTTCTTCCTTAGCCTACTCGTGGACATGAGCATGCAAAGTTTCACGCCGTTCAGGTTCAATGGTGCCGGAGCTGTTATGGACAGACAGATAAACAGACTCACAGGAGTGAAAAGACGCTAATGTGATGTTTACCTGGTATACTAATTGCGTTAGTAAGGCACTAAGGCCTGTACACTCTACATTTAAGGTGGTTGCACACTGGACGCGTTTTTCGGAAAACTGATGGAAAAACGCACTCTGTGTGCAGGGACCTTTATCCTGTCGTTCGTGACGATATTGCGGCCAGAGAGTAGAGTAGCATAGAGTAGACCAACATGGGTTAGATGATAGATCTATCAGAGAGATATGAGTCAATATGTTGGCCGAGACAGTGTTAATGTGATAAGAGGCTGATCCTCTGTGTACTGTTGGCGCAATGGGTTCACAGTCCATTCCCTTCATTATCAGGGATTTGAAGCTAAAGCTAGCTGACCTTTCCTCTGAAGAAAACAGGCTCTCTCAGCCTCTCTGTCTTTCTCTCCCAGCAGACTCTGTGTATCTCACACAGATCATGCACACTCTTGCTCTGATACCATGTCTGATACACTTGCATGTGCACAAACACTCCTCAGAGCTACCCTCTACTGGCCAGGCTACTATACCAGTATTTAATCAAAGCAATATTGTGGGGGTTCATTGATCAAACAATTTTGTTAGATAAACTACTGTCCAGTTCTTTAGCAAGCACAATTACCTGTGTAGTATTAAAGTGGACAATACCATTCTCTAGTAACCTGTCCTTGGAATGTGTACAGTATTAATTGTTCCGTCCATTCATTTTGAAGTAAAAGTGTATGAGTTGCCTCCTGCTCTTCCTAGTCTGAATGTTGTTGCTGTGTTGTAGGAATCGTGCCGTCCTCTGTGGTGTTGACTGGCTTCCAGGTCTTGTCACGGGTCTTCCTCACCTGGGCTGTGACACATAGTGTCAGAGAGGTAAGGCTGTTTTCCCCCTAAGTTCAATACACACACACACACACACACACACATTGTGTCTTCTGTTTCTGACACTTTCCAAGGTATTTCTACCGGTAGTTGTTTTTGCTGTTTTACTGAATGACAAAATACTGTTAGCTAGCTATCTGTGGTACACAGTTTCAAAATGATTACATGTTGTATTATTTGCCCTGTTTATAGACTGAAGAGAAGTGGAAGTGAAGTACTGTAAGATAGCCTTGCTCAGCCACTGAAACGTTGCAGGAGTGTATGCTTAAAGCATTACTGAGGATATAAAATGCATTTTTAAATGCATGTCAAGTGCATTTTTGGTTTTAAATTGTGTGTTTTTATATGGGAAAAGTGTGTGTGTGTGTGTGTGTGTGTGTGTGTGTGTGTGTGTGTGTGCGCCCATGTGTTTGCCTGTTTATACAGTAACTGTGTTAGTGTTTGCATTTATATTGTTGTTGAGTGTGTACAGTGTATGTGCCAGTCGACACTGACATTTGCATCACAATTAACTTCATGTCTTGCACCCTTGAGACATGTGTCCTTGCCTTGGTGTGTTCATGGCGCTTAGTCTGACACTGACCTTGCACTTTGTGAGTTGCTTTGGATAAGAACGCCTGCTAAATACCTTAATTGTTATAAACTTGATCTTTGATGAGCTGCTGTATAATGTAATGTGAGCTCATTCTTCTGTCTGTGCTCTCTCTCCACTGCCATGTGCATGTCTGTCTCCAGGTGCAGAGTGAGGACAGCGTGCTGCTGTTTGTAACAGCCTGGACCGTCACAGAGATTATCCGCTACTCCTTCTACACATTCAGTCTGCTCAACCATCTGCCCTACCTCATTAAATGGGCCAGGTAGGGAAGCCACTGAGATGGTGTTTTATCAGTTTTGTTCTTATCAGCAACAGACACATGTTTCAGATTGACATTGAAATCCATGATATACTGTAATGTTGAAAAGTATAGTTCCATCTATGGTGCTATTTCAACAATATCTGTCACTTTTGTTCCATAGATTGGACAACTGCTGACAGCAAACAAGCTTTCCAACATGAATGTCTTGTATGTCAATAATGTATTAAATCTACATGCTCAATAACCAACACAACCTTAATTGCACAGAACGGAGATCTCTGTCTTTTGAAGCCTACTAGATTAGTCAAAAGACAGAGAATGAATTTCTTGATATCAGCGAGCGATACACTACACTACACTACAGTATGGAGCGCCTGCTGTACAACGTTCGACATCATTTCCCGTTTGTTGCGTCATCAAAAGTGTTCCCCCTCCATTATAGCGGACGGGAGGAAAAATCTTCTTTCTAACGCTAATATATCTGAATCTAAACTGATCTCAATATCTTTTTTTTTTAAAGATATTGTTTTTGCGGCTTACGCCTTTTATTGATTTTTGAAGGGACAGACAGTAGGCTGACAGGAAACGGGAGAGAGATGGGGGGATGACATGCAGTAAAGGCCGTGTCGGGTCCGGGAGTCGAACCCGCGGCACACTGCGACTGGATTACCAGTCCGGTGCCCAGACCGTTACGCTACGGCCTGGGCCTGATCTCAATATCTAACCAAAATCTGTTTCTAACCCATCACTGTCCCGCCACTAGTCGCGGTAGAAGAAATCATGCCTCGGGTGGTCGGCGGGCCTCCTGCAAATGTTTCGGTTAGATGCTACGCACAAACACGATGGAGTCCTGTGTCACCTTGAAATGGGCTCTGAAGCTGTAAATAGCTGGGCACACTGATTTACTGGTTCCAATTGATGCCTCTCCCCATAAGCAAGAGGCCTGCTTTGTTGCTAGGTAACAGAATACTAATGCTTCAACATGTCTCCTTGACTTTCACTTAGCTTTCTGCTCTCTGAGACATATATACGATGGGTAGATCAAAGGTGTTTGATTGAAAACTTTATTAAGTTTGTTATCACATTCCTTTATGACTTTTGGTAGGGCGTTCCATATTTTGATTGGATAGGAGAGAAATTAATTTAGCAATAACATTTATGGAACTCCCTCTGGTGTTGTGAATTGTGATTGTGGACGGCGTTGACGTTTAGGAAGTTGTTAACTCCTATTGCATTGCCTATATCCATGAAATGGAAGTAATATAATTATACTTGAATCTCTCCTCTATGCTACAGGTATACCTTTTTCTTTATGCTGTATCCTATGGGGGTGACAGGGGAGCTGCTGACTATCTACGCAGCACTGCCATATGTGCAGAAGACGGGGCTGTACTCGGTCACTCTCCCCAATAAGTACAACTTCTCCTTTGACTACCACACGTTCCTCGTCCTCGCCATGGTTTCGTACATTCCACGTAAGTGGCTCAACAGATTCAGCCATTCAGTATTTTATGCTTCCCTTCCCGGCAAACTGTCAATCACCACACTTTGTTTCTTGAAAAACTGTAATCCCGTTATGGGGAAAGAGGGATAGTTACCCTAGACTTCACACACAAAACTGAAAACAGTCGTGAAGAGTCATCTTTATAGACTCCACATGCTAGAGACGTTTTAACACATTGCAGAGACCTGGGTCATTATTTACAACAACATTGCTTGCGCTCCAATGTACACAACTGGCATCGCTGCTGTGTCGGAAGCCGGCAGAGGATTGTATCCTTTTTGCTGCATTAGCGTCTACTGGTTTGTTGGAGTGCTTGTTCAGGCAGGAGGGGAAATGGGGAAGATGAACATTCCACTTGCCAGTGAACCTTCTCATTGTCGGTGCAAAGAAGCAGCTAATAACTCCATATTTATCAGAAATGCATACGGCAGTCATGTCAACTGTGGGGGATTGGTAGTGACAGGGACAACACTACACATGGGGAATTTGCAATAATTAAATTGGGAGAAAATGGGACACACACACACACACACACACACACACACACACAAATTGAACAACCATTTTTGTGGTCTTTTGCTCCAGTGTTTCCCCAGCTTTACTTCCACATGGTGCGACAGAGGAAGAAAGTGCTGGGCCATGTGGAGGACTACAGCAAGGTGGAGTAAGCCGGACCAGGTGGCCACATCTGATCTAGCGGAGTGAAAACAAAACAAAACCAAAAGGAAAAAAATACCCAACAATGTCAAAACGAGTTAACAGCGGACAGAAGAGAACTTCTCCGAAGACAAACGCATACCTGCCTGGCCAACAAAATCATGTTTGCTTGTTCAAATACAGGGCCCAGAGTTACCCTGGCAGTATTTTTGTTTTGGGTTTTTCTTTTTGGAAGTTGATCTGGTTTTTGGATTGTTTCCTGGGTTATATTGATTGCTCATGTACTGCACAATATAAATGGACTGGTATTTTCTTTTTGTTTGTCTCTATGAACAAATTGCAGTTATCTTTAACTCTCTAATCTCACAACTGTAAAGAAACGGTACAGTATTGTAAAAGGGATACGGCCACACTGCCTCTTTGGTTTGAGCAGTGAGCAGAGCCAGGTCACAATGCTGGTCAGACAATGTATGAATGAATGCACTGATACAATCAATAGCTTGTTCTCAAATTACATTGTAAAAGAGAACAAAATAGATCTCTCACCCCCCATAACCTTTTATGTTATTTAATGGTAAGTAGCATTAAGTAATTTTTTACGACATAAAAAGAGCTAGATTATGCTGGCACTAGTGAGTAGCAGTTGGGCCTATATTAGTACAAACAGTGGTCGAAAGCCTGTTAAGTTATTTTTGAGACATTTATTTGTTGTTTGCAGAGGCTTGATTACATTCCCTGTTTAGGTAAATAAAGCTTTTTCATTCTGTGTTTGCATGGTTTTCTTTATATTTTTTGTGTACTAAAGAGTTAGCTGCTGTAGTCGGGTGTTTTGGAAATTTGATTTCAGACATTTGTGTTTCTTGTGATCTAGCATTTATTACAGAATGTGGATCGTCTTTTGACCAATTTAGTTTTGCACTTGATTGTGGTTTGGTTCTATTTTATCATTTGTTCATTTGATGACTGGTTTGAAATCATATACATCTACATGTATGTCCTTTGAGAAGCTGGAGTTGAATTGAGCTTTGATTAATGCTTGTGACTGCTGGTCAAACAAACTTTTGACATCAGTCAAGCCTTTACAAAAAAGAAAATCTGAGTTTTGTATTAGCTCTTGGAAAGCGATATTTGTCTTTGTGGAATATTTTATATTTTTTGCACCCATAATTCATACAAACAAAAGTTGAAGCTTTTTCTTCAGATAAACGTTACTTGAGAGTGGCATAACGTACAGATGGTTAACCTTGACACTAGAATGATGTGGGTTAGTGAGCTTGTAGTCATACTTAATCAGTGAATCAAAATGTAATCTACAGACAGAGAGAGAGAGAGGTGACTTGGAATTATAAATAAATTGTTACCCCGTCACCTCAATAGCCCAGATGATCCAGGACCATATGTCGTTTTCTTGTTGATACGACTCCATTGATACAGTTTATCTTTATCCAGTAACCCGATGTCAGTACCATTGGATTGCCTTGGTTTACATTAGCCAAATGGATGTTTTAGCTGTGAAAACAGTACCTTAAACTTGGTGTTGCATTGCTCTTCTTCAAGGTGATGGTTGGTTTTAAGCCTGCATCATCATACCTGCTCTATTCGGATTAATTCACAGATGAAGACATTGTTTAAGCATGATTGGAATAGTTGGAAATGTCTCACATTGACAGGAGTGCAGCTCAATGTACAGTTTTGCATGAAAGAGGAAATAATCCAGTTGCCTAGCCCTAGATTAACTTGATGATTGATGATCCTTTATAACCCAAAAGCATGGCACATAACTGGTTCTACTGAGCAAAGTTCAGCTTTTTGATACAAATGTTTTGCATGGGACCAACAGACTTTGTGCAACTAATTAAAGTTATGTAGTATATATTTACAATAAACTTATGATGAATCAACAAATTGGTCTATACTAGTCTGTTACTTGTAATTAAGGCCTTCATAGTCCTGGATATGGGGGCAGATGATAATATTGGCGAGTAGAAAAAACAGATTGTATTACCAACAAACATTACTTTAGGTTCAGTAGCAGGGAAAAGACATCAGCATGATTTTGGACTACCTTTTATTTCCAGTGATTACAGAACTGCTTATTTCTCAGATATAAACCTGTGGTAGTTACCACACAGGCACCCATAAGAGCAGATGATTCAACCTCTGTTGTTTGTGTATGCATCTGTGAGCATAATATGCATGATTCCATTTCAATTTCTCATCTCAATGTGATCCATGTTTTGTAATGAGATGCAGGTACCAAAGGTGATTGAGTTACCATTACCAACAGAGATATTTAAATATCCCAGTTCATCATTCAGCTTATTTCTCACTATAGTCTTGACCTGACTATAAACCTGTCTCAACCCAAATGATGATGGAGATCCACTGTTTCAGCCTTTCTGATACAGTACTTGTACTTCTGTAGTGAATCTTGAGCGGTGCTGGACCTATATCAATGTGTTGCATGACCACTTGGGGGCAGCAGTGGATCAGTGGCTCAGGAGAGCGACTGGACATTTTCCTGGTTGATCCAATTAAAGGACAAGATAACCATGTCACTTATTGGTCCCCGCAATTCCATTTGGCAGATTCGTCACACTAGCCTGAAGTGGGATGGAATGCATTGAAGTCAATGTGTCCGTCCATCAGGTTCTGAAAGTTTCCTACACTCGTTTCTGATGCTGCATACAAAGGCCTTTTAAAGGGTATGGGGGTGCTAACTGCTTGGTAATATGGGGGTGGCTTTTACAGAATCAAGAAAGTTCTACTTCGAAGATGGGGACGCTTTGGGCGCAGGGGTGTGTGTTCTCTCCTCTGCGTCATCAGCGGGCATAACCTAGGTGGGGTTGGCACAAGCCAAGGGCCTTTATGTGTGGAGTTTGCATGTTCTCCCAGTGTCGCCTAGGGTAGGTACCCTCACAAACACATGCAGTAATCCTGGTCTCTACAGCCTCCCCCTGGTCAGCCAGGGAACCTGATGGAGGGGAAAAGAACTGGTTTGAATACGTTATTCAACGCTACTGGGGAAACTCCCTGAGAGGTGATAAGAAGCGTCCTGCTCACTCCTCATGCAGCATGAGCTCAGTTCTGGGCTCTCCTCATGTTGGCAGAGGGAGGGTTACAGTTAGGGCAATTGGCCGCAGGTGAAAAATGGCCAAATGGGTTACAGTTCTGTGAGTTTATTTTTATTTGTTTTGATGATGAGGAGTATGGGGGTTGGGCAAGAGTGTGTGGAGTGGTGGGGCAGGGGTTCTCAATCTTTTTTTGGCTGGGGACCCGCAGAAATGCTTTGGCCATGTCTCGCGACCCCCTCCACACCTCCAATGTTCATATGGGGGGTGAGTGGTGTGGCCCACACCACTCACTCATCTAATGTGGGACCATGTCAAGGGGGTTCTTTGGGCGACTGTGGCTCAAGAGGTAGAGCAGGTCATCCAATGATCCATGGGTCGGCGGTTCGAATCCCGGCTCCTCCTGGCTACATGTCGAAGTGTCCTTGGGCAAGACACTGAACCCCAAATTGCTCCCGATGTGCTGGTTGGTACCTTGCATGGCTTCCGCCGCAATCGGTGTATGAATGTGTGTGTGAATGGGTGAATGTAATGCACAATCTATGTAAAGCGCCTTGGATAAAGGCACTATATAAATGCACCATTTACCATTTACCATGGAAATGTTTAGCAACCACTGACTTTTCACTGAGAAAGGTTTGTGAAAAAGGTTTGTGCAATGGCAAAATTCTTTGTTGCAAAGGAGATTGTCGCTATGTGATTGGCCAACAATAGCTTTATGCTTATCTTTTATTTACACACAGTGTTAGCCATGACATGCAAAAGCACACACTACCGTTGAACGCAAGTTATCAATGATATTCCACTGTGACTGTCAAGCTGTGAACTGTGTCAACATCTTTATGGATTGTTTTGAATTGCCTGGCTGTTGATACATGTTTATGACTGTGGGGAAGCATGCAGCCAAAGCAGTAATCCCTCCTATAAACTGAACGCATGTAGAAAACTAATAAACTATATTGCAATTATTTCTTAATTATGCTATCCAGTGGCTATCCTAGAGAAGAAGAAGAAGAAGAAGAAGAAAGAAAAACATTAAAATGCAGGGTCCAACATGTATTTTTAAATGAATTAACATAAAGTTGAAGCACATAGACTCCTGGCCTTGCTCTGAGTCTGGACTTTATGAATTGACACATGCTGTGGGTATCTGCCTGTAATTTGCCTTTCTGTATCGTGGTTTTATGAAACAGATGTATGTTTTGTAGTTTCTCTAACTACCGTACTCGCCTGTCTTGTGTGGCCTCACCAGCCTTGTCCTGTGTTTCACCCGCCATTTCTGTACCCTACTACCCTATCCCAGTGGTTACCAAACATTTTCATATCAAGAAGCCCCCAAATTTATATACATGACCGAAGAAAGTTTTTGTGTTAAACATTTTCACAATTATTGAAAATCTTTCATAATTCTTCTACATTGATTGATTGATTGATGAATTTATTAACAGATAGTAGAATTACAGTACATTTCAAGCACAACTCAAAACAAAACTGTTAACTGTGGACGACACCATAAAGCATTACACTTGTTTACAATAGGGCCCACCATGTCCAATTCATCATAACAATTAAAGAGGTACAAATATACTCTATACAGCAAAAAAAACAACAGGAAATCATCATAGGGGAGGTAAAAAAAGGAAAGAAACAAACAGTACAGTGAGGGGGAAAAGGGGGTAGGGGGATTCAGGTTTTACGGGGGCCAGTTTCGAGTCCGAAGGTGCCCTTTGAGAGCGGTTTTGACTGTTGACTGTTGGTAGGACGTTCCACATTTTGGTGGCATAGGCGTGAAAATAATTTAGTCCCTTGTTTGTGCCGAATCTGGGTTGCACATGGTCAGTGTTAGCCAGGTAGGCTACATGGGTGTCTTGGTGCTGTATCGAATCTTGTGGACCAGACCCATTGCAAGATACATGTCTCACATCTCACAAGCTCAAACCACAGCGCGCTTCTAGTTGGCTGCCACGTTTTCTCACCACAGAGCAGCAGCAAAAAGTTGAAAGTTTCTCAACTTTTGCTGGCTCCACCTCCTTGCTGCAGCAGCGAAAGTTGTTCCGTGCGACTTTTGCGTTGCCAAAATGGTAAATCCCTTTGCAAGTTGGTTATTTTGTACAGAGGGGTCTGAACTCTGAAGCCTACTGTACATAGACCTTTAAATGTATTGACTCTTCACTGCATAGAATCAGAATCAGCTTTTTTGTTACATCAAGGTTAAAAAAGTATCGTTATTCCATAGGGAAAAAAAGGGAAGTATAGAAAAACAATTTACACAATAGTACCTGGCAAGTATATCCTATAGCTAGCCTTAGTCTATGGCCCGTAATCTTTCAAACCGAAGGATAATAGTATCCCCTTTACAGCTCTACATTAATTATTATGTTTACAAGTAGACTAAACTTAAAATTAAGAATTGTGGATCTACAAGCTCACAACCAGTTCAAAACAAGCTCACAACATCAAAGCACGATCAGCTATTTTTGGTTTGTGGTACATTGCACAACCAAGTATAAATTCATACTTAGACATTATAAATATAAATCAGGTATTTACTTTTCCACAACTTCTGAGGTTTAGTCAATGCAATATCTTTCACAATTCATTATATAATGTAATGTATGCTTAACAACAGAATGTGACCTTATTCCATTCCTTCCTTCCCATTATGATAAGACTCTATTATGGGTCAAACGTACAAGCTTCAGTGTGGTTTGCAGAGGTCCACAGGTGTGGAATGTGCTTGATTGCACTATGAATTTTTCATTATCTGTGTTTTCTAAAAGTGTCTAAGGCTGTACTTGCTTCTAAAATATGATTAAACTTAAATACCCAATTTGGCTGCATGGGGACTTATTTTGCACTTTACGCCATCCATTTAAATTCCTCCAGACTTGACTATTGCAATGCACTTTATTCAGGTATCAGTAAGCGAAATATGCAAAGACGGCAACTGATACAGGACACAGCTGCCAGGCTCCTGACTCAACTGATACAGGACACAGCTGCCAGGCTCCTGACTCACCAAAAGAGAAGTGAGCTGATTACACCAGTCCCTGCGGCCCTTCACTGGTTACTCATGAGTTTTCAAAAGATCTTACTGCTCATTTTTGAGGGGCGCTAGCCCCTCCTATATACATGTTTGTTTTGTAAACGCCATTGACAATGAAGGGAAAATAATGTGCCTCATTACATCATATTGTCTGCCTGAGATCACCCAGCACCAGCAGGCCCTATTGACGGTTCCAAAGTCTCGCCTTGTCACTAAGGGCGACCAGGCTTTTGCCCCTCGGGCCCCTCGGCTGTGCAACCCACTGCCTGGGGACCTCAGGCAGGCAAAGTCAGTGTCCTCTTTCAAATCTCTTCTAAAAACTCACCTCTGTCGCACTGCTTTTTGAGGGGCGCTAGCTGCTCCTATGCCCAGCTTTATGGGTCTGTGTGAACACAAACATTGGCTGATGATTGGCCTGGCTGATCACCCCATGGCAATGATTTGATTGGCTGAGCAAAGTACATATTGAAGATAAAAGTGAGAGCAGAAAAGTGATTGGCCGGAATTACATTTGTCATGATTTGATTGGCTGGGCCCGGAATGTGACGTATGATGATGTATGATGATAAGAGCGCTCCTCACTTCATACAAGTGTGATTTTTATATCTGTACTGTTTATGATTTTTCTTTTGTATTGTATTTTTATTGTTGTTATTGTGAAGCAATTTGAAAAATAAAGTTAATTATTAAAAGTTATTATTAAATTGTACACTTTGTACACACAGACTTGATCTCTTTAGACTGATTGTTTACTGTTGTTAATTGTTGCATAATACATGCAAATGTTCTAGATTCTCATGCGTCAGATAGCTTATATGGTGTCCCATTTCCTATATCTCCACTTCTCCAGTATGTCTCATATGATTGCGCTTGTATTTAACTGATTTGTTGAAATAAACTGAACTGAACCTTTGGCATTTCGAAATAGCTCCTATTCAGTGCCCTAAACTGCTTTATGTCAAGTGCGTTTAAAAAATACAGCACTTTTTGTATTTTGAGGTACATTGTTGTATTTGAACTGAAATGTCGTGACATTTGCTCCAAATAAAATGCGCCAAATAAAAATGCTCCAAATGCTCCAAATAAAAATACTTAAAATACTGTTAAATACTTAAAATGTGTTGAATGTGCTGTGCATATTTGCTCACATTGTTCCAACTCCTAGCACTTTAGTTTCAAGGCGACCTGCGGCCACCTTGAATGAGAAATTTACTTGAACATGGCATTCATCATGCATTTTATCATATTAATTAGTTATTTGGTAAGACTAAACTGTTGGTGTTTGGTGACGTATTTGGAAACATGCAGGAAGGTATTCAGCGGATGTGGATTTTACCCCATATCCCATGATTCCCAATCTTTGGACAAATGTGTGGTGTTTGTACATGTGGTGGTCTGATGTTTGTTCTTGATAGTTGATTCATTGACCAATGACCACATACTTAAACATCCTGCATCATTCCTCCTCTAAGCCTCTCCTTCCTGTCTCGTCTCGTTCTGCTGCAGTCTTAAGCCAAAACCTCTTCAACATCTCTTAACAAGGGTACTACATGCCAAGAGTTTAGGGTTGGTTTAGCTCAAAGGCTGTGCTTCAAACGCCATCTTATATTTTGTGTTTTATTTTGGATCAGGACACTCTGTGGACTTTTAGGAGCTCTTAAGGGCTGGCGGCAGTCACTCTCTTTTCCCATCTAACAATGCATGCATCTAAAATGCAAAGTCAATGATATGCGAAGAAGACCTGCACCCTGGTACAATAAAAGTTATCTGTTGAGCCGTTTTATGTAGACACATAAATCAAGAGTGTTATCATGCCATTTATAATCAGGACAATGAGGCCAATGAAGATAATAATGAGCCTGGGCAGAGTGGAAGTGCAGGTGTAATTAAAGTAAACAATCACCCTTCATTTTCAGGGCTTTAGCTGTGAGAGTGTGAACCTGGCTCAAATGCTGTGTTATGCGGATCACGAAGGTTTAATTGATGGTATGTGATAAATTGTGAGCGGCAGGTGCACTCAAAGCTGTAATCTAATCAGGAAGGAGCTGTAACGCTGACCTCTTCTATAAGAATCTCGGATGGAATTGGCCACAGCTCAGCTGAAATATGAAGAGTTCTCTTCTTATATTCGTTCAGTCTGATAAAATGTTAAACTTATTTTAGGTGACACGATATTGATGTATGGGAATGCACTGCACATAACCAACTTGTTAAAAAAAGAAATATAGTAGAGGTCTACTGGCAGTGTGCACAATAAATTAATTTGACGCTGACCGGTCGATTGATTTGTGAGATTAGCCCCAGACACACAGATTGACCTTCTTACAGATGGCTAGACTCCAGTGGTTTGCGAGATTAGCTCCAGACACACACACACAGACGTACAGTACAGTACAGTACAGTACAGTACAGTACAGTACAGTACAGTACAGTACAGTACAGACAGACAGACAGACAGACAGACAGACAGACAGACAGACAGACAGACAGACAGACAGACAGACAGACAGACAGACAGAGAGAGAGACTGCATTTTATAGCTTGACTCCACTGCAGAGCCATATTAAAAATACATTAATTTGTGCTAAATTAGTGCTATAAATCATTTTGCTAATAAATCAAGTCTTGAGGTCTCATTTCTTTTAAAACAGGCCAACTCATTTATGTGCTTCCCTTCCTGTTTAAAACTGACTCATTGTTAATGTCTGATGATGCAGAATAGAATAGGTGATAAAGACCACATGGAAAATATGATTGTGTACCATCCTACAGCACAGACCCGCGTCTGGCTTATTTCAGTACGACTTCCTTTCCATTAACAACAAGAGTTCAACCTCACTATCTAACTCACTAACCTTTGCAATAACAACACAAGAGTTCAACCTCACTCACTAACTCATTAACCCTTTCATTAACAACGTGAGAGTTTAACATAACTTGCTAACCCTTTCATTAACAACATCCTCACTCCCTAACTTACTAACCCTTTCATTAACAACATGAGTGTTCAACCTCACTCACTAATCCTTTCATAAACTAGAACTGCACTCTGTCGAGTGCCTACTTGCTTGAGTGTGCAAGTACTGTAGACCACTACAAACTTTAAAATATCAGCCTCTCTGTGAAAGAACGTTTGCAATATTTAATTATTAGGTTTAGCTATTTGCTACGTCCCTTGCTTTTGGAGGAGAAAAAGTAGTATTTTGAAGTATGGTAATGATGATTACTTATGCCCGTTATGGCAGTGGTGTCAGATTCCATACATGTATACATAGGGGCATTACCTTTAGTCCACCCGACACTGAAACATGTCATCGTTACGTCACCATCGATAACCAATTATACCCTGGCATTGGTACCTACATATCTTCATCACGTCATGGGACATACGCGGAAAACATACCTGCACGGTCTGCTTCCGTATGTCCCGTGCCAGCATATGACGTCATATACTTTGCTGCTAAGGGACATTGGTACATATCTTCATCACGTCATGGGACATACGCTTCGTAGCATGACGGAAATCATACCTGCACGGTCTGCTTCGTGCCAGCATATGACCTCATATCATATGCTGCTAAGGGACATATACACATCGTAGCACCTGACTGATAACATTACTTGCACCATCTGCTTGCGCAAGTAATCAAACTACATGAAACCTTGCGTTTTTGTGACCTAACCCACAATCCCTGTCACTCTATCACGACACCTAACTCAAATCCCTGTCACTCGATCACGAGCCCCCAGGTCATCGTGACATCACCTGACATCAGCCCCCTGGTCACCCCAGACAACCCGGTGCCCAGGTCATCGTGACACACGTGACATCAGCCCCCATAAATGGTGCCCAGGTCATTGTGACATCACGTGGCATCATCAGGGATGGATATACAGTAAATGTGACTTGCTGTCACAGTTAAGCCCATATATGGAGATCCCTGATGTCATCAATATTGGCCAACAACTCATCTGACCTCAAACCTCAAACCCTTAGATCTCCATGTCAGAACCTGTTCTGACATTCCATATGTTGATCCTTCCCCATCCATCATTCCTCTTCGATGTCTCCCTTTTGACTTGTACAGTACCTGTCCATTCAAACTCTAGACGGGCCTGCCCCAAAGTTATTAGTGCAGCCGCAACCGGCAGCCGGCGAAAACTAGAATTCTCAACCGGCCCTCATCAAACCCTGTACACTCAAGAGAATGTCCCCGCTACCACCCTTAGATTTCTATATACTGTATGGAGATGACCTGTTCTGACATTCCATATGTTGATCTGACCTCATCAAACCCTGTACACTCAAGACATGCTCCTTATATGGGAAGTACAGAATTAATTCCATGTTGATCTGACCCCCCCATGCCAAAGCGCCAGCGCTCGCCCAGCAGTCTGCCGCCAACGAGGCGGATGCGTGCAAAGGGCGAGGTCGCTTCTCGCCCTCAGGCGTCTTACTATAGTAATAAGTGTCACTTTCAGTTTCACCAAGTGCAGTGGTTTGAAAAACAGCTGATGACGATTGGGTATTGTTTTGGTTGTCTATGAACTTTATACTTGACTATTCTGCTTCAGCTCTCTATCTATCTTTAATAACCTTTTTTATTTCAGTTATTACTTTGTAACCCTAGTTGGTTTTGAAAGGTGCTACAGTAGCCTATAAGTAACAGTTATTACTTTTTGCATATTCTGTACATGTCGTGTTTAATCTCTGCACTAAAGCAGAGTACGGTTAAGCAAGAGCTTATATCAAAGTGAGTTATTTATCTACCCTGATAAGGGAAATCTGCCCTGAGCACTCACACACGCCCTCCCCCCGTCTCTCTCTCTCTCTCTCTCTCTCTCTCTCTCTCTCTCTCTCTAAAAGTTTAATGTTTAACTGGCCTGCTCACGTTGGAGGGAGGGTGTAGGAAATCGGTGTAGGGCTGTACTGGACATGTGCAGTGAATGTGAATCCACTTGTCGTTGTACCAGGATCTGAGAGGGTCATCAGTGATCCAAAACGCTTGTGGAAGACATGCAGACCTGGTAATCACATTGCTGTATACTGACCTTTGAAGTGCTACTGAGGACGGTGAACATTCTCTCTGGGAAAACTTGAGACCTTTAAACTTGAAACAGGAGAATCATGGGGCGATATATCCATTGGTGATTGAATGTTTCCCAGCCACTGGGAATACCTGCCTCCATCAGAGTTCGATATATGGCTTTTTATCTCGAAGGATTTCTCGCCTGTGGATTTTGACTCCTCTCGCTGGCCTGTTCACAGGGACACTGAGCCCTGTGGAACTGATAAGGTAAAGAGAGAGAGAGAGAGAGAGAGAGAGAGAGAGAGAAAGAGAGAGAGAGATAAATCGATAGGGGAAAATCTGAGCTCACCAGTTGGCCGCCATGAACTTTGAAGACGCAGAGATAGCAGAGGAAAAGAACTGGCATGAGCTGGAATCCAACTTCTCTGTCAAAGTCTTCCTTACCGTTCTCTACAGCCTCATCCTGGTGACGGGAATCTTGGGTAATGCCGTGACCATCCGGGTGACGCAGGTGCTCCGGTGCAATGGCTACCTGCAGAAGAACGTGACGGACCACATGGTGAGCCTGGCGTGCTCCGACCTGTTGGTGCTCCTCATCGGCATGCCTGTGGAGCTCTACAGCGCCACCTGGTTCCCCTTCACCACCGCCTCGGGCGACGCCTCCTGCAAGATCTACAACTTCCTGTTCGAGGCCTGCAGCTATGCCACCATCCTCAACGTGGCCACTCTGAGCTTCGAGCGCTACACGGCCATCTGCCACCCGTTCAACTTCAAGGCCCTGACGGGCAGGCGGACCTCCTGCCTCATCGCCTTCGCCTGGCTGGCCTCCGTGGCTGTGGCGCTGCCGCTGCTGGTGGCCACGGGGACCGAGGGACACGTCCCACTTCGGGACGACAGGCCCGCTCAGAACCTGACCTTCTGCACCAACCTGAGGGAGCACTGGGTCATGTACAGGGTCAGCATCTTCTCGGCGTTCATCGTCTACATGGTGGTGCTGGTCTGCGTGGCCGTCATGTGCCGGGCCATGATCTTGGTCCTGAGAAGATCCATGGGGGCCGGGGGGGCCAGCAATGAAAGTTCAAAGGTCAAGATGGCCAGGAAGCAGACCATCCTGTTTCTAGGTATGTTTGATTTATGACTTTTATAATACACCTTTTTCTGTGTGTGTTCCAATTTTGCTGTGTGTGTGTGTGTGTGTGTGTGTGTGTGTGTGTGTGTGTGTGTGTGTGTGTGTGTGTGTGTGTGTGTGTGTGTGTGTGTGTGTGTGTGTGTGTGTGTGTGTGTGTGTGTGTGAGAGAGAGAGAGAGACACACATTATTTTCATATAGTGTGTGTGTATGTGTGTTACGTGTGTAAGGCGTGGATGGAGCCGTCAGGTTGTCAAACAGTCTTGCTAGCTATCATCATGAGTCACATGTGGACACTGCACTACCGATGTTATGACCATTCAAGTGATTGATTATCATACAAGCAAGCTCAACATTTTAAAGTCGCTAATGGTTGAATTGGCTTGCAGCAGTCACAAGTTACAACCTTTGACGAGATCATACTGTCACGGTGAGACTCAGACGTAGGACCCAAAATGCAGAAGAGACAGAGTCAGAGGTACAACAGGTCGAATGCACAGATCTCCAGAACATGGAACAGGAACAGGACTGTACAGAACACCTATACTTGACTTATCACATGAAGGACCAAAAGGAACTGAGGATTTAAGCACCCTGGGCACAATATACGCTGTAGTGAGGATTAGCGGGATTTGGCGAAAGTAACGCTCAAGGTTATTGAGCAAACACTCTATAGCAATGTTTACTATATAGATCTATTCAACACTTATTTTAACACCATCGGGGCCCATGACGTAAATCACAGTCAAGTTCAAGTGCACGGTCATGTGCCCGAGACGCACACACGTACGTACGCACACACGCACACACACAGAGATGTGGAGCATTTATAGTAGGATATCTTTGTACATTTGGGTCATGGGGGGACACCAAATGTGTGGATAGACCTGCTGTCAAAAGTGTGGTTAGGTTTATGGAGAAAAGTCATTCAAATCATATCTATTATTTATTTTGTTCTGTCTGTTTGTCCTAGGATGTTTATTCTAGGATTACAGCCATCTAAGTTAAGACTGTCAGATGCAAATAAAAATGTAGTAATGCTCACTCTACACAAAACATTGCATGGCAATTGCCTGGAAAATACAGACAGTTGAACATTAGATTAAACACTTTCCACTTATTTGTATTGTCAATCAGTGTTAGGTAACTGCTGGTTCTCAGAAAATTTTCAAATCAAATGCTGTTGTATATAGTCTATAGTCCGTCTGTCTGAAGGTTGTCTGAGGCTTTCTCCTCTCCATTGACATCGACATTCCTGGTCTTCTATCTAGAATCCTCTGACACATCCTTGAATTTGTCATGTAGTGTACTAGTGTTAACTTGTTACTATACAGTACCAATCAGCAGCATAATGAAGGAGTTATCTGCTCTTTACAACTCCCAGACAGTCCAGTGGTGATCAACTGTGGTAATATTTCTTGCCGTTTTTATTTTACAATCAGCTCATGCACATGCAATTTATACAACAAGCCAAAACGGAATCACTTTGATGAGCTTAATCACATATTACATGCACAGCTTGTTAACCATGAAGTGTGAATCACAAATCATGAATACATTATTCATCTGGACCTCTATTGTCTGAAAGCCGTCACACCTTTGCCAGCTCATAACTACATTTCTATTCTGATGCCGAAGAGATAAATTACAAAAATAACAAGGAGCCACATTGTAATTTCTATGGCAAGCAGCAAGGTTAGCATTGTAGTTGGTATATTTATCATTCCTGCCATATCTTTGCATGCATGGCCTGTGGAGACAACGCAAGTCCCTTAAGATTCCATTGCAGTCTCAGCCGAGTGACTGCAGAGAGATTAATGCTGGTGTCACAGCGGGCTCACTGCTTGGACTGATTGCAAGGTATTGATTTCACAGTCTGACTGGCACTGAATATGTGACAAGTGGTGTATGACACCTAAGTGTAAGCAATTCTATACATTTTCCATATAAGTTCTGTCTGTCTGTGCTCTGTAGAGTCTAACAGCTCCTGGTAAAATCAATGGATTTGTCATCTGGGCATCCCCATACATGCAGACATAAAGTTGCTATAGTATGTTCATGCTTTTGAGCAAGTTGGTGAACTAATATATTTGAATACCAAAGGTTCAGCCACTTGTAGCCTGCAGAACATAAACCATTATAGCTAATTCACTAGGAAAGACCAAACATCAGACATGGGAACCCTTTAAGATGGTTTATTGAACAAGGGTGGAGGATGGTCATTGCTGTCACAATGCCATTGCATGAAGTAAGAATACGGGGTATGGTTGTCTATGGGAGCGCATCATGCGCGGCATGAGACGCACAACATAAACATCCATGGCATACAACATGGTGGGCCAGCATGATCGTCTATGAGTGCGCTCTGACATGCGAAGCATGGGACGCGCAGTATAAACGACCAGGCATGGAATACATAGTGAGGCAGCATGGTCGTCCATGGGTGCATAGAGTGCGAAGCACAGATTACGCACAACATGGACGGCCAAGGCTTGGAATACGTAGTGAAGCAGCATGATCGTCTATGAGTGCGCTCCACATGCGAGCATGGGACGCGCAGTATAAACGACCAGGCATGGAATACATAGGGAAGCAGCAAGGTCGTCCATGGGTGTGCTGAGTGCGAAGCACAGATTACGCACGACATAAACGACCAAGGCTTAAATAAATATATGGTACTGAAGCAGTGTGGTCAGGTTCGAGGGGGCGGACCCAGATACTTGGCTTAGGGGTCGAGGCGAGAGCCTGAGTGGTATAGTAGAACCCCCTTCTGGAACCTGCAGAGTATAGAGAAGGGAGGGAGGGTGGGTTACAAGAAACTGGCACAGGGCATTTTTTGTCAGTTGAGTTTAAGTACCCACGGTAATGGGCGACGTAGGAGTGGCCAGCTAGTTGGAAGTGGGTGAGTGGTAGTATGGTTGGCAAGGGTGGAGTATTGGTTGGCAAGGGAGGAGATGGCAGGCAGGTGGGTTGTCTTCTGCTTGGCCAAACCTCCCGAACCTTTGTTGTTCCAACTCCATTTCACTAGGAAAGACCAAACATCAGACATGGGAACCCTTTAAGATGGTTTATTGAACAAGGGTGGAGGATGGTCATTGCTGTCACAATGCCATTGCATGAAGTAAGAATACGGGGTATGGTTGTCTATGGGAGCGCATCATGCGCGGCATGAGACGCACAACATAAACATCCATGGCATACAACATGGTGGGCCAGCATGATCGTCTATGAGTGCGCTCTGACATGCGAAGCATGGGACGCGCAGTATAAACGACCAGGCATGGAATACATAGTGAGGCAGCATGGTCGTCCATGGGTGCATAGAGTGCGAAGCACAGATTACGCACAACATGGACGGCCAAGGCTTGGAATACGTAGTGAAGCAGCATGATCGTCTATGAGTGCGCTCCACATGCGAGCATGGGACGCGCAGTATAAACGACCAGGCATGGAATACATAGGGAAGCAGCAAGGTCGTCCATGGGTGTGCTGAGTGCGAAGCACAGATTACGCACGACATAAACGACCAAGGCTTAAATAAATATATGGTACTGAAGCAGTGTGGTCAGGTTCGAGGGGGCGGACCCAGATACTTGGCTTAGGGGTCGAGGCGAGAGCCTGAGTGGTATAGTAGAACCCCAAAAGTATCTTACCGCTTAGATTACGAGACCATGGATCGCTGGGCGTTGTGCAGGTCCTGGACGTTGGTGCGGATATAGCCGTGGTAGGCTTGCGACGACCACCGGCCGAGGATTTGTATGACGTGGTCTGGAACTCCCTTGCTCGAAGCCGTGGATGCTGCTCCGATTCTGAAGGAGTGGCCGGAGAAGTGTTCTGGAGAGAAACCCGCTTTGGTGAGGACCAGGCGGAGGTGGGAGTGGAACCAGGTTCGGGTAGCGACTGAACCTCTGCTTGTAACGAAGAGGGGATCTGATGGTGTTGCGTGCTGGGCGCGTCGGTGGAGAGTGTGGTTTAAGAGGGGCTCGTATGGGCTGAGGAAGGTGTTGAGTTTGTAGAGGAAGATGGGAGTGGTTTTACCGAACTGGTCCGTTTTGCTGTGCTTGATGGTGAAGATGAGGGAGGAAGCGCTGTGGGTGGTTAGATCGACCAGCCTGGGGTGGAGAGCCGGGTCGAACCTGGAGTTGGAGGAGGTGAACTCGGAGCTTCTCAGGAACCCAAAAAGGCTAAAAGAAACATGGCCTCGAGCGTGGCGTCGGTGTGGGGGTCTGAGTAGCCGGTGCGGAGGACGTGGATGCAGCTTGTTAGGATTTCGGCTGTGAGGGGTTGGCGTTGGGGGGGGAGTTTTGGCTCGATCCTCTGGAAACCTTTGAGTAGCAGGGTGATCTGGGGGTGTTGGATGGATGGATGAGGGGAGCCGGTGATGAGTTTGGTGAAGAAGTTGATGCCGCACAGGTAGACTCGGATGGTTGCTGACCTTGTGGCTGAGGAATGGAGGTGGCTGATGTAGGAGGAGAGGGTGATGAGGTCCGAGGATGGGAAGTGGACACGGAAGAGGGTGTGGAAGGATCGGAAGTTCTTCCAGGCTGTCCAATAGGAGGAGAGGGTGGATGGGGCGATGCCTTGCAGGACCATGTGCCGGGATTGGGTGAGGAGGTGGTGGAGTGGGTGGTTCAGGGGAAGGTCATCTCCGAAAAGGGTGGAACTGGGGTTGGTGTTGGGTCGGCTTCTGGCGCCAAGCTCCTGAATTTCTGAAATGCAAAACGGGAAAGGGAGTCAGCGATTGCATTTTTATGACCGGGGATGTGTGCTGCGCGGAGGATGAAATTGTTTGTGACTGTAATCCAGGTGAGTCTGCGGAGGAGGGCCATGATGGGGAGTGAAGATGATCTGCCTTTGTTTATGATGTGCACGGTGGAGAGGTTGTCGGAGTGGATCAAGATTGATCTGCTGGCCCACTCTGACCCCCAGAGGGAAGCCGCCACGACCACTGGGTACAGCTCGTAGAGCGCGGAAGAGTGGACGTCGCTGGCTGACTGGGCCAGCAACGCCTGGGGCCACTCTGCGGCGAACCACCGACCACCGAAGTACCCTCCGTATCCGATGGAAGGTGCTGCGTCGGTGAATAGCTGTAGGTCTTCTGGTGAAGTCACAAAGTCCTGATAGAAAAATGAGATGCCATTCCAGTGGGTCAGGAGCTGGTGCCACATCCTCAGCTCGGAGAGGCACTCAGGAGAGAAAATGACTTGGTGGTGGAGCGAGGGGACTGTGGATGCCAGTAGGAGGAGGTGGGAGATGAAGGAACGGCCTTGGGGGATGATGCGGATGGCGTAGTTGAAGTGGCCGAGGAGTGAGAGGAGCTGCTGCTTGGTGCACTGCGGGGCGGCGAGGTGTTCGGCGATGAGGAGTAGGATGCGGTTGAGCTTGTCTGGGGGGAGTGAGGCTTGGAAAGTGACGGAGTTGAGGGTGATGCCGAGGAATTCTATGGAGGTGAGTGGGCCTTCGGTTTTTTCTGCTGCGAGGGGGATTCCAAGGCGGTGGAAGACGGACTTGAGGGTGGTGAGGCTTCTTGCTGGTGGTGCTGAGGGGGGGTCGACTGTGAGGAAGTCATCGAGGAGGTGGACCAGGTATGGGAGTTTGTAGTTGTTGATGAGTATCCAGCAGAGGAGTTCGGAGAGGTTGTCGAATAGTTTTGGGCTGCTCTTGCAACCAAAAGTTAGGCGGACGGCAAAGTAGTATACGTTGTCCCAGCGGACGCCGAACAGAGGCCAGGAGTCTGGGTGGAGTGGCAGGACCTTGAAAGCAGCGGTGATGTCGGCTTTGGACAGCCAGGCGTTGCGGCCGGCGAGACGGATGAGGTTGATGGCGTGTTCGACTGTGGCGTATTGTAGGGAAAATTCGTCGCTGGGGATGAGGCTGTTGATGCTGGGAATGTGGGTGCCGTGGGGTGATGAGAGGTCGATGATGAGGCGTTTCTTGCCGGAGTATTTGCGGGTGGCTACCCCGATGGGGCTGATGCGGAATGTGGGGAAGGGGGGGGAGGGGAAGGGGCCGATCATGAAGCCGTTCTTGACCTCCTTATGGAGGAGGGAAAGAACGGTCGCCGGGTCGGTGGTGGCGGACAGGAGGTTGTCGCAGGTGTGGTTGGAGGAGGGTAGGGTGATGAGTCCGGGGGAGAAACCATAGTTGAGTCCGTCTAGGAAGAAACGGATGAAGGTGGGGTTGGGGTGGTTGGTGAGTTCTTTGGCTAGTTCCGGGATGATGATGGGGGTGCTGAGGTGCTTGGACAGTCAACTGGTGGATGGGCGTTTGGCCTGTTTATCGGTGCAGTTGGGACGGGAGTGGGGGCCGCCGCAGAAGGTACAGATGTGGAGGTTGCGGCATGTGGACAGGTCGCAGCCTCTTTCATTAAAGTTGTTGCAGAGTACTTTGGTGCCGACAAAGACGAGCGGGCGGCCGCGCCTGTCTTTGGCCTTGGAGGAGGTGGGGAAGACCTTGCTGGAGGTGGTGACGCTCAGTAGGGGGGGGGGGACGTAGCTGGTTTGGTGTGCGGCGTGGGGGCGGGGCTCTGGAGCTCTGAAGGTGCAGTGGGTGGTGGGATGAGTGGGGCAGTTGCAGAGACTGCATGATTCAGAGGTTTTACCGGCAAAAATCCTGCAGTATAACTCCAGCTCGAGGGAGCCCCAGTAGGTGGTGGTGTTGAAGTGTTGTAGTCTGGAGGCGGCCCTGGCGGAGAATTGACGGTGATACTCATAAAACAAGCTGCCTCCGAACCGTGTGCAAAGGTCCATGCAGATGTAAAGATGATCGTCCAGTTCTTGGCGGCGGGAGGGGAATGAGGTGCATAGAATGTCTCTGTATATTGAGAATGCTAGTACAAACTCTGTGGGTGTGAGGACGGCGGAAGTGGATGGGGAGAGATCTCGGAGGGTGATGGCGATTCCTCCGAGATCTACTGACCGGTGTTGGGCTGTGCTGGCGGAGGGGCGTATGAGGGATGAGAGGTCGATGTCCGTACCTTGTAAGATCTGTGAACGGAGGTGTGAGGGGACCATGGGGGCGTTGAGAGCGATGGCGGATGGCGGGATGGGTGCTGGCGTTGCTGTGAAGAGGGAGAAGGAGGGGGGGGGGGGCGGTGGGGAACGCTGGGTGGGGGGGGAGAGAAGACACATTGGTGTGTGGGGCGCTAGGTGCTGCTGGGGGAAAACCTGGGATGGCTGGGGGGAAACCTAGGGGGGATGGGGCTTGATAATTGTACTGAAAGGGGGGGTGGAGGTGGGGTGCTGCTGCCTGCTGGAAATGGGGGGGAGGAACGGGTTGGGCATGGGGGAAAGAACCAGGAGGATATAGTGATGGGGAGGTGTGAGGTAGATGGAAAACGCTGGCCGTGTGGGGGGTGGAGAGAGCTGAGGTGGCTGGAGCTCCTTCAGGGGGGGGGGGGGGGGGTGGAGAGGGTGAATGTCTGGTGAAAACGGCTGCCTCTGGAAGGTTACGGTGGCTGCGGGATGTTGTGTGGCGGCCTTCCTTGTCCCGCGACGTGGCGGAGCTGCCTGCCGCGCAACAACGCCGCCTCTCGGCCGAGCAGGCGCCTGTTGGTCTTGTCCTGGGCGCGTGACGTCGTGTCGGCGCGACGGACCTGCGACGGCTGGTGGTGATGTTGTGGTGCTGTTGCTGTTGCTGCGTTGGCCGGTGCGGGTGGTGGTGAGGAGGTTGAAGAGGCTTTGTTTTCTGGCGGTTCTGGTGAATGGTATCCCTTTGGCGGTGAGTGCACGCTGGAGTCCGACGACGGTCCAATCCGACATTAACGTCGGCGCTGAGTCATTCGTACCGCGCGAGGAGGCGCCGCGGCGATGTTGCTGGAGAGCTGGGGAGGGAGATGAATCCCCGCGAAACTCCCGGGGTGTCCGGTTGAGATCGGACGCGGCGGGACGAGGAGGTGCCACGGCTGCTGACCTGGAGCCGTGCTGGCTCGGTGGCGTGTCGGGCACGGCATTCGGATCGTCCTGGTGAGTACCGAACATGTCTTCGTTCTCCTCGGCGTGTGCGAAGAGCAACATGTTAAGATCGGGCACCGCGAGTCCTCGGTCAGACATGATAGTAGTTGCTTGTTAGGCTGGCTTGGTGGCAGAGGAAAAATGCTAAGATTTGTCTCTGGTAACGTTAGGGTGTGCGTGTTTACAAGAAACTGGCACAGGGCATTTTTTGTCAGTTGAGTTTAAGTACCCACGGTAATGGGCGACGTAGGAGTGGCCAGCTAGTTGGAAGTGGGTGAGTGGTAGTATGGTTGGCAAGGGTGGAGTATTGGTTGGCAAGGGAGGAGATGGCAGGCAGGTGGGTTGTCTTCTGCTTGGCCAAACCTCCCGAACCTTTGTTGTTCCAACTCCATTTGTAATACACAGTAATTACATGGTTTATATATTTTTATTTTTTATATTCTATATATATTATAGGACATCAATAATCATGTTATACAACATTTTTCATATAATCAAATAATGATATTGTATATTAAAATAGAATAGAACAGAATAAACCTTTTTTGATTACGTCGAAGCCAGGCAATAGGTATCCTAGCTCATGATTTTAATTTTAATTAAATGTTTTATAGTGAGTGATGAAAACATGAAAACTGTATTTATTTAATCTCTTCCTGTGTATTGTCTATGTCCTATTGTGTATTATAGGATCGGGGCTTGTCTGTGTTTGTGTATCTGTGTAAATCATATTTACTTGCGCAAGCAGAGCGTGCAAGTAATGTTATCAGACAGGTGCTACGATGCGTATGTCCCTTAGCAGCATTATGATATGACGTCATATGCTGGCACGGGACATACGGAAGCAGACCGTGTGCAGGTCTGTTTTCCGTCATGCTACGAAGCATATGTCCCATGACGTGATGAAGATATGTACCAATGCCAGGGTGTAATTGGTTATCGATGGTGACGTAATGATGACATGTTTCAGTGTCGGGTGGACTAAAGGTAATGCCCCTATGTGTACATGTATGTAATCCAACACCACTGCCATAACAGGCATAAGTAATCATTACGTCATATGCTGGCACGGGACATATGGAAGCAGACCGTGCAGGTATGTTTTCCGTCATGCTACGAAGCGTATGTCCCATGACGTGATGAAGATACAGTATGTACCAATGCCAGGGTATAATTGGTTTACGATTTCCTTTATAGATAGAAGATTTTACCATACTTCAAAATACCACTTTTATTCCTCCAGAAGCAAGGTACATAGCAAATAGCTAAACCTAATAATTGTCTCCACCAGGCCGAAGGCCTAGGGGGAGAGTATGTTTTGCACTCTGTCCGTCCGTGTGTCCTTCCGTCCGTGTGTCCGTCCGTCCTTCCGTCTGTCCGTTATCAGCTAATCTCCGGCACCGTTGGCCCGATCCATGCCAAACTTTGCACACACACTCCCTGGATGCCAACGACGAACCTCTGACCCAAATATTCCTCAACGGCCTGTTATAGTGCCACTATGAGGCCAATTTAGGCAAAACACATGTCCGTTATCAGCTAATCTCCGGCACCGTTGGCCCGATCCATGCCAAACTTTGCACACATACTCCCTGGATGCCAACGACGAACCTCTGCCCCAAATGTTCCTCAACGGCCTGTTATAGCGCCACCAGGAGGCCACAACCTGACCTGCCCTGGTGGAGACCTGTGCCGATTGGCACTTTATCTAGTTCAATATTGCAAACGTTCTTTCACAGAGAGGATGAGATTTGAAAGTTTGTAGCGGTCTGCAGTACTTGCACGCTCTGCTTGCAAGCAAGCAAGTAGGCACTCGACAGAGTGCAGTTCTAGTTTAATATAGATTTTATATACTCTTATGTATATTCTGTTTGTTTGCTTATTGTTGCAAAAATCTACAAAGAGATCGACAAAGCTTGTTTCTACATATACATTAATTGATTGGGTAAAGAGTCATTAGAGATTGAGGTATGATGGTAATTTTACGTCTTTATTTATTTATGCGTTAGTATGTTAAACTCACTGAATATACATATTACTGTAGGAGTATTTTATTGCAATGTACTGTACTAGTATCTTATAGCAATTATATTAATAGGCTACCACATTATTTATTATGGTAAAACAGAGAGGTCACGGTGGTGGAGCGTTATACGCACATCGACAGTGGGTGCTGGGTTAAATCCAAGGCATAAATAATGAGAGACAGATAGGTGGTTTGCACATCATTCCAAAATTATTATCACAAAACTAGAATACAAATATCCAGAATGTTATTATAAGTGTTTTTCATTTTATTATTACTGCATAGTATAACTAGCATCAAGAAGGGATACACAGAGAGAGAAGTGCTACTGGGTGAGGTGAAGTCTGAAGAGGTACGTTATTTTATTTTTTTAAGATTTTTTTTGCGGCTTACGCCTTTTATTGTTTTTTTGAAGGGACAGACAGTAGGCTGACAGGAAACGGGAGAGAGATGGGGGAAGACATGCAGTAAAGGCCGTGTCGGGCTTGGGAGTCGAACCCGCGGCACACTGCGACTGGATTACCAGTCGTGTGCCCAGTCGGTTAGGCCACCGCCTGGGCAAGAGGTACGTTTTCAGTGGAAAATGTGGAGTGAGTCTGCAGTTACCACAGGAGGGGAGGGGAGATCAGAGCAGGTCATTCCACAACTTGGGCGCCAGGACAGGAGGGAGAAACGTCTAGGATGCTCGGAGCATTGGTCAGCGTGTCAAAGGAGGGGGGGGTTAGCTACAGTTATATGTGAGCAGGAAGTGGTTTAGGGGTAGATCATGTCCTGGAGGTAACGGGAAGCAACCAGAAGCCAGTGAAGGAAATGCAGGAGTGGGGTGACGTGAACATTTTGCTAGGTTGAAGACCAAGCATGCTGCAGCATTCTGCGTCATTTGGAGGGGCTTCAATGAGCATGCTGCGAGGCCAATAAGGAGGCAGTTCTTGCAATGGTTCTGGAGATGACTGAGGCCTGGAGACCGGATGGTCCTGCTGACCATCCCGGCCACTCTCAGGTTCTTGGCAGTTTGAGCAGGAGTTCGGGTGTTGTTGATGGAAATGGAAAGGACATCCATTGTGAGATGTCAGCCAGGCAGGCCCAGCTGGACATAGTATACGGTATACTTGTAGTATACCATGTATGGTGTGTATGGACACAGGATGCACGGTCTGTGTTGAATATAGACACTTGGATCCACATGAGTTTCTGTTGGGGGAAATGTCATACAAATAATGATTGAGATGATGGCGGTCCTTTTAGCACAGGATAAAAAGAGTTGTGCCTCTCAGTTACACACATGAAGTATGCTGGTCTGTGGTGGAATGATGTGTGTGTGCGTGCGTGCGTGCGTGCGTGCGTGTGTGTGTGTGTGTGTGTGTGTGTGTGTGTGTGTGTGTGTGTGTGTGCCTATTTTGAGGCAGAGAGATTTAGCCTTATAGTAAAATATTTCCTGAAATTGATGACATGAGAGAGGTGTTAAATATTTAACAGAGCTATTCATTGGCATGCATTATTGTCAGCTGTATCACAACCGCCCCTCAGCAAGGATTAGCATAATGCTGTGATAATCAACAGATGTTGACGGTCCTGCTACTTGGTGTCCCTGTTGTGTGAGATCATTACCAAGCATCGCCATCGGACACTGTGTATGTACGCCATCCATCTTTTAAGACAAACATTGAGGGGTACAATTGTGTTTAGTATCAACTATATATGAATAGGACATTTCATTTGAATATGACTTGTCATTATTGCAGTGGAGTTTTTGTACTGATACCCAGCATTTCCATATCATGGAACTGTAGGGCTTATGCAACAATCTTCACAAGACTTGCTGTCAGAATATTGGTTAAACTGTTCTCTATACTACCATGGATATGTTATTATACAAGGGATGGGCATTGGGCACACATCCATGACAAAGCTGACATGAGTCTCGGTTGAAAGTTGTCTATACTGTCAACTAATCACCAGTGTGTAAAATTATCTCTGGAAATACAACGCCGTCACACATTACTGTCGCTGCTTTGCTTTACCTTGGAATAACTTTTAATCCCAGTTGTGGCTAATTAAAAGTAGTGCATGAAGTTGTTACGGTGTGCACTGCCCACACATGATGACATCCAGGATGGAAGGTTAATTGCTTCAGATAGCTTTTTAGTGACCTGGAGCAAGCACCTGTGAAGTGAATATTAATGTTATAGTTACTGCCTTCAGACTTGTCCTTTGACCACTATTATATCCACAATTGTGATGTGGAAAGTCAGTCAGTGCATGCATTTTGAAAATAATGTCATATGGCAGACAAGTCTATGGACTTTTTAATGTTTGTTTAGAGCACTTAAGACGTAAATCGAATGGCAGCCAAGACTATGGACTTTTAATGTTTGTTAGGCCAGCAGTTAAAAAACATTGATGACGTGAGAAGTTATGTGACAAGAAATCACAATACATACATACACAGTTACTATATAAAAATAATATAAGAAAATACTTTTAAAGAAACTACTATAGGACGTTCAGGACTAGGCCAGATCACAGCCCATATGGGGATGATCTTCACGTCATTTCCAGGATGTCTTCACCAGTTGAAAAAATATAGCTTATTCTGGGCTAGATCTGACTAGTTATGATATGACTTAACTTTTTCGCTGCTATCTACGTTTATAAACGTAGCTAGGCTATCAGTACCTACTGTACTGGTGCTATACGTGTATGTCCGTAGACAACTGTATACTCCATATATGAAAGCAGCGACCGTCTATTTACTTTTTAGCATTGCTCCGGTTAGTATGGAGTTGCTCCGGTTAGTCCTCACCAGCTATGGGGTTTTTAAATCCAGCTCCATCAAACCTCCATTATAACAGGATTTTCAAAGCGCTGTATCTCTAAAGCTTCGAGCGCTGTCCGTGGTGAGCCACCGCGCACCCGAAGATCGTAAATCATTTGTGAGTTTGTATACCGCAACGCTGAGCAAATGTAACTGGTTGTAATGATAGCTAAGGGGTCTGAGCTGTAATGCGACTGAACACTGTGCTCCTAACAAAAGCCCCCACCTTCCTGAATAAACCGGAAAGGAAACAAGGAGCGTAGAGTTAGAGTGGACGCGTGGCATTCCTTAGGTGTGCGTATGCTACGGCACAGAAAAGTGAAGTTGATCTGGCATCTATCTCTCTCTGATTCATCCAGGGGCTTAGTGGGCACTAGAATCTATGTTGGTTGAAATCAGATGATATTCTCGGCCAGATCTGACTAGTCTTGGTTTGACTTGATTTGGCCCCAATAGAGACATCACTAATTCGTCAAGGTCCTGGCCGTGCTTGCTGGGTACTGCAAGTATGTTTCCCCGTTTCAACTGAAATGGAAGTTCTGGGGGCAAATGACTGAATTAGTGAGGGACTAGATGCATGGGACTGACACGCAAGAATTGAATTATTCACCCGCAGTGTACTCGATCATTTGATTCAGTTTTCTGTCTCTATGGATCCTATTTGGAAAAATAAATCAAACTTGTGGGAGTGTGTGAGTGAGTCAAGCCTATAGTTTACGTGTCGCACACCAAAAATAGCAGACAGTTAAACTCTGACCCTGCTTGTAACCTGAGGATGTTTGATGATTGAATCCTCTTTATAATAATAATGAATTATTGCATTTTAATAGCGCTTTTCCAAGTGCTCAAAGCGCTTCACAATGGTTCATTCATTCATACAGTACATTAAGGTGCTTTTCGATAAACCACGTCCTCCCCTCTCTCCAGGTGACTATAGCTCATAAACCGTGACAAGCCTATTGCCACACACACCGACCCCGTCCCATGGATCGATGAGGTTCCTTTATTGTGTAAGACTGCAGATGCTGCTGCTCTGCTCGGTTCTTGTAAAGCGTTTTACTGAGCGACTGCTGGCAGGGAGAATAAACCTCTGGGAGGATTTGTTGCCGGAGATGTATGAACCCCACTGTGCAGGTCGATGAATGTGCCGCCCCGTTCTATCTCTCTGCCCCTTTTGCACTTTTATACCTTTTTTACTATTCTATTTTGTCCACCCTCCCTCTCTCTCCACACGCATGCACGCACGCGTCTGTCTGCCTGCCCCCCCCCCCCCCCCCCCCGTGATAACAGAATGACAGTCGGTTAGTTTAATGACGTGCTCCTGAGCTCTGCACCGCAGCAACTACGCTAACGGCCAGGCTTTACAGAAGTGACAGCTGAGCCCCTCACTGCCCGGGCTCATGGGATGTCATCTGGTTGGTGTGTGTGTGTGTGTGTGTGTGTGTGTGTGTGTGTGTGTGTGTGTGTGTGTGTGTGTGTGTGTGTGTGTGTGTGTGTGTGTGTGTTTGTGTGTGCGTGTGCGTGTGCGTGTGCGTGTGCATGTGCGTGCGTGTGCGTGTGCGTGTGTGTGTGTGTGCGTGTGCGTGTGTGTAATAATAATAATACAAAATAATAAGTAAAACAGATGACATCCGACTTGGCCCTATATGTGCCTGCAGCTGGTCAGGTTTGCCTAGCCTGGGTAAACCCACTCCCCCTGCTGGACAACATTTCATTCTGCCAGGAGGGGTGAGTCTGGCTAAATGGTAATACAAAGTCCTTAAGATTGTATCAGCTTTGGTACCAGCCAATCCGCGACCGAGCTCAGGGCTCTGTGATTGACAGCGCACGTTGGCCAATCAGGAACGATTTGAGCAGTTGATGACGTGTGAACTCCTCGACTCATTCACAACAACAAACATGGGAATCAAGGAAGCTCTTAGAAGGAAGTGAAGTGGTCACGTGACTGGGCTGCGCCATGACACTTTCATGGACACTTTCATGGGAGCCAAACTCACACCGGTAGTGCAATGAATACATGGCAGTGAATGGAGCCGGCTGGACCAGCTCATAACAAACATTATACATGAACGATTGCGAGCTTTGTCATATAATTGGTTCAGGAATATGAAAGAAGACATAAGTGATATCACACGTTTTTTCCGAGTGGTTGTTTTTCGACTTAATAACTATTTATTTTTATTGAGGTATTTATAGAAGAGCACATAGTAAGTTTTCTGCCTGGGCTGCTCTCTGCTCTTTGAAAAAATAAATCACATTAAGTAGTATGCACATCAAAAAATAAGACAGCCTAAAATAACGTGTTATATATATTATTCTATTTTCCAGAAGCGATCACTTTACAAAAGGTCTCAGTCATTCATAAATAATGTTTGTTCATGAGCTGGTCACTGAGCTCTCATTGACTCCAATGCATTCTGCCGAACTTCCGGGTGTAGTTTGTCTCCCATGAAAGTGTCCATGAAAGTGTCATGGCGCAGCCCAGTCACGTGACCACTTCACTTCCTTCTAAGAGCTTCCTTGATGGGAATGAGGAAGTAGGAACGGAACGCGTTTAGATGACGCCTCTTGTTTTGATATACGCTGATTGGCTGAAGGGGTTGTCCGTCAACGCTACTCTCCCGCCCCACGGCTAAACAGCCACACAGGCGATTATGCCAGACTCACCCCTCCTGACAGAATGAAATGTTGTCCAGCAGGGGGAGTGGGTTTACCCAGGCTAAGGTTTGCCGGTAGATAGGAATAGAAATATTGTGCACATGATTCTATCACCAATATAAATGGTATATAAATATAATTATACACTTAAAGACCAAAAGGGACCTACCTGCAATTTACTATATTAATATGGTCATATAGTAATATTTGTACTAAGAGTACAAACAGTAAAATCGATCACTGATATAAACATGTAGACGTGTACTGTACTGTATGTACTACAGTTGATTAATATGAGTATACAGTAGGTAAGCACAGGTATGTGCAATCTATCACCAGTATGCATTACTGTGAGATGTTTGAACTAGTTGCACTCAGACTAGCAAGCACTCACACTCACACATCCCAGAAGATAACCTCCGAGGCAAAAACAGACACAACTCTCAAGGTCTCAAGGCGTATTTCAAGGAACATGTTGTTGTCCTCCTGAGAGGCCCCTCTGGCATGTTTCTAGGTTGCTGAGGCTGAACAGGTGAGGATAACATGGAGGATGGTTTTCTGTTTCTTCTTGTCTCGTTTCCTTTGGGAGGGAAACAGCAGAAATCGAGTAAAGGAGCTATGCCTTTATCCAAACAAACAAATCGTCTGTTTCTCGCATTTGCTCTTGAAAAGGCAATTAAAAAGAAAGTGGTGAAGAAAAGGATGAGCTCTCCAAGTTACCTTTGATCATTTCGGCATGGGAATTTTCATTGAGTGGCTTGTGAACTTTATCACTGCAGGCATGGCATCTGATTAATAATTCATGCACATCTCTGGAGTGGATACTGACATTTTAGTACAAGTACATAACTTTAACCCTAGTCTCCCAATGCAACGTTTTGTGAAAATAGACAAAAAAGTGAGTGTGTGTGTGTGTGTGTGTGTGTGTGTGTGTGTGTGTGTGTGTGTGTGTGTGTGTGTGCGTGCGTGCGTGCGTGCGTGCGTGCGTGCGTGCGTGCGTGCGTGCGTGCGTGCGTGCGTGTGTGTGTGTGTGTATGCGTGCATGCGTGCGTGTGTGTGAATATAAGCATGAATTGAGTATAATTGGATGGAGATTAAAAAAAAATGTGGGTACACTATGAAAACCTAGGGGTTCAACTTCTTTGTCTTTATAAACGATTTTAAAACATAGATTGGTTACGTAACCAACAACAGCCAATTAGCTACTACAAACGTTATGCAAAGCTCGGCCAATCACAGCAGAAGTTGTGGTAGGTTACTCCAGAAAAATAATAAGAAAGTGTGACAATAACTGTAGTCTCTGGCAACCACACTAATAATAATAATAATAATTAGAAAAGTCTCAATTTGGAGTCAACATCTCCGGCAACAACAACCGTGGCGGCTCTCCCCTATAGTTACTTTCCACCAGTGCAAGTATCTAAGGTCCTTCTAGTACTAATCAAACGCAGCTCACGGAGCGGCGGAGTCAGTTCAGTCAGTCAACCTCAAGGGAGGTTCTTGCCATGCTCAAAGGCCCATACTATGCTCAAGGGGTTAACATGCTGCATTACTATGTGGGAGTATACGTGTGTGCAAGTCTCACACGTCATTCGCCGATGCGGCAGTCAGCGGACTAATTGGGCAGGCTACTTAAGCTCACTAGACTCCATGCTCTTCCTGCCTTCCTCTGCTCATGGTTCCCGTTGTATGTGATGTTTTCTCCCACCACCACCCCAGCACCACCGGTGGGCTCTGCTATCTATGCTCCCCATGGGGGGGGTTATTGTATATCTATCTCCCTGCTCTTATGTTTATGATGTTGCTTAATCATGCCGAGCAGGGAGAAACGCCAAGTCAAATATCATATGCACACTCATTACTCATTCTGCAATAAATATTGTTTAATCTATTCGTGAGTTGTCTGACTGAACTCATCGTTGATACTGTGTAGGTCCTTCATGAATGCCAGCTGGATCAATATGGGCCTTGTGTTGATAAAGATGATGAAGGTACTATACTCAGTGTGTTCTTGAGTGTTGAGAATGAATTGAGTCAGTGCATGTTTAAGTGCTGTCAGCGAGCACACTTGGCATTGCCTCAAGCGGCTTTTGGCATGTTGACAAGTTGTTAAATCATTCACCCCCCCCAACATTACTTCCAACATTTCCCCCCTTGCTTGCAGAGGAAATCACGAATCATTCTGACTCCACTATGGTTGTTTAAGCAGAAGACATCCACAAGTGTCATGCACCACCAGACGACCACTCAGGCTACTTCTACTTTGCTGCTGTCCTTCTCTTATAGTCTCTATATCTGGAATGTGATGCTGTTGCTGCAGGGTGAATTAGTATTAGCATATGTTAAAAATGTGACAATTGTAGTTTTAGCATTGCAAATATATTTTAATTTACATAATTGGATTTGTATCATTTTTATAAATCATTTTATCATTGTATTAATTGGTTTTCAATTATAAACACAAACGCATATGCTGTCCATCTGAGTAGACAGGTCAAAAGTTCAGTTGTTATTTGTATGTCTAAAGACACATTTAAGACACACTTAATACGATTTCTTTTTAACTCAGGTTATCATAATTCATGCGTCAAAGGGCTGGACACACTATGGAAATGTACAGAAACATATGTATATAGGCTACAACATAAGTCAATGGACTATGCATGCCACAACAACGAAATGTAGGACATAATTTACACTTGGGATGGGTGTTAGGAAAGGTGACTCCCCTGAGTACAGAAGGGTTATCTATTAGGGTACACACAAGAAGAGAAAGTCTCCCTTAGGATGATTACATTACTTCCAACCTGACTAATATTCACTGAATGTATTTGGTTTAATGGCTATAATTTATCTAGCATGATAATTAATTTTCCTACACTTTTCCGCGGATATGAGCTAATGAACATTATGAATAGTCACTTTTTTATCCATTTGCTGCAAGAGGAGAAATTACTCTATTTGTGCCCGGCAAATCAGCAAATGGAGGTTCTCTCTGGCCAGTCTCTCTAATATGAGATCACATTATCTTTTCACTTACATATTACATAGATGTAAAGAATCAAAGATGTAATGAAATCTTTGGATCTCCTAGGATGAATGTAACTAACTGGTCGGCATAAGTCTATATTTTAATTAGGCGTAAGAGATTAATTCATAATGTATTTTTGTATGTTTGGGTCCCGGGGACGGAGGGAGACACCAAATTTCTCTTTTGGGTCTCAACGTTTTGTAACCCCTAGTTTAGTCTAGTTGCACCTCAATGGTTTGGAATTTATTGCTTTGGATGTAACGTAATGATACCAGAAAGTTTAGACACTTTCACACATCACAGGAAAGACTTTGAAAGATTGAAATTCACGTTCAAGTCAAGTTGAGTGTCTCAAACAAACAACACTTGTTTGAATGCAATGCGGTTCTCTGTTTCCCAGGACAACTGTGGTATGATGTTGTTTCCTCTGACAGTGCATGGGAAGTTCCAGGAAAGTACAACACATGCTTCCATGTGTTGTGGTAATGCCTCTTCTGCAGTGCCACACTGCACTGACTGCAGGAAAACAATTTGTATTTTGTCAGGACGAAAACATTTGAGTAACATCTTTTCAGTTGCACAACTTTTGAAAACATGTTTTAATTATTAAGTAGGGCTGGGAAATATATCGCTATTTTGATATCATTATGAGACTGGATATCGATGGGGATTTTGGATATCGCCCTCCACTCCCTGGTAGAAAACAACAACAAGGAAGACAATGACGTCACTATATTGAGAGCGACGCCCCTTTGCACTATAGTTCACTCCCACTCCTAGACCAGGAAATGTCTCACGTTCGCCCAGGCTTTCATTTTTTTGAGCTGTAGCGAACGAAAATAAAAGCCTGGGTACAGATTAGACCATATCTAACTCTGTAAACTGCGTTAAATATCAATGTATAATGACCTATCATTACATCACTGCCTAATTCTCCACTGTATTCGAAAGTAATGACAATCAGACGGACTCCAATTACAGCAGGGACAGGAAATTAATTGCTTCAATAATCTGGTGTAATTGCTTTCTAATTAGTTGCCACTTTATAGTTCTTCCCCGCGGCAGAGAGACAGTAAATATTCACCCGTGAGAGAGTGTGCATGCATTGGTTGTGTCAGTGAGTGTTCAACATGAGGTCAGAATTTATAACGGGCAGCGGAAGCGACCAGCAGATATTCAAACAAATCAGAGTATTTCACACCAGAATTCAGGACTGTTAAGTAGTTTATATCGTCACCCGCCCTAAACCACTAATGATTTAATTGTCTCGAAAGTCGAATCTTTCACAAATAGAATGTGGAATTCTGAACAGCAGAGTGGACACAGTGACACAGTGGTAGCCAAAACAAGTTTACCTTTATACCGTATGTATCCCTGCATTCAACTTAAAGGTGCTGTAAAAAATGTCTTTTGGTACTGTAGTTTGGGATTTTGATAGAACAAAACAAATAATCTATATTCTCATAGTAATCATTGCTATAAAGTGTTAGTTCAGTAACAGGGATCTCTCCGTCTCTCCAGGTCTTTAGGCCTAAAGAATATACATTTTTAGGTGGGTAAATTTCCAATTTGATAGTGTACCAGTTCCAAATTTGTCTGCATTTTTTTGTTTCATCACTTCCAATTTCACTTGTTTAGCCTCTGTTACTGACAAACCAGTGTTTGAATGTTGTACAGTAGGGCCAGTTTGTGAATTGTAACTCATTCTCTATATGACTCATCCAGCTATAGCTACCCATGGAGGGCATTCCGGGGCAAAACGGAGCAAATGTAATGGTTCCTCATGGGGATGGACCCGAAATGCTAATGCAACGGCAAAGCAGCAATGTACTAACTGTGATTTCATTTATTTTATCTCTACAGCTGGTAAATGGTAAATGGTGCATTTACTGTATATAGCGCCTTTATCCAAGACGCTTTACATAGATTGTGCATTACATTCACCCATTCATACACCGATTGCGGCCACAGTCGTCCCTATATGCGATTTATTTGCCTCCAGTGTTTCTCAAACATTTTCATGTCAAGAACCCGTTAATTGATATACATATTAATCTGTTACAGTCCACCGCAGCAATCCATCTCCCAGGCATGTAGTGCACTGGTAAGGGGACATCCTCGCTCTCGTCTGAGCAGATACCGATATTAAGCCACTCTGACACTTTCATTGCTGTTGGGAGGAAACCTCCTAACTCAATGTTTTAGTTTGATCAATGCTACACCCTTTACTGTCTGTGTTGGTTAAAAAAAAACATTGAACCAATGAAAAGTATTAGAAAGCGCTTCGGACAAAACCTCTTAACTCCATTGGACTCTCAAACTGTCTGCTAAAGCAGCTAACGCCATGCACCACCTCTCCCCCTCTCATGTACAATATATAAAGTCAAAATGTATGAGGCATTGCATTGTTATAAAAATATAAAACATATATAGGGTATACCTACCCTATAGTATAGGGGACACGGAGAGAACATGAAAACTCCACACAGAAAGGCCCTTTCGCCAACCCCGCATCGGGAATGGGCACTGATGACACGGAGGAGAGAACACGCCCCCAGCGCCTACAGCGTCAGTGCGACAGCACTGCCGACTGTGCCACCATGCCCTGTTTGCTGCTCTAATGTTTAGCAAATTTTCAAATGTAAGAAAAGTTGGTCAATTTGTCTCAGTAGGTTGTTTCCTTCAAAAGTTATGCTGTTTTCTGTGTTCTTTCTGAATTGAATACGGATTTGGGTATAGGATTGACGGATTGTGTAAGAAAGGGTTAAAAATTAACCCCATGGAACATTTTTCTTGTCGGTTACCTGGCAGAATAATAAAATACACCCTTCAAGGATTCAGAAAATAACTGTTGGAACATAAAAATCCACCTAGGAATTTAATAAACAGAGAAATATAGATGTGATCCAAACTTCATAATAACCTTTTTTTTTATTCCTTGGGTCCTAATTGTACGGAAACATGTGTTAATTTGTCCCTGTAGGTTGTTTAAAAATGAACCCCTTGGGACATTATTTTTTCTTGTTACCTGGCAGAATCTTAAAATAGGATTAAGAAAAGTCAGGTGGCGTTAAAAAATCCACCCTATGCACGTGAACCATCTGACTATTAATAATTGCTTTGGAGTTGGGTTTCATATCATGAAAATCCACCTGTGCATTTTTAACATTGACGCCAAGTGACATCGTGACATGACGATATCTCATCATGCAACACGTTTTGTGAGTTATAATTTATTAACGATTGGGGTGAATGGAAAAAGTATAAACTCCTGCCGAGGACAGACACCATGCACTTTGAAAATGTTCAGTTACAGAAAATGAATTAAACAATATAGGCCTATTATTTAACAATGTGTGTGTGAGAACAGGTCACGAAAAAGTTATATATAGTCAATCTGTTGAAAAATCTGGCTAAACTCATTCTGACATGATTTATTTATTAACCCCAGTGATAAGAATTCTTATCTGCTATCAGTCTGCTTTAACATTCCTTTCTTTCTAGTCTCAATTTCTGGTCTACTCCCCCCTCTGCCCCTACCTCTGGTTGAGTCATTAGATTTCTATACTTTACTTTTTCCACTGTTCTCATATTTTTCTTCTCACACTTGCCGCTCATCATATATTAATTTGTTATTCCAGTAATTCGGCCCTGACTTTTTGGCCCAGACAGGCCCACCACAACTGGCACGCAGATAGCAAATGCTACCGCCCTGCTCCGTCGAGGCACTCACAAACAGTCCTACCACAACTTTTACTGAAAAACATCCCTCCATGTTCTTTAACTTATTTTAATTAACCGGAATGCTCCTTTTTCATCACCCAGGCATATGCACGCCTGTCCGCCACTACTAATCCAGTCCTTTGGTTTTAGTTTTGTTTTAGCAAATAAATAAATAATGTTTTTTATTTATGTTAAAGCACTATATTATCATCATTGCTATATGGGTTTGTTCAGTCACATGGGTCTCTCCAGCTATATAAACAGAAACTACATTTTCATGTCACATTTTTGCTAATCAGGAGAAAGTAGCCATTTATCAGCTTCATTATAGTCTTCCAGTTCCAATTTTGTCCACTCGTAACTTGTTACTGAATAAACACTATCAGAATATATAGCAATTTAATACTTATTTTAACCAAAGAAAATCACTTACTCTGGTGGTTCAGATCGAGGACAGAGTCTAGGGTTTGAACCAGTCTCTTGACCTTGACCTATACTCTCCTCTCTCATCTTTTTACTCTATCTGGCAGTGCAGAGTTTCTGTCAACGTAATCTTTAAAAATGCAGATCCTCTACATCTAAAAGAATAATGATTGACCTGCTCGAAATGTGAATCACAGTCTGAATCGTATTATTTCACTACTTGATAAGGTTGCTGTGTTCAAGGCCTGTGATGTACACTGCAAAGTTTGATTTGATGGGGAAGCCATGCTGTTTAATTCTAACACAAAATGTTAATACGGTTTTAAAATATCTACAGATGGGAATGGCCAGTCTGGTGGGTCTGCTGGTTTTGGGACCTCAGGTTCCGTTGAGTGGTGATAGTTTGAGGATCTTGGCAGGAGCTCTTAATTGTTCCCTTTGAACTTCAACGGGAAACATGCACTGAGTTGATTGAATGCATAGACCAGCGGCCATCTTGCAGGCCTACAGTTAATTATTTCTCTGCCGGCTAGCTGTTAGCAAAGGTATTGTGTGTATATACACATTACACACACAGATCTGGGATTCTACCATTCTGCCTTTAATCTGCCTTTAATTTATCCAATAATGAGTGTAAAAGATGGACGGAGTCCTCTTTAAGCAATATGAACGTTTATTAGAAGACAAGGTTGGTGATACAAGGTTGGTAGTTACGTCTCTGTCTGTCTCAGTATAGCTATATATGAACGGACATCCTGTCTGCTTCGCGCCTGTCCTATATACCGTAGTACTGCGCAGTGCTGCGCAGGTACAATTGTGCAGTCACAATGTTACCGTATATGACATCTCCCCCCTTTTTTTCTTATTATTATTTTTTTTCAGGGAAAACAAAACATCTCACATATGCTGTACTAGAATGAAGTCAAAATACAAATCAGACAATATCCGTAGCAGATGAAAATAGCAATAACACAACACTATTGTAAACATTTTAGAGAAACATCACTTTCATGCAATTCAAGTCTAACTGCACTTATAGCTGTCAAAATAAAATAAAAACAATCAAAACAGAAAATCCCAAGCATTCAACGTCTGGATCTTTTTTTCTTTTTTTTTTAAAGCAAGGGCAAAACAATAGTGCATCAAAACAAGTCCCTTGTGTGCGTGTTTGTGTGTTAATTTTCCCCCCCAAAGGCCATAATGAGTTTCACTCAATCACAGGTCAAGCCTGTGAACTGGTTTACACACCCTTCCAGACTTGGTCATGGACTGTCCAGTCAGAGGTGTGCTGGGTGTAGTCACAGCCTGGTTCGCAGGGACAGTCTCCGGTGGGGTAGTCACTGCAGGCTGTGTATCCATTTCTGCTCCCTCAGTAGAAGTAGATGAAGTGTGGTGGGAGAGCGGAGTTGCCAGGAAGTGACGACGGTTCCGCCGCAGTACTGCACCTCCCTGGGTGGTGACGATGTAGGATCTCCGTGTGGCAGCAGCCTCCTCCGAGACCACCGCTGGTGTAGACCACGACTTTTCATGATCCAGTTTGGTGAAGACTGTGTCTCCTGGTCGTAGAGCAGGCAGGGATCTGGCTCCATGACGGCGGTTGTAGTAGTGAGCCTGCACTGCTTTCTGACTCACATCGTTCTCTCTCACTGCTTTCCTGCTGGGCCATTTAGGCAGGAGATTCTTCTCCAAGATGGGGACTGTTGTTCTGATCTTTCTCCCCATTAACAGCTCAGCTGGACTGAAGCCTGTGGTGGAACAAGGAGTGGATCTGTAGATCATCAGGGCTAGCAGCGGATCTCCCTGCTTAAGGATTTTCTTGGCTGCCTGTACGGCTCTTTCTGCATGCCCGTTGCCCTGAGGGTGATGTGGACAAGATGTGATATGTTTGAAATCTAGCTCCTTCGCAAAGTTCTGGAACTCTGAACTTGAGAATTGAGGACCATTATCGGAAACGACCTCGCTTGCGATGCCGAATCTCGCAAACACAGTTCTCAGTCTCTGAATAACATGTGCACTTGTGGTTGAGGACAGGTGCAGTATTTCCAGGAATCTGGAGTAGTAGTCGGATATCACCAGATAGTTTTTTCGCTCGTGCTCGCACAGGTCTAGTGCGATTCTCTGCCAAGGGCGGTCAGGCAGTGGTGTGGAGACAAGAGGTTCCTTTTGTTGAGTCCTCTTCAGTTCATGACACACCTGGCATGACATCACTGTGTTCTTTAACTCCTTCGACAGCCCTGGCCACCATACTGATGATTTTGCTCTCTCTCTACACTTAATCAGGCCTTGATGCCCGTGGTGTAGTTTCTCCAGGATTTCACCTCTCATTGACCTTGGCACAACAATCCTGCAGCCACTTAGGACTAGGCCGTTTTCTACTGAGAGCTCCGACCTCACTTTAGTGTACGCCCTGGCATCCATTGGGACACTACTAGTGTGTTCGGGCCAACCTGACGTGATGAGCTTACTGACTAACTGTAACTCCCTGTCAGTTTCAGTCGTCTTCCTGATGCTCTCCAGTTTGCTTGGTGATGCTGGAATCCCTCCCACTACTGTGGCTACGTAGCAGGCTACATCACTGTGCATATCTGTCTCATCCATACTGCATGTCAGCGGGCTGCGTGACAGCGTATCTGCTACAACAAGAGTCTTTCCTGGTGCATACTCTGCCACTGGGCTGAATCTCATGAGCCTCATGAGTAAACGCTGACATCTGATAGGGACATTTTCCAAGCTCTGACTGTTGATGAGAGGCACTAGCGGTTTGTGATCTGTAACTAACCTGAACCGTTCCAGGCCGTTCAGGTATCTGTCAAACGAACTTCTCACACCCCAGCCAGACACTCCTTTTCTATCTGGGCATAGCGTGTTTCAGCATCTGAGAGTCGTCTGGAGCAATATGCCACAGGTTTCCACTGCTGCCCGTGGAGTTGCATTAGCACAGCCCCCAGTCCATAACTGCTGGCATCCGCTGACACTGCAGTGGGTCTGGTGACATCATAATAAGCTAAAACTGGTGCAGTTGTCAACAGCTTCTTTATGTTTTCAAACGCTGTATGCTGTGCATGACCCCAAGTCCACTCATTTTTACTCTTCAACAGCTCATGGAGCGGCTGCCCCACTGTTGAGAGGTTTGGAATGTATCTCCCCAGGAAAGTTACCATGCCCAGAATTCTCTTTAACTATGTGACATTTCCTGGTGGTGGCATCTGGTGAATGGCTTCAACCTTCCCTGGGTCAGGTCGGATCCCCGACTGGTCTATGAGAGGACCCAGGAACCGCAGTTGACTTTGCCGGAAAGAGCACTTCTCTGCATTCAACTTCAGACCAGCCGACTTTATGCGTTGCATCACTTTGTCGAGGCGGCTGTCATGTTGTTCCATTGTAGTCCCGTAGATCAAAATGTCATCCATAAAGATCTCCACACCTTCCAGCCCCTGCAGAGTCTCCATCATCTTCCTCTGGAATATCTCAGGTGCGCTGGTAATTCCAAATGGCAAATGTTTGAAACTGTATCGGCCAAATGGAGTAATAAAAGTGGTGAGCCTGCAGCTGTCTGGGTGCAGTGGAATTTGCCAAAATCCACTAGCAGCATCAAGTGAGGAAAAGACAGTTGCACCACTTAGCTTGGCTGTTATCTCATCCACTGTAGGCAGGATGTAATGCTCTCTCTTGACTGACTCATTCAGTCTTTTCAGGTCTACACAGATGCGGGCTTTGCGCCTGTGAGCTTCTTCAAGACAGGCACCATGGGTGCACACCCCTCCGTTGGTTGTGTCACGGGCTCAATGATGCCATTACTCTCCATTCTCTGTAGCTCTTCCTTCACTTTCTGGAGCATTAAGAGAGGTACTTGTCGTGCAGTATATACAGCATACGGCTGGCCATTGTCTTTTAACTGTATCTTCACAGGTTCCGTTTTCAATGTCCCATAGGCTGGTTGCTGCTCACTGTTCAGGCTGATCTCATCTACTCTCCTCACTAGGTTCATTGTCACTGACATAGGGCGGCTGAGTAGGTTATTAACAGTGCGGCCTCTTACTACATAAGCTGTGAGTGGATATGCCTTCCCTTTGTAGGCTACAGTGGTCTGAAACTTCCTTAGACATTTTAATTCTCCTCCTGGGCTATCCAGTGGAATGTCTGGTGGCTCTAGGACACTCTCTGGGGTGTATGTGCAATATGTCTCCTCACTGACTACATTCACATCAGCCCCTGTGTCTATCTTGAACACTATTGGCCTCTTATCCAAAAGTAGCTCAACTGACCACTGTTCACTCTCCTTGCTTACTTTGCTTACTTTCGTCACAGCACCAAGAAAGTAAGATGGTGGCTCAGGCTGCTCTGTTTGCTCAGTAACCTCACTCACTTGCTTCTTATTCCTACAGACTCTAGCCCAATGTCCAGCTTATTTACAGATATGACAGGATGGATTGTTCAGCAGGGCAGTTTTCGTTTTTAGCATGTTGTGCTTTTCCACATTTAAAACATTTCCTTTCATTTCCCCATTTTCTGTCTCCTGGCCCACTCTGTGGTTTAGACCTTGGGTACCTGTTGCTCTGCCTCTGCTGGCCGTGGTGAGTAACTTCATGCACTGCTCCCCCCACAGCCTCTCCCTGCATGTTGACGTGTGCAGCGACCTCTTCAGCCTGTCTGACCGTCTGTACAGTGTGCGCCAATGTCAAATCTTGCATCAACTGCAGCTTACATGAGACTTCTTTGTCCAGTATCCCAACGACGATCCGGTCCCGGATATTCTCGTCCCGGCTTGCACCAAAGTCACAATGTTCCGCCATGTCATACACAGCCCTTATGAAGGTCTCTGCCTTCTCTCCCGGCCTCTGAACACGCTGGTGAAAACACGTGCGTTCATGAATGACATACCTCCTCGGAACGAAGTACTTGTCAAACTTCCCCACTACGATGTCATAATCCTCTTTATCTCCTTCTTGAGCAAAAACGAAAGACCGGAATACATTTTCTGCCTCGCTTCCCATGGCGTAAATTAGGCAACTCACTTGTACCGCTCCCTCGTCTTTGTTTAGTTTCGTAGCGATTCTGTACCTCTCGAACCGCTGTTTGTACTCGGGCCATTCTGCCGGCTTATCAAAGGCAAAGTTCACTGGTGGTGGACATTTTGGCCATCGTGTGTTCGTCTTCTCTCCTCCGTTACTTCTGACACCATGTAAAAGATGGACGGACGGAGTCCTCTTTAAGCAATATGAATGTTTATTAGAAGACAAAGTTGGTGATACAAGGTTGGTGGTTACGTCTCTGTCTGTCTCAGTATAGCTATATATGAACGGACATCCTGTCTGCTTTGCGCCTGTCCTATATACCGTAGTACTGCGCAGTGCTGCGCAGGTACAATTGTGCAGTCACAATGTTACCGTATATGACAATGAGTGGTAACTGGTACAGGTGAAAACAACTTTCAGAGCTCACCGCAGCAGAGCATTTGTCATATGCGGCCCGCCGGGGGGGGGGGGGGCCTTGGGTCATAGGCTCGGTCGCCTTTTAGTTATCAAAATAATTATGCAATTTAGCGTATAACCAGCATGCACAGTCAGAGCTGCAGTGCACTCTGGATGAAGTTATACAATTATTTCACCTGTACCACTCGCTCTTTGATATAATAATCAATATCAGATTAAGGTAAGAAAATGGGGGAGGCATACTATGATCCGACAGGTGCGCTGGGGGTCGGGAGAGGGTTGCGGTTAGGTTTAGGTGTCTGCCCCGGGGGAGGTTAGGGTTAGGGTGAGGGTTTGAGGTAGGTTGTCGTTCGGACCAATGCTCCGTCGGATCAATGTACTGTACTTAGAAAATGGGTAATCCAGAATTCTCCTTTAAAATCTTGTCTAAAACCAGCATGAAAGTTTGAGCCAGTAAGTAAATCATCAGATACCACAAGTTCCACAACCCCACAGTAGTAGTTGAGTTACTGTTATTTTTCCTTCATCAGACATCTGTGACATGGCTAATGGCTTCCATGTTTCTCCTTACACTACCCTGGAAATGATTCACTATGTTTTTGGAATTTCAAACATGTCTAAATTATTCAAACACTTCTTCAAAACACCTCTGTCCCTCCCCAGGAGTCCCGTGTGTTTGGTAAACAAGAGTGCATGTGGACATCCATTTTCCTTCAGCAGGAAATGAGATGTGGGACAGAGCAATCTGTTACATTTTGAAAGCCTATTTGGTCACAGTGTGACTCACATTAAAAGCATTGGTGAGACGGATAAACAGCAGATAAGAGAAGAGGACTGATGTGAATCACGCTCCTTCTATGGAAGAAGCACACAGAGATAATTGTGTGGACCTAGTTTTATGCGTTGCAAGTATCCTTTGTACATCTCCTACTCCCCACCCAAATAAATAAATAAATGAATAAATAAATAAAATATATATATTCCTCAACTAGAAAAACTACTCTTTGGCACCAGGTCAGGTAGGTTATTGTGGGTCAGCAATTTTCGGAATTCGTCAATCAGGATGGAATATAAAATCGACTTGCAACTTGGAATAGGCAAGTTATATAAAAGTTTAAGGGGAAAGGATAGATATGGACCTAATAATAGTGTATTCTTGGGACTGTACTGTGTGTGAGTGAATGAGTCATCACTGATCAGCGGGCTGACGGCATTGCGGTCCCTTCCTCCCCTGTCTTTCTGTCAATCCCCCGCTACACTGTACAAGTATGTAGCAATCCAGATACATACTGTATCAAACATGTTTGAAAATGAGTGGCTCTGATCTGATCAACTCTGGACGGTTCAAGATTGGATCTTTGAACACACAGATCAGGGGATCATCCTGCTGCTGCTCCACTCAATTTAGTTCTGCGATAACATTGCAACTAATTTAAATAATTTGCATCGCACTCAGTGTGCAAGGATGCTTGTAGAGGATGTTTTTTGTGCGGATTTCGGATCTGCAAATAGCACGAAAAGAACGAGTTCTGTGTGCATATCCTGGTGTTAATGGTATGGTCACATATAACCCCCTATAAAATAAACTGCTCAATGCTGACAGCCAGCCAGCAGGTATACCAAATTACCCACATTGAAAAACAAAAGCCTGTTGGCTGCCGGACAATTCGGCCTGGCTGTCGGAGACGAAAAAAAGAAGGGGTTTTTGTTTCCCCAGAAAGAAATACTGAAAATAGCAGATACAAGCTCACAGCCTCACAAGCTGTCACAATGCAATGCGTTTAGGGTTTGCAGATCTGTTATTTTCACCAAATTTCTGTTTTGAAAGTTTGGAAAAAGTTTAATTGGGAACTCAGGAGTTACACTAAACGATTATTATTTCATGTCAACATTCAGTACAACTATCAGATTACAGCATACCAGGTCAAGTAATGTGTCACTTTGCAAGTTTAACTAAGGTTTTCCACCTGTCCAAAGTCATTTCTGATACAGACAACCTTTTTAATCATCCTACGTTATATCCTTGTTGACATAACGCCATTCAGGTCAATCTATTATGTAGTGACATAATATATAAATATATTTTCCCCCTGGATTCCTAGAGAAATAAACAGAAGGAAGAGTTGAATCGAGGGAAGAGGTTGGGGTGCAGGAGTAGCCTGGTTAATAAACCAGACCAATTTCGCACAACATCCGCCGGCAGGCAATTTTCTTTTTGCCAACGGCTGATTCGGTCTGGTTTATTAACCAGGCTAGTGCAGGAGGACAGCAAACTTGAAAGCAATGAATAGCCAAAATAGCCAATCTACAAGCGTGGTAGGCCTACCTATAGTTACCCACAACCCATGTCTGATCTGTCGTGAAGCAGAACAAACAGGTTGGCCAACAGATCGCAGGTGTATTTTATACTGTGGTGATTGCAACAAGGATTGGCTGTGGTGAGTGGAGACAGCTGTAGTGTATACGGGTGATTGTTAATGGGAGTGGCTACTGTGTGGTCTCTACTCCTGAACCTAAGTTGAACAAGACTACATTAAAGGGACACTTCACCCAATTTAGAACAATTTCCCTTGGGTCTTTATGTAGGTAATATGTACAGTACAGAGCACAGTACAGTAAGTATAACAATACAATGTATAGTTGCACCGCTCATTTCACACATGTGTGATTTTCATAATTACACTGATCAGCAGTGAAGCAAAATCTCTGCCTCCCATTCACTATTTCTCCTGCTCCCCCCCCCCCCCCCCCCCCCATTCTCATTCCCTCTCAGGTCTGATTGTAGGCTCCCTGATGGTGTGCTGGATGCCCAACCAGGTGCGACGCCTCATGACGGCGGCGGTGCCCAAGTCCGACTGGACCGTGTCTTACTTCCGCAGCTACGTGACCCTTCACCCCGTGGGTGACACCTTCTTCTACCTCAGCTCCGTCCTGAACCCCTTCCTTTACAACCTCTCCTCCCGGCAGTTCCGGGAGGTTTTCCTGCAGGTGTTTCGCTGCCACATCACCGTCGAGCATGTCAACAAGCGCACTGTGCTGCGGAGCTCCGAGGCTGCCTCCGCCCGCTCCCTGCGGCCCTTGCTACTCAAGTCGCTGCGGCTCAGCAAGGCGAGTCGCTCCACCACGCGGGACAGCAAGGACACGGAAGCACCGCGACCCGTGCTCACGACCTTTCAGAGCGCCAGCACCACTGACTCCGGAGTGGGCTCGGACACGCAGGAGACCCTGTGCCTGGCGGAACAGTCAGGTTCAACTGCCAAGACAAAGAGATCTGTTCTCTCAGAGAGCGAGATATAACACAATTGTAATGCAACATGAGACACAGTCAAGAACATGACTCAGACCTTTTTCCTTTTTTTATACAACGATGCTTGTACTGCGTCCAGTAATAAAGATATGGATATTCTGTATGCACAATATGGGTATGCGCATGCATAAAGTGAGTGGCAAATCGAGTGGCAAATAGGACTTTTCTGTAGGTGTTCCCGCACAACTTGTGGGTATGAGGATGTCACTACCAACGACGAATTCCAGACAATCATTTGTTCATAGCCTTATTTCTTATTTCCTCTATATACCTACTTCATTGTACGTCAAATAGTGAAAATAGCTGATTAACAAAATAGGTATTTGCCCTAGGAACGCCTTTAATTGAATAATAGATTAACATTACCGTCAACAATCGAGGAACTGCCCTGGCAAACCAAATGACTTGTAGTCCTGCTGGGAATTCCTGACAATGTGGGGAGGGAGTTGGCTGAAAACACTGCAGGTGCTGCTGACGGCTAGACTCACCCCCCATCACTCTCGATAATTACGCCAGCAACAACTCTCCTCATCCTGTAGTCCCTTCACAATAAAATGTTGCCCCTTTACCTCCCAATGCTACACATTTTATCCAGGTTATTAACAGGAAATATGTGTAACTTAATAACAGCGTGGGAGACAGCAAGGCAGCGAATGAGCGAGTGAGACAGGGCGAGACTCACCTGAACTTCCATGCACAGCCAAAAGAAGCTTTCTGCCGGTGTCTCTTCCGGGTTTTTAGACAGCTGGTGGTAGTTGAAACTGATGAAACATAGCGAAGGCCTCCTATACATTCTGCAATCACAGGTCTCTGTTTTTCATTTGGTTAACCATATTGTGCCGAATATAAGACGTTTTATTGTTAAAAAATGGATTTTAGTCGAGGTCTAGACTTTTTTACATATACATATATAGATGGCACCATTAGCATTGAAACCAGTGTTATGAATTGAGCATAAACACACACAGACGGGATAACAGCTGTGATATAAGATGGAGGAACGGTGTGACCATCTCGAACAGATTGGTTCAAAAGCTGGCCAAGTTAACCAAACAGAGAAGTTATGATGCCTTCTTAATTAATCTCAAACCAACACAGCAGTGCAGTACCTTCATAACACCTATCGCTGATAATGCAACTCTAGGCTGTCCCACACTTTTACCTGTACCCGTATCAACATTAGCAGGTAGGAACTAACATTACGGCAGATGTTAAAGCAAGGAGACCTGATAGGCCTATAGCCTGATTGTTAGAATGTGTTACACGTATAAGAAATACCAAGAGACTACAGTTTATTTTCAATGTTGTTACTGTAGCCTATCTTTACTACGGTAACCTATTGTCACATGAATTTCAAAAAGACATACTAGTATTAGTCTACACACATAATTTATTAGTCTATACATAATTAAAATGTTTAATCATTTTAAAATAAATGCATTTCCTTTATAAAGAACCAGATTTTGTCTTCAATGTGTTTTCCACAAATCAGTCTTGAGAAATGGGGGTCGTCTTATAATCAGAGTCGTCTTATATTCGGCACAATAAAGTAATTTTTTACACCCAGATAAACACATCAGCAGTCAGCAGTGAATATGATTACACATGTGCAGAAAACGTGTTTGTCTAAAAACAAGGTAGAGACGCCTGCTCTAGGCGTTTTCTTTCCACCTCTTGACGTGTAAATGTGCCTGCACCTTATGTGATAAACACGGTTACAAGTAAAACAGAGTCAAATTAGGGACCCGTGACTCATGGTTAAAAGCTAAAAGGGGTTAGTAACATTGGAAGTGAATTAAGGACAGAATTATGTCCGAATGAAGAATCAGCTTGATATTATTAATATTCCCAATTTATGCATTAACATTTACAATTTACAAACAGAAACATGATTCATTGATTTGGATTCACAGATTGTTTTTCTACCAGCATAATAAAACTAAAAGCATAATACAACTTTTAAATCCAATAAATCTACATCAAAGATGATTTTGAAATAATTCATAAAGAGAATTGAAAAAGACGCTGAACCAACAAAAAGCCATCTGTTCCAAATAATAACAGTGTGGACAAGATCTAAAGATCAGATTTGAAAAACAAATCAGATTTGCCTGCAGTCTGAACAAAGCCTTAGACACCGGGTCGTATGCAATTAATGACGAATTCCACTGTAAAGGAACATTCAAATAATTTACCACACGGAGGCAGAACTGATGATCAGTCTTCCTATATGACAATGCATCTCTGCAGAGAATTTGCGTGTCTTAAGTACCAGGTCTTATTCCCTAACTTGAGTAAACTAAAGACCTGGAGGCGTGATCAATGCCATTTGGCTATTCTGAGTGGCCAAAGAGCATTGATCACGCCTCCAGGTCTTTAGTTTACTCAAGTTAGGGAATAAGACCTGGTACTTAAGACACGCAAAATACAGCCCTATCAAGGGCTTTATGTCAGGACTGATACTACAGTATGTGCATTGTCTAGGGGTTCTATGGGTTCCTGGTAACATACTGTAAGGATGTAGGGAATATAGGGATGCCCTACACGACAATGTAGAGATCAGACTCTGAGCTAATTTTAATCTGTATGATGATTTGATATGCATTAATGTCTGGGACCCAAATCTACACTGTAAAATCCTCAGTGTGAATTGAACCCTTATGGATCCATTTGGTTACATTTTTACAGTCAGAGTTAAGGGTATAAGGGTTAATTTAACTATCAATTATTTAGCAGTGGACATCCTGGAACCCCCTCACTTTGAAACACAACTTAATAGATACACAAAATTGCATTCCGCTGGCAGAGCAAAAAACGTGCAGTTGTTTGGGTCCACAGGAATGGAGTGGTGAACTATTGACCTAGAACAATAATGATGCACAATTTGAACCATTGCCGAAACAATTGGAAATGACAAAATGAGCCGAGCGTTAGGGCCGATTCATACTCCTATTTTAGAGCCGAATAAAAGTCGGTTCGGCGCTGTAGAGCCTACAATTTGACGTCATTTGAGGTTCGGGGGGGCGGGTATCGTCCTAAAGTCTGACGAGCCAAAATCATTTCGGCACTACAGCGCCGAAACAGCGGTAAAATAGGAGTATGAATCGGCCCTTAGTCTATTTTCGTGGAACATCCTTCCAGGATTTGTACAGTATAGCAACTGCACACTTTGGAACCTGACAAGAGTTTAAAGGATTTAATGTGACAACACATTGGTTTTTCATCAGGAATCACATTTCTTTTCACATTCAATTCACATTCAGTTTTCTGTATGTTTTTGATCAGTTTATTATATCTG